>NC_081522.1:1503462-1838462 GCF_030273125.1 Centropristis striata
GTGAAAAATGGTTCACTTCAAAATAAATATTTTGGAAAAATAATGTTTCATATTCTTTAAAAAAAACAAATTCCCCTTCAACCCCTGGTTAAAATTAGATATTTGTACAGAGGTTATGAACTGATGATATATAGTAGCAGCCCCTTCACCCATCGACTGGCAAAACAACCTCCCATAGAGTGTTATGACTGGGTAGAGCTGACATACCAGGAGGAGAAAATACAGTAGGCCACTGGGACATCTGGGATCAATTACATGGCATGCACAGTCTCTGTTATTCTTCTTCTATCCTAGCTCCGTCACTGGCTAGCTGACACATGTCCTCTGCATTATTTTAACAAATGTCCACTGCAGCTGACTTAGTCTAGACGGATTTCAGAATAAAGGCCTCCTATAAGAAGTGAGGAGCATTTATGGGTACAAGTCAGGAACCGGCCTACCTTACATAGTCCAAAAAAAATGGTTCCCAAGTGAAATTTTGAGTTTTTGACCTTCTAATTTGTATCAAATGGCCACCAAATTGCCCATCTTGCTCAGTCGTTGGACCATTTCCCCTTAGTTTTTTTGTAAGTAGGCAATCAAAGATGAGGAAATTAAGTTTCTGGGTCTATAGTCTAGAGTCAGAGCAAGGATATAGTGGAGGCTCAGTGGCTTTTTTATGCATATATAAACTACCGGTCAAAAGTTTTAGAACACCCAAATTTTTCCAGTTTTTTATTGAAATTCAAGCAGTTCAAGTCAAATGAACAGCTTGAAAGGGTCCAAAGGTAAGTGGTGAACTGCCAGAGGTAAATAAAAAAAGGTAAGCTTAACCAAAACTGGAAAATAATGTACATTTCAGAATTATACAAGTAGGCCTTTTTCAGGGAACAAGAAATGGGTTAACAACTTAACTCTATGGAGTCTTGGGCTATTTTGCTCATTTTTTAAATTATTTTCATGTCTTTGTAAGTCATTTTGTGTCTTTTTTGTCATTTTATGTCTTTTTTTAGTCATTTTGTGTCTTTTGGTGTCTTTTTTGTCATTTTGTGTCTTTTTTTAGTCCTTTAGTCCAACATAAAATGTGATTTTGAATCTTTTTTTTACTTTCAAAACACGATCATGCTCAATAAAGAATTTTAAATGTTGCAAATGTGCATTAATTTCAGAGTAGACTGAGACATTAAACTGCATCATTTTCAATTAAATTTTGGAAAAGTTGGTGTGTTCTAAAACTTTTGACCAGTAGTGTATATATATGTATGCAAAATACCAACTGGAACATTTAAAAGTGATATTGATTGAATATTTATGTCGGCCTTAAAAAAAACACACAAATAATGCTTAATTTCACCTTAAAAGTTGGTATTTTGCATATATATAGATATACATAAAAAAGACACTGAGCCTCCACTATATCCTTGCTCTGACTCTAGACTATAGATCCAGAAACTTAATTTCCTCATCTTTGATTGCCTACTTACAAAAAAACTTGGGGAAAACGGTCCAACAGCTGAGCAAGATGGGCAATTTGGTGGCCATTTGATATGCAAATGAGAAGGTCAAAAACTCAAAATTTAGCTTGGGAACCATTTTTTTTTGGATTCAGCACCCTTGGAATAAGTAAAGTAGGCCGGTTCCTGACTTGTAAAGCACTTTGAGTTGCATTTATATGTAGGAAAAGCGCTATATAAATAAAGTTTGATTGATTGATTGATTGTACCCATAAATGCTCCTCACTTTCACTTTTTGGACAATTCCGTCTAGACTAACTACCTCATTCTCACATCACTCAAACATCCTCCGAAAACAAGAATCATACAGCTAATTCCATGACATAATTAAAGCACAGGGAGCAAATCCACTAAAGTTGAAACAGAAACAATGTTTTAATCTCCATTTGCCAACGTTTTAAGTGTTCGGAACACTTGAAGTGAACCTTTTGTATTTGCATTCAACAATGAAAAACAAAGAAGAAAAAAAAGAACCAAGCTGACAATCAACGGAGAGAAATCATCCAGATCAAGTTTCAAGCAAACCACCATGACTTAGTGTTCCATGCTTAAAAAGTCAAAAGTCAAAAGTCAAAACGATCAATTTAACAGCCACGAGGCACAAAACAATGTGGAAGTGTTTGCGTGAGGAATGCAATGACATTGTGTGCTCCAGCTGTGAGGGCCTGAAACAGCCACGTCCTGACAATGACTGATGACCTCATGTATGAACATATGGCCACAGCAAGCCTATTGCATTACCCAGATACCTGACTGACTTTCTCTGTTTGTTGTGGGAACTGAGAGCACATTAACTACAGTGCTGTGCTGGGAGGCATCACTATATATGTTATGGCAGGTCTTTAAATTGACAACATGGTGGAAACAGCGATGAAAATAACAGAAGATTGAGGACCCGTCCATTTTCCCAAGGGGCCACACGACCAATACCACGAAGGTCGCAGGGGCCGGACCAAAACTCGGAACTAAATTCTGCTTAATATTAATGTAATCACTTTATAAAATACAGTAAATTATCTGGTTTTGAGCTGCTACTGATAGGAACACATGTTATGATGAGACTGTTTATGTGGAGTAAATCAAGTATAGCAGTAAAAAGTAGTAAATACTCCAATCACTATATCACTATTCCATTTATTTTAAACACAACTGTAAATGACCTTTAGCAAGGTTCCTATTTATGTTTTTGTATTATAGCTTGTTTTTTCATGTTTGTACATTTTCAAGGTGTTTTACAATGTTGTGATGCTTTTATTTTGAAAAGGTGTCGTCCAGTGTAAAACGGGTGCTTTAATTTTGAAAGGTAGTGACAGGAAATAACCGGTAGAACGGTTAAATGAAAAAACGAACGGTAAATAATAACGAGTGCGTCGTAATTCATATAAAGTTGATATAAAGTATCAAAAGGCTTCTATAGTGGCTGACTGACAGGACACAAGGTTTGTTAGAGTTTATTTTATTCTGTCATATATATTAGTGGCTATATTTGTTGTCTTAACTATAGTAAAAGTGCTTGTTAGCTCATGTGCTAATGCTAATGTTTGTTATTGTTTTCCCACCTCGTAGCTCTTATGGTGGATTCACAAGGTGACCAAGGAATGTATTAACTTGTTAATTTATTAACTTTTTAGGTGTTTAATAGGTGTTTTTGACAAGGTACCTCGGTAACTCGGTTAACTTATACGTAAATCGCCTTCAAAAGAAAAGCACTGCGGTTGTATTGATTTCTAATTTCTTGGTAACCTCACGCGGGCCGGACAAGGACAGCCAACGGGCCGGATGTGGCCCGCGGGCCGCCCATTGCCCAGGTCTGCTTTACACCATTTATGTGAGAAATGAAATGTGAAAAAACATGCCTGTATTCTGTATTCAAAACGACTATTCCTATACCTTCAGGTAGATGTGACAGAGCCAACAAATGTAAGAACAACCAGAACAACAAGCTCTTTTTCCTTTCAACTTCTAGTATAATACTACAAATAAAGTGCCTCAAACCTGCATTCTGTCTCATGGCCAGGAGGGGGCGACTCCACTGTTTTCAAACAGAAGTCCATCTGTATAGAAGTCTAAGAGAAAATAAGCCTACTTTTAACTTGATTATTACGTAAGTTAACATTTTCATTCACAGTCCCATTCAGAGTAAAATAGAGACAGGGCTACATGCTAAGGAGTTAGCTCATCATTTGAAAAGAGACGCTCCTTACCAACCATTGGTTTTACATTGTTCCATAAGAACAAACAGTATCAGTATGCACCGTCAACTTTCCTGGTTAATGGTAGAGTACAGGTTGGCGTGCAATACAACAACATTTTTTAGAAACACTGTCTATTCTTTTCAACCTGTTTTCTTGTATAACCAATTTGTCAGATGTGATCAGGTTCATTCTTATGAGACAAGGTCAGCTAATGGTGGTCACATGATGTTACCATGTCCAAAATCAAATGCCTTAAAGAGAACACCCCAATTTTTCCAGTTTTTTATTGAAAATCAAGCAGTTCAAGTCAAATCAACAGCTTGAAAGGGTACAAAGGTAAGTGGTGAACGGCCAGAGGTAAATAAAAAAAGGTAAAATATAACGTACATTTCAGAATTATACAAGTTGGCTTTTTCAGGGAACAAGAAGTGGATTAACAACTTAACTCTATGGAGTCTTGGGCTATTCTGTCCATTTTTGAATTCTTTTCATGTCTTTGTAAGTCATTTTGTGTCTTTTCTTGGTCATTTTGTGTCTTTTTTTAGTCATTTTGTGTCTTTTTTTAACTTTCAAAACACTATCATGCTCAATAAAGAATTTTAAACGTTGCAAATGTGCATTAATTTCAGAGTACGCTGAGACATTAAACTGCATCATTTTCAATTAAATTCTGGAAAAGTTGGTGTGTTCTAAAACTTTTGACCAGTAGTGTACGTGAACTGAATAGTAAAGTATCTTTTAATTTTTACTTGAGAATGCACTATTTAAATTTGTGAGTAGTGAATTAACATATTTATTGTATGAAAGTGAGAATTAATGTAATACATATGAATGTAATAACTTATTCTGAATGATTTCTGATGACGTATATAATAATGTCTACAATGTTTAAGTGATTTTTGTTTTGTCTTGTGGACCCCAGGAAGACTAGCTCCTCCCACTTTTGGTGACAGCTAATGGGGATCTTTTTAACAATAAACAATAAACAATAACAACAAAAAACAAGCTAGTGTTGCATGCGTTGGGTGCAAAAAATAAAAAAAATGACAATGGGCAAAAAAGATCTCCGGTGTAGGGCTGGGCGATATATCAATATATTTTAAAATGTGATATGGAATTAGACCATATTGCATATATTGATATAGTTCAAATATGCACTGTGATCCTTGCTCCAGGCAAGCTTTTATTTAAGATATTTTTTTATTTAAATGTGCACTTTATGGAACTTTGATTTTTTTTTTTAAAAGATACTCCTGTTGTTATACAGTATTTATGTTCACTTAAATAAACGGTTTCAATAAAAGTACTTGTGACATGTCATATTTGGCTTTGACTTTGACTGAACATTTGCTCTCATATTAAAAAATATCCAGATATATATCGTATATCGATATTCAGCCTAAATATATTGGGATATGACTTTTGGTCCATATGATTTATATTTGTAAGGGTTATATGATTCTTTTCTGATTTTTCTTCTGTCTATGTATTTATATTTATATTTTGTCTTAATTGGATGTGCTTTTTTATTATTTTATGTAATTTATTATTGTATCATGTGAAACATTGAAGTAAAGCACCATTTACCAAGCACACTTTTCCTTTGTTTATAATAATGTTAATCTTATCTTTTTCTATTTTCTGTGCATCAATAATCTTAATACATATGCTGCGAGTACTGTTTAGGACTTCAAGATGTTTTTCATATGTATATATTTATATCTATTTCTGAGGCCGTGTCTTATTTTGTGTTCTAGTCTTGTTATTTCCTTTCCTGTTTTATTTTGAAATAGTCACTCTGCTCTCGTTTCAGGTCACTTGCCCTTCCCCGTGTGTCATCTGTCTGATTGTCTTCCCTAATTACCGATTGTGTTCACCTGGTTCTCCCCAAGGTTATTATAGTTAACGAAAACTAACAAAATAACGAAAACTAGAATTGAAAAAACATTTTCGTTAACTGAAATAAAAATAAAAACTAGAGTTTTAAAAAAACGATAACTAACTGAAACTGTATTGTGTGGTTACAAAACTAACTAAAACTAACTAAAATTATCTTGAAAATGTCCTTAGTTTTTGTTTTTGTCAACTTTTTTCATTCATAATTCAGTGTTTCTATTTGAACATGCAACACATGGTGAATATGTTTACTGAGACTGGGATGTTTACACTAGAACCAAAATACAAAACAGTTAATAACCTTATTGGGGCTGAGATGATAAACCAAAGGAAATAAAGGAAAAATTTATTATGACCACTTTGAATCTGGCACCCAACATATAGCCCATTACAAAAAAAATAAAACTAACACTAAAACTAATAAAAACTAAACTAAAACTAAGCATTTTCAAAAAATAAAAAGTAAACTAAAACTAGAAAACTCACTCTAAAAACGAACTAAAACTAACTGAATTTGAAAACAAAAATTCACAACGAAATTAAAACTAAAACTAATGAAAAATCCAAAACTATTATAACCTTGGTGCTTCCTTCCCTCATCTCGTCTATTTGAGTTTTCTCGCAAGAGTCATTTTTCTTTGTAATTTAATAGCGTAGCTAGTATTTAGTTTCATAGTTTTTCTAGACAGCTGTTTTGTTTTCCTCCAGTTGGAGTGATTTTGTGGTCAGTTTTATTTCCTCCCTTTAGTCCTTTTTCCCAGATCCATCATAGTGTTTTATATATTCCTTATTTTTTACTATCAGGTTTGGTCTCTCCCTTTTGGACTGCTTTTGTTTGTTGGAGTTTTTATTTGTTAGTTTTCCCCTTTATAGATTAGATAGAATTCCCGTTTCTTAGATTAGGATTTATTGGTTTAGTTTATTAGTGTAGATAGGCTTTCAGTGCTTTTCCTCCTTTGGAGCGACTTTTCTCTAAATACTGTATCTCAGCTCAGCTTCCTTTGTTTTTCACTCTGTGAGGATTAATCCTGCTCTCTTCTTGAATAAAGAGACTTTAAGTCCACCTGCTCTGAGTCCTGTCTTGAGCCAGACAACTATGAGACAAATAGTAAAAAAAAGATGGATTTAAATGTTGACTGCCTTATTAAATCCTTCTTGGAGGGGTCGAGTAGGCTGGATTAAAGTCCACACGGGACACATAACACTGTGGCACTGTTATCCTGATGAAAACCATGTTGCACCCCAACTGACAGGAAACACTAAATCTCACCTGACATTGAGGAAAATGAATCTTATGTATGACAAGGTAGAGGATTATTGGAGAAGACATTCCCTTAAAGTTCTGGTTACAAACATATTGTTAAGGTTTGGTCATATCCTGTAGATTTAAGAAGCACGAAATCTGCGAGGGGCCCTTCCCAGGCCTTTTCATAACAGCTGACATTAGAGCTACCTGACATAGCATCTGCATACTGAATATTCATATTTATTCTTTTTGTATGTGGGTGTTTCTGCAATTACGGTCACTTTTGACTCTCCCAAATTAAAAAAATCTACCTCGATGAATTTAAATTTTAACCATCAGAGTCTGTAATACATACTAACAGGTACACAAAATTGTATATAATTGTTAAGATTTTAATCTGGAAAATGTTTATTTTTTTATGGTTTTCATCACTTTTTCTTACAAAATGTCCATTAAAATAACGTTCATTTTATACATTTTCCTTTTTGAATTTCTTCAAAATTTTAAAACATTTACATTTATTTTCATCAAGTTTTGTGCATCATTGTAAAAACTGATATAAAAAAAGAATAGAAATTAGGGGATTGCTACGGTAATGACATCTTGCGTCACAATGTGAATGGCAAATATTAATAATGTAACATTAAGAATAAGCTACTGTAGAGACAAAACAAGGTATTATTATGTCAAAGATAGTAGAGGTATTGCAGTAAACCCTATAAAGCCTGAACCATGAAATAATTGCCAGAAAACTCAACTTTTTTAAAAACTGAGTGCTTATTAACCTGCTGACGAATTTTTAAAAAACAAATAAATTGTATATATGAATTCTTATTTGTATCATATTTGATACATCAGGTCTTTTTGTGCAATTTGTTGCTCACAGTTTGTTTTTCTTGAACTAACAAAAACATATAAAACCTAACATTTTTAACCTATTAAGACTTTGACTTTTCCTTTTTCCTCAAACATGCAAAATACATATTTTTTTTCCATATAACACAACATCATACATCTGCTGATATGAAGTTTTTTAATGCAACAATGACTGATCCACTCGTGGAACCTGCATATCATTTTTGCTACATCTGGTGTTTTTGTGCAATTTGTTGTTCAGTTTGTTTATCTTCAACACATGTTTACATCAGGTTTTTGATGATATAGAGGTCTCAAAAACTACTGTATCTAATATGATACACTTGGCTTTATAGGGTTAAGACAGTCAAACTGATTTTCATGTGTCTAGTTTTGACACATGAAAATCAGTTTGACTGTCTTAACTGCAATATGTAAAGTTGATGTGCCACAAACATTATAGTAATACTAACACACTCACACAACCCCATAACACTAACAGCATCTCACCACAGCATTACATTTGTGCACTCATGTGTTAAAGCTGAAATACATTATAGAGGTTCATTTTTTTTTTGGTTCTTTCTGCCCCATTTCAAGATTTTGTAATCTATTGGGGATGGTTTCTCAATTTGGTCTTAGTTTTAATTTAATTTAAAATTTAAATATGGAGCCACACAAAAAGGCACAAAGCTTCAACACCAGCCATGGGATCAAAGGCTGAGCTAATCTTTGACTGAGAGCAACAGAGGACACTTGCACAACATCCTCCGAAGTGCTGTACTGACTGTCAATTTTCTAATTTGACACAGCAGTTGGTTGGTGAAACTCAACACGTTTGTTCCACCAAACGTGGAGTCAGTCCATCATGGCTTCAGTGTCTTGGCCACTGGCTGACCCAAAATGTAGATGAGAAACAAATGTTGATGATGTTGACAGCATGCCATGGAGGTTTAGACTAACTTGTTGTTTGTTTTTGCTTTAACCCTCTATGGCAGCTGTTCTCAACCTTGGGGTCACGAGATGATTTCTGGGGGTCACCAAATCATTTGTTTTAGTCTTTTTGGTCACTTAATGTCTTTTTTTGTTCATTTTGTGTCTTTTTAGGTCATTTTGTGTCTTTTTTTTTATCATTTTGTGGTCAATTTGTGTCTTTTTTGGTAATTTGGTTTCCTATTCTTGGTAATTTTGTGTCTTTTTTTTTAGTCATTTTGTGTCTTTTCTTGTTAATTTTGTGTCTTTTTTGGTAATTTTGTGTCTTTTTAGGTCATTTTGTGTCTTTTTTTTATCATTTTGTGGTCAATTTGTGTCTTTTTTGGTAATTTGTTTCCTTTTTTTGTCATTTTGTGTCTTTTTTGGTCATTTTGTGTCTTTTTTTTGGTAATTTTGTGTCTTTTTTTGTCATTTTGTGTCTTTTTTGGTCATTTTGTGTCTTTTTTATCATTTTGTGGTCAATTTGTGTCTTTTTTGGTAATTTGGTTTCCTTTTTTGGTCATTTTGTGTCTTTTTTGGTCATTTTGTGGTCAATTTGTGTCTTTTTTGGTAATTTGGTTTCCTTTTCTTGGTAATTTTGTGTCTTTTTTGGTAATTTTGTGTCTTTTTTTGGTAATTTTGTGTCTTTTTTGGTCATTTTGTGTCTTCTTCTTTGATCATTTTGTGGTCAATTTGTGTCTTTTTTGGTAATTTGGTTTCCTTTTTTGGTCATTTTGTGTCTTTTTTTTGTCATTTTGTGTCTTTTTTTTGTCATTTTGTGTCTTTTTTTGGTCATTTTGTGTCTTTTTTGATCATTTCGTGGTCAATTTGTGTCTTTTTTGGTCATTTTGTGGTCATTTTGTGTCTTTTTTGGTCATTTTGTTTACTTTTTTTGGTCATTTTGTTTCTTTTTTGGGTGATCTGAACTGTGCGTGTGAAATTCTGTTCAGTGAGTGGGGGACAACATGCATGTTAAATTGGGGGTTGCGACTCAAAAAGGTTGAGAACTACTGCTCTATGGTAAGCATTATGATGCCAGTTAGGAAAAAAAAAGTGTGAGTGTTTTTTTGTCTTAAAATAGACTAAAAAAAATAATCGGAAGAAATGTTATAATTCTTTTTTTTTTGTGGAAGTTTTTGGGTTTGTTGTCCATCGGCAACATGGTACCATAACGGTGCACAAGTGAAAAAGGAAGTTTTTTAAATTAATTTCAACAGGAAACATTGTACCATTGAACCAACGACCCATTGAAATGAATGTCTTGAACAGTCTAAGCGTATGAAACTATCAAAAATGAAGCTTTACTCAACTATCAGTAGGAATATATTTGTTTCCAGATTGTAAAGGGCCAGGAAAATTAAGTTTTGAGTGATTTTTTGTGGTGCAAACTGGCAAAGCTGTTTCCTTTGGAAAAGTCTGCAAAATAGGGTTTCAATATGGCCGCCTGGAGGTCATGTGACAAATTAAAGCATTGCTATTGGTTCCCTATACTCTTCCCTCTTTTTTAAAGTATTGCATCACTCAAAAACATGCATTGTAGAAATTTGACAGGCCAAAAATGGGGATGTTGCCTGAGGGCGACATTGTACCATAGAGCAGCTGTTCTCAACCTTGGGGTTGGGACCCCAATTGGGGTCGCGAGATGATTTCTGGGGGTCGCCAAATCATTTTGGAAGTCAGCTCTGTCTCCACTGTGTTAATGGGTTTTAGTGTTTTTGGTCACTTAATGTCTTTTTTGGGTCATTTTCTGTTTTTTTTTTTGTCATTTTGTGTCTTTTTTGGTCATTTTGTGTCTTTCTTTAGTCATTTTGTGTCTTTTGGTAATTTTGTTTCTTTTTGGGGTCATTTTGTGTCTTTTTTGGTCAATTTGTGTCTTTTTTGGTCATTTTGTTTCCTTTTTTGGTCATTTTGTGTCTTTCTTTAGTCATTTTGTGTCTTTTGGTCATTTTGTTTCTTTTTGGGGTCATTTTGTGTCTTTTTTGCTCATTTTGTGTCTTTTTTTGCTCATTTTGTGTCATTTTTGGTCACTTTGTTTCCTTTTCTTGGTCATTTTGTGTCTTTTTTTGCTCATTTTGTGTCTTTTTTGGTCATTTTGTTTCCTTTTTTGGTCATTTTGTTTCTTTTTTGGGTGATCTGAACTGTGCGTGTGAGATTGTGTTCAGTGAGTGGGGGTCGCGGTCAACATGCATGTTAAATTGGGGGTCGCGACTCAAAAAGTTTGAGAACTACTGCCATAGAGGGTTAAATTGTGCCGTTTCTGTCAGTGTCTGTTATTATAGCACAGTCACATATGAAAACAGAACATTTTTTTATTCTAAGTTTAGAGTTACAGCCTGCACCAGAGCGGTTTCATTGATATACTCACAGTCCTGCTGCACTTCTGCGCTGGCGAAGCACTCACTGAAGAGGCAATGCATGGTGTTGCAAAGGTTGTCCAGGAGTGATTTAGGTGAAGCATATCGCCAGCTTGACTCTGGCAATCTGTCAGGCTCTTCTGTTAAATGATCCCAAGTGTCCTGAATGGTCTCAGGAAGTTCTTGCTGAAACACCTGGACACATGAAAACTATAGTATACTAAATGTGATCTATGAGGCGCTTGTATAAATGTCAAAATCTCATATGACATCAACATAAATGGATAAAACAAATGGACATAGAGACCTAAGATGGGGAACAGGATACCTGCTATTTCTCATTGTGCGTAATTCACCTATGGCTAAGCCACACCCCCAAACGCGATGAGCCAATCACAGTGCACATAGCTAACTCAATACACTCGGACATTCTCTGCTTCCACATCCATTGAAATGCATTGGAGTTAGTCCGTTTTCAGTCGTTTTTTATGTGTTTTTTCTTGAGATTTTAAGTTTAAAATGGTCAAACGGTGTGCATGGGGTACATGCAACTCTGACACAACATCTCCTCATTAATGACTGGAGACAAATCCAGCGACTCCGTCTTAACGAGCGCTAACGAGGTCGGCCGGCTGGTTAACAAGCCGGCCGACCTCGTTAGCGGCAGTTAGCAACAGTTAGCTCTGTAGCAGTACAGTGTGTATGTGCTGCTGCTGCATTTTGGTGACTTCGAGATGATATTTCATCTTTCTGTCTCCAAAAATGATTAATTGCCTCCTGTGAAATTTCTCCGACTGTCACAGCTGCCATAGCGCCCGTCACCGAATGTTGACAGTTTGTCCGAGTGAGTGGAGGGGGCGGGGCTTAGCCATAGGTGAATTGTGCACAGCATCTGTACACTGTTCATCTCTGCTCTTTGCGGTGTTCCCATTTTAATAATATTTTCTCAATTAATATTATTGTTTTTTTCACATCTAACCCACGTTACTTTATAATACGCGGATAATACTGCAATCCCTGTTACACCAGTGTGTTACAAGCAGAGTGTATGTATGTTGTGACCTTTACATAGCACACAAATACTGCACCATTGACTTTAGACCAACTTTCTATTGGTCAATGGTTTAATTATTTTCTGCCTCTCCAAAGGCACTCCAGTGAGCCGCTATGGGTGTGGCTTGGGAGAGAGGATCCACCCAAGATCGGCGCAACTTCACCAGTTAGCGGCTCAGAAAGTTCAGAAAGTACCTGCCTCAGGTACGTACCTTTCTGAGCCGCGACTTCTCGCATGCTTGATTCATTTGCAGACTGGACGCCGAGGGGTTAATGTCTCCTGCTCTGACTGCAGCTGGGAGAGACTGCTGCGGGAGGACTGGGCCGCTTGTGAGTGCTTTGGGACAGCACCTGCTACTCCAAAAGTCTCCAATACCAGACACCAGAAAAAGTCGCTAGTTTTGTCGCTAGTAGCATGAATAGTCGATAAATATAGTTCTTTTTTTTTCATATATACATTTCACCCATTTTTCCCCTTTATAAATGTGAAAATGATGGTGGTTAAAGTTCGCCTGATGAAAAAAAATGCACTAAACTTCCCTGAGCAGCAAATCACTTTTTCCAATATCTTTCAGCTATTTACATTTGGAGCCAACAGATGCTTCTAATCTATGATCGTTCCAGAAGTAAATGAAATGACATGAAAGGTCATGAAATGTTAAATATTTGTTTGTTCATTGTTATATCCACTTTATTTTCCCTTTTTGGTTGCAGTCACTTTAACGCTATAAAGCCTGAACCATGAAATAATTGCCAGAAAATTCAATTTTTTTTAAAAACTGAGTGCTTATTAACCTGCTGACGAATTTTAAAAAACAAATAAATTGTATATATGAATTCTTATTTGTATCATATTTGATACATCAGGTCTTTTTGTGCAATTTGTTGCTCACAGTATGTTTTTCTTGAACTAACAAAAACATATAAAACCTAACATTTTTAACCTATTAAGACTTTGACTTTTCCTTTTTCCTCAAACATGCAAAATACATATTTTTTCCATATAACACAACATCATACATCTGCTGATATGAAGTTTTTTAATGCAGCAATGACTGATCCACTCGTGGAACCTACATATCATTTTTGCTACATCTGGTATTTTTGTGCAATTTGTTGTTCAGTTTGTTTATCTTCAACACATGTTTACATCAGGTTTTTGATGATGTAGAGGTCTCAAAAATTATTGTGTCTAATATGATACACTTGGCTTTATAGGGTTGATTGTCAATATGGTGGCAATGTACTATATCAGGTACTCATGAAGTGTGCCATAACTCGTAGAAGCTATAACTCCACTGCTTCTCTTATCTTAAACAGATCTCAGTTCCTGAATTGGTGATTAGTGCTGCCAGACGGTTATAATAATTGGACTTGGTTCATAAATAGAAGCGCTGAGAGCCATTGAGTGTCATTATTGTTGTCCCTAATAGTATCAACACTATAGTGTATTCACTTTCACTTTGAAGTACACTTCTTTGCCTAGCCTGTGTATTTAGTAAAATGAGAGGATACACATTTTCTGCAAATCAGAAGCAACTACACTGTAAAAAATATTTGTAGAAATGACAGTAAAACACTGTCAAATTACATCAGAAATAGGTTGTGAAATTAAACATTGTACATCACTTTAGTAGATACTTTTAATGACTGTAAATCAAAGAATAGCATATAACTTTAATTCTTGCTGTCATAAACTGTAGGAAACACACATTTTTGCTGTAAAAAATATAAAATTTTCATGTAAAATTAATGGAGAATTACCATGATGACACAATTACCCCTAAAAGTAATGGGATTATTCAGTATATATTACAGTTTTTGCTTATATTTACATTTACATAAGCTCACTGAATTTTTTACAGTGAAGTTCTGGCAACCACAGCTGCCGGTATTTTACTGTAAATTAAAGTTTTTTCTTTTTACAGTGTAGGTTGAAACCAAGTATGTGGCTGACTGTGTTTGGTCAATGTGATTGCATGTGTGGGTTGCAGGATAGAAAGTATACGCATCTTGCTCCCTGAGGAGTGTTTTTGCACTTGGCCCCTAATAATTACCTTTCAAATTAAAAGAGTGAGGTAAAAGCACTGTCCTCATGAGGCCAATAGGAGAGGACCCTGCCCCATAAACAAAGAAGTCCTCTCCAGATATGGATCACAATTAAGGCATCTAATCTGGCTGTGATCGCTTCAGACTGATTGTCTACAGACAATGGTCTGTAAATGCCTGTAAATTAGGCCTAAACTGCCATTTGAGTGTAGACAGTAGGCTTGTTTCCACTGAGTGCTTTTTGAATACTCTTCGGAAAATGTTATGGCTACGCCCACTGGTTAGTTCCAAGGTTATAATAGTTTTGGATTTTTCATTAGTTTTAGTTTTAATTTCGTTGTGAATTTTTGTTTTCAAATTCAGTTAGTTTTAATTAGTTTTTAGAGTGAGATTGCTAGTTTTTGTTTAGTTTTTAGTTTTTGAAAATGCTTAGTTTTAGTTTAGTTTTTATTAGTTTTAGTGTTAGTTTTAGTTTTTTTGTAATGGGTATGTGCCTTTATTTCCTTTGGTTTATCATCTCAGCCCCAATAAGGTTATTAACTCTTACAGTTCTGGGTGTTTTGTATTTTGGTTGAAGTGTAAACATCCCAGTCTCAGTAAACATATTCACCATGTGTTCCTGCATGTTGAAATAGAAAAACTGAATTATGAATGAAAAAAGTTGACAAAGACGAAAATGAAGGACATTTTCACGATAATTTCAGTTAGTTTTAGTTAGTTTTGTAACCACAAAATACAGTTTCAGTTAGTTATCGTTTTTGAAAAAACTCTAGTTTTTATTTTTATTTCAGTTAACGAAAATGTTTTTTCAATTTTAGTTTTCGTTATTTTGTTAGTTTTCGTTAACTATAATAACCTTGGTTAGTTCCCCTCGGCCTCTGTTCCCATAAAGGTACTTTTGTTAAGGAGATGTTAACCCCTCAGCGTCCAGTCTGCAAATGAATCACGCATGCGCCAAATCGCCGGCTCAACCCTTTCCCATCAGCCTCGACAAATTAGTAGCGGCTCAGAAAAGTACCTACCCGAGGCAGGTACCTGAGCGCTACCTGAGCTGCTAACCGGAGAAGGTAAATATGTTTTATCCTCTCTCCTAAGCCACAACCTTAGCAGCTCACTAGAGGGAAAAGTACCTAATGGAAACACTCCTAATGTTTCTTATTGCTACTGCTGCACTGCAAAAAAAGAAAAGTTGGGTGAACTCAAAATTTCAAGGCAACAAACTTCGATAAAATTTTAAGTTGGACAATTAAACTAAATACTTTAAGTTTTGTTTTTGAGTCTGCTCAACTCTGAATTTCTCTGGCACGATTGTAACGCCGCTATGAAATGTCAGCTAATGTTGTGACCACAATTTTGAGTTAGCATTGATACGCTAATGGCTACTCTTGTAGCTGTAACAAGCAGCGCCGCTAGCATCAGTTAGCCGCTAGCATCAGTTAGCCGCTAGCATCAGCTAGCCGCTAGCATCAATTAGCCGCTAGCATCAGCTAGCCGCTAGCATCAGTTAGCCGCTTGCATCAGTTAGCCGCTAGCATCAGTTAGCCGCTAGCTTTTGCTAATGACCGAATTTCCCAACAAAGAAATAAGAGTTATCAGAACTATTGTCCCTTGTTGTGAACCCCAACTTAAAGATATAAGTAACAACAACTCACCAACTTGTTTTTGAGCAGACAACTGGCTTCCTTTGTTGTGCTAACTTACATTATTGCCCTAAATGTCAATAATTTATATTTCCAAGTTTTACCAACTTAAATCACTGTTTTAGGCCAAAAAATACAAGTTGGCTTTTTTGCAGTGTGCAGGACAACATGATTTAGAACAAAGGTTGGAGATATATAATCAAACTGAATAAACTGGAGTGGAATAGTAGATGGAGAGAGGCGTCACCATTCGACAGAAAATAAAATTAGCAAACCTCCAAAGTACCTAGCCAGCACAATATCCCTGTTATGTGCTGCACTAATGATCAAGGACTCTACTAAATTCACTGAATTCTTGTTGGATTATAAATTACAGCCACATAATTTTTCACGATAAAGGAATTCATTCCCAGTATTGATAAATAGGATCAATGTGACATCCATCTCCTGTCAAATATTCCCTGCAGTCTGAGGTAAATTCACTTACTGATTGAATTGCTTCATTTGGAGAAGGACTGAATACAGCAGTGGTACGGATGATGAACTCTGGCTTACCTCAGCAGGATGTGACTGTACAAAGACGCCCTCCGCATCCCTGAAGCGCCTTTCCAACTCTGTGGTGTACGGACGTGAAGGATGTCTCTCTGGCATCACCCGGATGATCTAAAATATCAATTAGCCATTAGTTTTCAAAGATACAGATAGCAAAATACATGCTCAACTATCTCCTCCATTCAGGTCTTTGACTTCTTTTACCAACCTGGTCTCACAGGAATCCGTGGAATAGCCACGGAATCACTCAAATTTCCGTGAAACTGACACGGATTTTGCTACAATGCAAGTTAATGACAACATACAAAGTGATTATGTACATTCACTGAGTGAATATTTAGAAAATAAAACATATATTTCTCGCTAGAAATGTGATCAAAATCCATTTTTATGCAGAAACTAAGTCAAAATATTGATTTTTCACTAAAAATGAGAGAACTGTCCGCCATGTTTTTTGTTCTGACCGCCGGGACCTTGAAAGTCACGTGACTTGGAACAAACCAATTGGAAAAAATATCCATGGAATAAACTTGCATTGTAGCGAAATCCGTGTCAGTTTCACGGAAATTTGAGTGATTCCGTGGCTATTCCACTGATATTGAGTTAAGCAAATCCGTGGCTATTTCACGGATTCCTGTGAGAGCAGGTTCTCTTTTACATAACCAAACTAAATGTTGTTGTGAAAAAAAGAAAGGCGTTTCCCAGTGTGAGCATAAGGTTTTTCATCTTTTTACTGTATTAAACTGAATTTAGGTTGAAAAGGATTTGCAAATCATTGCATTGGTTTTTATTATGTTTTTTCATTGCATCCCACAGTTGTTTCATGTTTCTGTGTCCTCTGTATTCTTGTTTTAATTTACCTTCATTATCTCTGCCAGACTTGGATATGTTTTGCAGAACCTGGTCTCACAGGAATCCGTGAAATAGCCACGGAATCACTCAAATTTCCGTGAAACTGACACGGATTTCGCTTAAGTTAATATTTTTTCCTATTGGTTTGTTCCAAGTCACGTGACTTTCAAGGTCCTGGCAGTCAGAACAAAAAACATGGCGGACAGTTCTCTCATTTTTAGTGAAAAAATCAATATTTTGACTTAGTTTCTGCATAAAAATGGATTTTGATCACATTTCTAGCAAGAAATATATGTTTTATTTTCTAAATATTCACTCAGTGAATGTACATAATCACTTTGTATGTTGGAATAGCCACGGGATATGACTGGCATTCACTTGCATTGTAGCCAAATCCGTGTCAGTTTCACGGAAATTTGAGTGATTTTCGTATTTCACGGATTCCTGTGAGACCAGGTTGGTTTTGCACATTTATGTCTGTCCCCTTAATGACCTCTCAGGGTTAAGTGATTCAGATTTTTTGATAAACCTGTTTTATATCGTCACAGACCCTCACTCCTTTGGGCTGGGAGTGGTCCCCCCCCCAGGCAGGGAAACAGCTCAGCCATCATGTGTAACAAAGAGTAAAGATGTTATCAGATCTGCAGCATGCAGGCCTGCACTCTCAGGTTGCAGGCCCAATAGGCGAAAGGTGATTTTTTTCCAAATCTACCATAATAACCTAAAATAGTAATTAACTGAGGTGTTGTCACTCATTCAAGTAGACGGCTCCTCACTCAAGCTCAACTTCTTCTTCATATTTTTCACGTACAGAACAAATACACTACTGGTCAAAAGTTTTAGAACGCACCAACTTTTCCAGAATTTAATTGAAAATGATGCAGTTTAATGTCTCAGTGTACTCTGAAATTAATGCACATTTGCAACATTTAAAATTCTTTATTGAGCATGATAGTGTTTTGAAAGTAAAAAAAAAAAAGATTCAAAATCACATTTTATGTTGGACTAAAGGACTAAAAAAAGACACAAAATGACAAAAAAAGACACCAAAAGACACAAAATGACTTAAAAAAATACACAAAATTACCAAAAAAAGACACAAAATGACAAAAAAGACACCAAAAGACACAAAATGACTTAAAAAAGACACCAAATTACCAAAAAAAGACACAAAATGACAAAAAAAGACACCAAAAGACACAAAATGACTTAAAAAAGACACAAAATGACAAAAAAAAGACACCAAAAGACACAAAATGACTTAAAAAAGACACAAAATGACCAAAAAAATACACAAAATGACAAAAAAGACACCAAAAGACACAAAATGACTTAAAAAAGACACAAAATTACCAAAAAAAGACACAAAATGAAAAAAAAAAAGACACCAAAAGACACAAAATTACTTAAAAAAGACACAAAATGACCAAAAAAAGACACCAAAAGACACAAAATGACTTAAAAAAGACACAAAATGACCAAAAAATACACTAAAAGACACAAAATGACTTAAAAAAGACACAAAATGACCAAAAAAGACACAAAATGACTTACAAAGACATGAAAAGAATAAAAAAAATGGACAAAATAGCCCAAGACTCCATAGAGTTAAGTTGTTAACCCATTTCTTGTTCCCTGAAAAAGGCCTACTTGTATAATTCTGAAATGTACATTATTTTCCAGTTTTGGTTAAGCTTACCTTTTTTTATTTACCTCTGGCAGTTCACCACTTACCTTTGGACCCTTTCAAGCTGTTCATTTGACTTGAACTGCTTGAATTTCAATAAAAAACTGGAAAAATTGGGGTGTTCTAAAACTTTTGACCGGTAGTGTTTGTGAGAACAATAAATTACATTAGTCAATTGGTATCTGCAAACCAGCTTTATTACTGTTAATAGCTGTAATGGTGTGACAGTGCTTGAATAGGATGGATTAAGTGTTTAAGTGTGTATGTAAAACACATTGAATGACCTTGTGTTGAATTGTGCTGTACAAATAAACTTGCCTTGCCGAAAGAACCCAACAAGAGTAATGGAGAGAGAACAAAAAATAGAGTCTGCTATTGTAATCAAATACAGTCCTTGTCAGATTGAACAAAGATCTCCTTGGGGAAAACTCGCTGTCTGTTTTATGTATGCAGTGAGAATAAATCTGCTAGGCATACACTGTAGTGGCTGTCTAAATGGGAAGCAAACTATTCCAGTATTCAATTCCTGCGTTTGCACAAGACAGGGAATGTCCATCTATGTTCAGTATAAAGAAAGAGGCAGTCAGAGTGTGAATAATGGTCAATCTGGCACTTGCACTGCAAAAAAGGTGTCTAAAAACAAGATAAATACACTAAATCTGAGGGAAATGATCTTGCTGCATGGACAGATAATTTTACTTGACAAGATTTCTTAAATTAAGATGATCAAATCTAGAAATAAGCATGTTGAACGCTTAAAATAAGAATTTAACTCTTAAAACAAGATAAATTAACCCTTTGATGCACAACATGGGTCTAAAGTGACCCGGCAGTTTTTATGTTCTATATCTTTGCAATAATTCATCATTCAGTATTCCAGGTTTTCCTCAATTAGTTTGTTTTTGATCATCATACATCCTAATTTTTATGTTTTCCTTTATACATTTTTGAATAAAATCCCTTTTTCTGTCACTACTCTTCTAATACACAACATGGGTGAAAAATGAGCCATATCCATTTTTTAGCTCAGTAGCTTGTTAAGCTAACTTCTTGGCTAAGTATTTAGCTAAGTAGCTTGCTAAGCTAACTACTTAGCTAACTTCTTGGCTAAGTAGTTAGCTTAGCAAGCCACATAGCTAAGTAGTTAGCTGTGTAATAATACAAAAACTTTTTTTTCTCCATAAATTATGAGAAGCAAAATGAAAATAATGATCTGTTGTTATCAAAAACAAGATATGTAAAAAATATTTACAATATTCAATCATAAAATAAGTTGGTATCAAAAGATAGAGCACAGAAAAACACAGCAAGCAATAAATAACAGGGGAAATGAATGCGGGTCATTTTTGACCCATGTTGTGCATCAAAGGGTTAAAGCTGGCCCGAGCAGAGTGACCTGCAAATTATTAGTTTCTTACCAAGATAAAAAAAAAAACTTTAGATCTAGAAGTGTTTGATAATTTATCTTGTTGTTTTAGGGGCAACAACATTCTTTTACCTGAAGGAAAAATGCAAGAGCGGTGTGGCATTACTTGAAGCTTGTGTACTGGCCAGTCCCCGCTCAGCATACAGTATGAGCCTGTCCCCGTAATTAGTCAATTACTGACATGTGATTTTAATTTCACCTCTGTGTAGAAAAAATACACAGACATATTTCAAAGGGGAGTCACTGACTACTGCAACTGCTGATGCCTATCTGTTATAAATCTCCAGATGAACTGGGACTACAAAAAACTAACGTAATATTAAACACACTATAAACAGCAGATTGGATAATTAAATTGGCGGTTTAGGTCTGTTTAAGTAGTTGGAAGAGAAGGAAAATGGATGGTTTAAATTTGACAAATGCTGCAAACTGTTTACACAGGAAACTAAAATCATTGTTTTTGGAAAACATCTTAGACATTGTATTATTATGCAGATAATATTCTTACCTTTTTTAACACGCCTTGGTTGACCTGAAACCACAACCTCTGGAGAACCAGCTCATCCAACCCCTCCACCTGTAACCTCTGATGGGTTGAAGAGAGAAATGTAATTAATAGGTTTATCACATTATGATACACACATTATGTAAATCTGCAACATTAACCCTTTGATGCACAACATGGGTCTAAAGTGACCCGACATGTATGACACATACACTACCGGTCAAAAGTTTTAGAACACCCCAATTTTTCCATTTTTTTATTGAAATTCAAGCAGTTCAAGTCAAATGAACAGCTTGAAAGGGTACAAAGGTAAGTGGTGAACTGCCAGAGGTAAATAAAAAAAGGTAAGCTTAACCAAAACTGGAAAATAATGTACATTTCAGAATTATACAAGTAGGCCTTTTTCAGGGAACAAGAAATGGGTTAACAACTTAACTCTATGGAGTCTTGGGCTATTTTTGAATTCTTTTTTTATGTCTTTGTAAGTCAGTTTGTGTCTTTTTTGGTCATTTTGTGTGTTTCTTTAGTCATTTTGTGTCTTTTTTTTAGTCATTTTGTGTCTTTTTTTGGTCATTTTGTGTCTTTTTTTAGTCCTTTAGTCAAACATAAAATGTGATTTGAATCTTTTTTTTACTTTCAAAACACTATCATGCTCAATAAAGAATTTTAAATGTTGCAAATGTGCATTAATTTCAGAGTACACTGAGACATTAAACTGCATCATTTTCAATTAAATTCTGGAAAAGTTGGTGTGTTCTAAAACTTTTGACCAGTAGTGTATATTTTATGTTCTATATCCTGATCATCATACATCCTAATTTTATGTTTTTCTTTATTCATTTTTAATTAGATCCTTTTTTGTGTCACTACTCTTCTAATGCACAACATGGGTGAAAATTGACCCATATGCACTTTTTAGCTAAGTAACTTGCTTACTTAGCTAACTTCTTGGCTAAGTATTTAGCTAAGTAGCTTGCTAAGCTAACTACTTGCTAACTTCTTGGCTAAGTAGCTTGCTAAGCTAACTACTTGCTAACTTCTTGGCTAAGCAGCTTGCTAAGCTAACTACTTAGCTAACTTCTTGGCTAAGTAGTTAGCTTAGCAAGCTGCTTACTTGCTTAGCCAAGTAGTTAGCTATGTAATGATACAAAACCTTTTTTTCTTCATAAAGTATGAGAGGCAAAATGGAAATAATGATCTGTTGTTATCAAAAACAAGATATTTAAAGAATACTTCAATATAAAATAAGTTGATACGAAAACATAGAGCACAGAAACACACAGCAGCATTAAATAACATGAAGGGAATGAATGCGGGTCATTTTAGACCCATGTTGTGCATCAAAGGGTTAAGAAGACAATTTTGATCATTTTATTTTGACTTTTTTGTAGCAGCATGCACACTGTTATATTTGGAAGATTATAATGCTTTGCAGAGGACATCTTTCCACTTTGGTAGAGATTTTATAATCTTTTTCTCACAGATTTATGAGAGCACAGTTTGAGTTATCAGCTGTCATGTCCAGTGTTGGTAACTCATAGATACGTGCCCGTAAGAACAACACTCACACACTGGCACATTGTGTTTGAAACAACGTTGAAAATTCTGACATTCGCGTAGACCTTGAACGCACCATTAACTCTATGTGCGCTGCAATGTAAATTAGTCTAACTAACGGAACATTAATCTTTTGTTTTACTGGCGATGTTTGATGCTGAAAGTGGGGGGGGGACGGATCGGGATCACTATGAATCTGAGGGGACATCCCCCCCCCCCACTGTTTGTGTATAACAAACATTGTGAACAGCTGTTGTTATTAGTAACGGGCCAATAGTACTCAGTGTCGGTACATCCATGTTTTGTACAGGGGCAGGCCTAGCCCAAGAAGAATTAAATGTAAACTTTCATAGTATTCGTGGCTCACTCTCTGCTATATCTCTGTATGTTGTTTTTCATGTACTCATTTATTTTTCTATCTGCTCATGGTAAAAAAGAAGGATGTGTATTATTTCTCATTTTCTCTGATTTGTAACAAGACTATGTAGGACTGGGAGGGGGGAGGAGGGGAAAAGGGGTTGTTTTTTGTTTTTAGAAAAAGAAAAAAAGTCTTTATCTCTCACTGTATGTACTTTTGCCTGTCGAATGAATAAAAACGTATAAAAAAATTTATAAAAAAAAAAAAGAAAATTATGCCTGACAAGGTTAGTAAACAGTAAAGAGTAAAGTAAAGATTTTAATAAAAACCTCCCTGAAATGAAAAAAAAAAAAAAAAAAAAAGGATTCATGGCTCACTCTAACTGAATCCTGGGAGAATGATGTTATTCTGAGACCAGATTTGCATAATTTTATCTGTGACCAAAAATAAAGGCCGGTACTGAGACCTTACTTTATCTCCAGTGTGTGTTTACTCTTGGGCTTCCAATCTACGAACCAGAGAGACTTTTACAACACTATTAACTTAATCAGCAGTTCTGGTTTTTATTGTGAACGTGTGATTATATATAATGATTTTTAAAAAAAGGCTGTAGTAGAAGGCTTTAAAAGTCCACTTAGATGTTTTGTTCCATCACTACAAGCCACCAAGACGCATTCATGTGTGAGCATTGTTTACTGTCATTAAACTTAAAGACTAACATTCACGTTCTTGAGTTACAGATGGGTCAACGTTTATGCATGAGGAGTGATAATCGTTAGCATGAGGTGAGCTAGCCGCAGGGTGTGCTAGCCGTCTAATTCCTGTCATCAACACAGCCGTCAAGGCAAGACTTGAAGTCTAGGAATGTGAGACCTGTAAGGCACGCGGCAATTATCATCTGAGTACTGTCCTCCACCAGGACAGACAACATAGTCTAGACGGAATTGTCCAAAAAGTGAAAGTGAGGAGCATTTATGGGTACAAGTCGGGAACTGGCCTACTTTACTTATTTCAAGGGTGCTGAATAAAAAAAAAATGGTTCCCAAGCGAAATTTTGAGTTTTTGACCTTCTCATTTGCATATCAAAATGGCGACCGTTGGTCGTTGGACCATTTTCCCCAAGATTTTTTGTAAGTGGGCAATCAAAGATGAGGAAATTAAGTTTCTGGATCTATAGTCTAGGGTCAGAGCAAGAATATAGTGGAGGCTCAGTGTCTTTTTTATGTATATATATATAGATATATATATCTATATCTATGCAAAATACCAACTTTTAAGGTGAAATTAAGCATTATTTGTGTAATTTTTTAAGGCCGACATAAATATTCAATCAATATCACTTTTAAATGTTCCATTTGGTATTTTGCATATATATATATACATAAAAAAGGCACTGAGCCTCCACTATATGCTTGCTCTGACTCTAGACTATAGATCCAGAAACTTAATTTCCTCATCTTGATTGCCTACTTACAAAAAAACTAAGGGGAAATGGTCCAATGACTGAGCAAGATGGGCAATTTGGTGGCCATTTGATATACAAATTAGAAGGTCAAAAACTCAAAATTTTGCTTGGGAACCTTTTTTTTTTGACTCAGCACCCTTGAGATATGTAAGGTAGGCCGGTTCCTGACTTGTACCCATAAATGCTCCTCACTTCTTATAGGAGGCCTTTATTCTGAAATCCGTCTAGACTAACAAAAGGAGTCAGTGAGTCAAGAGACAGAATTGTGATTTTTACCATTCTGTTGATGTTTGACAGTCTAAAGATTTCCTCATGATGAACTCTGATGGTGTAGTTGATGGGGAAGTTGTGCTTCTGCAATGCAAAGAAACAGAGAGAGACTTTACTACGTGCATTTCATAAATCAGAAAGCTGTGACGCTTGTTTATGTTATATGAGAAATTGGTTGTGACATTTACTCCAAAGACCCATTTAAAGGTCATAAAAATGTCATGTTCTATGATAGATGAAGGCCCCATCTGGGCCAACCTCTTTGAATGAGACAGTGAGATGCATCACGTCTGAAAATTTGATCAAAATTGGATGAGTGTTATGTGAAATTGTTGTTGTCATGCACAAACAAGACACCATCACATGGATTCATATGACATCAAAAATATTAAACATCATCACATCTTGAATTAAATAACAACATGCAAACAAAGAAGTGTGTCTTCTTCCTCTCACATCACAGACGCTACAGATAACTTAACATCCAGGACATGATGGATAGAGAGACAGCATTATTACAATTTGTGCCAAGATTTGATTGTTTAGGACAATTTCCCACTTAGAATTATATTTTAAATGGTCAATACACAACCAGGGCAGCTTATTTGTAGCTGCGAGTACTACAACAATGCTTCTATAGAGTCTTCTGCCGCTCTGGTGGAACTTTTTCAGTTTTGACAAATTACCTTAGTGATATCATAATGATTTCATAATGGGCCTCTCAGCTCGGGTTTTTTAAAGGTCTGACTGTTTACCAGGCAGACGAAAGACAACACTGACTTCAGTAGAAGCTTGGATGGATGGATGGATGGATGGATGGATGGATGGATGGATGGATGGATTAATGGATCAATGGATTAATGGATCAATGGATTGATTGATTACTGGATGTTGATTGATTGATTGATTGATTGATTGATTGATTGCTTGCTTGCTTGCTTGCTTGCTTGCTTGCTTGCTTGCTTGCTTGATTGATTGATTGATTGATTGATTGATTGATTGATTGATTGATTGATTGATTGATTGATTGATTGATTGATTGATTGATTGATTGATTGATTGATTGATTGATTGATGGATGGATGGATGGATGGATGGATGGATGGATGGATGGATGGATGGATGGATGGATGGATGGATGGATGGATGGATGGATGGATGGATGGATGGATTAATGGATTAATGGATGGATGTATTAATGGATGGATGGACAGACAGAAGGATGGATGGACTGATTGATTGATTGATTGATTGATTGATTGATTGATTGATTGATTGATTGATTGATTGATTGATGGATTAATGGATGGATGGATGGATGGATGGATGGATAGATGGATGGATGGATGGATGGATGGATGGATTGATGAAGGATGGATGGATGGATGAAGGATGGATGGATGGATGGATGGACAGACAGAAGGATGGATGGATGGATGGATGGTTGGATGATTGATTGATTGATTGATTGATTGATTGATTGATTGATTGATTGATTGATTGATTGATTGATTGATTGATTGATTGATTGATTGATGGATTAATGGATGGATAGATGGATGGATGGATGGATGGATGGATGGATGGATGGATAGATGGATGGATGGATGGATGGATGGATTAATCAATGGATGGATGGATGGATGGATTGATGAAGGATGGATGGATGGATGAAGGATGGATGGATGGATGGATGGATGGACAGACAGAAGGATGGATGGATGGATGGATGGTTGGATGATTGATTGATTGATTGATTGATTGATTGATTGATTGATTGATTGATTAATGGATCAATGGATTGATTGATTACTGGATGGTTGGATGATGGATAGATGGATGGATGGATGGATTGATGAATGGATTAATCAATGGATGGATGGATGGATGGATGGATGGATGGATGGATGGACGGACAGACAGATGGATTGTTGGATGATGATTTTTAGGCATATATTTATTTATGGTGTATTTGAGGGTGAACTGTGCTTGCTTGTTTCCACATTCACTGAGACATGCTGACAAACATGCACTCATTCTCTCACCATGTACCGTCGCCTGTGGCTCAGGCTGTCGTTGAGCGTCTTCAAGGGCGTGCACATGCTGGCTGGTGTCGAGGCCGTCAGAACAGGCAATGGCAGAACCAGGCCTACAGAAACCAGAAACCACAAAGCATGACATTAATTGCATTTACTGTCATTTTGATCTTACTTTTCGAAGTAGTAGTAGTGCATTTCACACAACACAAGAAAAGCATGAGGTTCTGCTATCATGATGCACATGTGCTGCAAAGCCCAAAATGTGGCCTGCAACAGATTAAGTAAGGCTTGTTTTCAGTTTAGCTGATTGCCGAAAATGCCTTTGTTGTTTTACTGAAGCAGTCAAAATGTGCAAAACAAATCTAACTAGTCCAGTAGATTGAAAGATTAGCTGCAGACATACAGCCAGATGGACAGACAGAAATATGCACTCACACATGCAGCCAAACATGTGATCCCTACCTGAGTAACACCTGGCAGAGATTAAAAACATGTATAAATGAATAAACAATTTATATATGTCCTCCTGTAAAGGTTTGGATGGAAAGGGGACTCTGGTCGTGCTGACTTGTGCTGTGGCTTGGGTGTATATGACCCCACACAGCTGGCTCATTGGCCTCTAGCACATTGCTACGTCACATGGTTAATTGCAATCAGATGCAAAAAGGGTTAATTACACTCAGCTGCAAAACTTAATGGGTATGTATTGTAAGCGCACCATCTTTTGTTAAACAGATCCTGAGACGTTGCAGATAGCAGTTGCAAGTTATAGTTTGTGCAAGTCATGGTACTGTCAGAGTCCACCATCCATTCTTTATGAATACCTTTAGTAAAAACAATTGTGTAAAATAAAGTCTAAAATAAAGGAAGGAAAATGTTGTCTGTCTCATTACTCCCTGTTGTTGAATTCAAATTAATTTCACTTATATAGCCTAAAATAACAAATCACACATTTTATAATCAGCAATACACAAAATGAAAGAAGAGAAGAAATTAGTATCTAACTTATTATCTATCCATATGCACTAACTTTGGAAAATAAAAAAGTGGGATCACAGAATAAAATATATGTCTTAGATCAGGGGTGTCAAACTCAAATACATAATGGGCCAAAATGTAAAACTTGAATAAAATCGCGGGCCAACATTGAACAAATAAACCTTTTAATATATACCAAACATGTTTTGCTTTAACATTAAATATGGAACCAGCAACGCTTATAAACATACAATATATAACTAAATAGTGCAGACATGCAAAATCAAATTTCAAATAAAAAACACATCAGTGTCATTAATTTATTAAATAAAAAATAAATAAAAATCGTATGCCTCTTTTCTATTTGCATCCTTCTGATTTAAATATCAAAATACACTTTTTCAACAGGTAAATACATTTAAAAATGAAATAACAATAATAAATCTAGTATTAGCGGTAAATGCGCCGTATAATACCGGCAGGTCAGCTTTTATAGTACAATAATAATATAATAATTTCGTATTGCCTGACGGGCCAAATAAAATTACACTGCGGGCCAAATTTGGCCCGCGAGCCAGAGATTGACACCCCTGTCTTAGAGGGAAACGAGGGTAATTGTGTCCCATTTAATCTGGTCTGTTCAGCCTTGTCGGTATTTTTTCAGAAGCTTTTTTTTTTAAAAGCTTTTTTTTTATCTTCAAAATAACGACAGGTTAAAGAGGTCCAGTGTCACTCAACCCAGCTTTCAATCAAGGAGGAAAAATGCAGGCTCCCAAAATGCTAGTTTACTCATGGTTCCTAAAGTCCTTAAAAGTAGAATGAGAGCCAGATTAAGCCAGAGCCTTCAGCTATCAAGCTCCTCTCCTGTGGAATCATCTCCCAGTCCCAGTACGGGAGGCTGACACCCTCTCTCTATTTAACAGTAAACTTTCCTCTTTGATAAAGCCTATAGTTAGGGCTGGCTGAGGGCTACTTTGGACCTGCCCCCACCCCCACCCTGAACACAAGCACACACACACACACACACACACACACACACACACAGAACACGCATGGACACACACACGCCCAGCCCCAAGCTACTCCACTCAAAAAAACAAAAAAACACGGGCCTGGGGCAGTTCCCGAGCTATTCCACTCACAAAAACAGGGCCTGTGGCAATTCTGGATAGCGGCTGTTTTCTTCCTTAATGGGCCCCTAATGACGTTAACGACGTTTGGGCCGCACTGTCGGTATTTATGCCACTGATTCTCCCAGAGTAAATTGAACTGAACTGAACTGAACTGAACTGAACTGAACTGAACTGAACTGCAAGATTTTTCTGATCACTTTTAAAGCTCTTTTAGGTCTGGCTCCTAGCTATTTAACAGAGGCTCCGTTTACACGAGGACGGTCTGAACAGAAGACGCAAAAGTGGCGTCTCGTCTTCACTTTTTATTCCTCGTTTAGACGAGCGTTTTCAGGAGGAAATCTGCTGCATACGGTGACGCAAAAGTGTGTGAAATTGGATTGTATGCAGCCAGGCGGCATCACTTAAAGCCATAAGAGCATCTTTGGGCATGCAGAAGTTTTCACGCCACACATTTTCATCAGCTACTCCTTCCACAAAGTTCTCCTCCATCACTAGATCTCCCAGGTCTCGTTCACAGCCGTCTGGCTCCTCCCACCAATCGCTGCATCCAGAATGTGATGGAGGTAATTCCAGATCCTTCTCTGTTCACTAATACTATCTGTACATATCCTGGACATTTGGTGGAAAGACTCCTGTAAGTTTATTAGAGCTGCCAGAGCAGCTTGAAGGTCCCACCATGGAAATAATCCCACGTTTCTTTATTTCCTGTCCTGGAGCATGTATGTGACGTAAACACATACGTGACGTGAGCAGATCAGATCAGAGTTTTGTGTCTTGTCAGTGTAGACGACACGCTACGGAGGAGAGGATAACACTTTTACACTTTAGAGGGTGGTTTTAGATTTTTGCGTCTTTAAGCCCCAAAAACGCCGTCACCGTCTAAACGAAAGGCACTTCCCATAAAATATTTTGTCGTTTTTACCCGCAAGCGTCCTCGTGTAAACGGGGCCAGAATCATTAACTCAATACGAGCCGACCCGCCTCCTTAGATCCTCAGGTCCCCTTCTGACCGTTCGAAAGTCAAAACTAAAAACCAAAGATGACCGGACTTTCTCCACCAGAGCGCCCCGACTTTGGACCGAGCCGCCTGAGGAGATCAGGCGCTCAGAGTCAGTAACTTCTTATAAATCACTTCTTAAAGCCCACTTTTATAGACTTGCTTTTATGTAATGCTTTCTATTTTACTACACCTCTTACTTCTTCACTTTTTTAGTTTTTTACTCCTTTTCCCTTTTAACTTTTATCTGAGAATGTCTTGTGATTGTTCATGTCTCTTATTGTTTTTTCTCTTAATGTAAGAATTGTTTTTAGCCTCATGGCATCATCCTTGTTGTGATTAACTGCTCTCTGCTCAAGCACTTTGTAAACTGCTGGTTTTAAAAGGTGATATACACTACCAGTCAAAAGTTTTAGAACACACCAACTTTTCCAGAATTTAATTGAAAATGATGCAGTTTAATGTCTCAGTGTACTCTGAAATTAATGCACATTTGCAACATTTAAAATTCTTTATTGAGCATGAGTGTTTTGAAAGTTAAAAAAAGATTCAAAATCACATTTTATGTTGGACTAAAGGACTAAAAAAAGACACAAGATGATAAAAAAAAGACACAAAATGACAAAAAAGACACAAAATGACCAAAAAAAGACACAAAATGACTTACAAAGACATGAAAAGAATTCAAAAATGGACAAAATAGCCCAAGACTCCATAGAGTTAAGTTGTTAACCCACTTCTTGTTCCCTAAAAAAGGCCTACTTGTATAATTCTGAAATGTACATTATTTTTCAGTTTTGGTTAAGCTTACCTTTTTTTATTTACCTCTGGCAGTTCACCACTTACCTTTGTACCCTTTCAAGCTGTTCATTTGACTTGAACTGCTTGAATTTCAATAAAAAACTGGAAAAATTGGGGTGTTCTAAAACTTTTGACCGGTAGTGTATAAATAAAATTATTATTATCGTTATTATTATTATAACAACAACAACAACAATAACACATAACTGTTGTCTGTAATGGTCTTCTGAGAGGATTTACACCAAAATGTCTTGTTCCTTTAAGCCTCTAATTTACTTACACCAGCCAAGAGATTTGAAAGCCGGGGTAAAAAAGGTCAGCCTGGCCGCAAATGTTCTCCTCAGCAGTTCACTCAAGTGTGTTTCTGAGAGTCTGAGGTGAGAAAGTAATGTAGTAACAGAAAGCAGATGCATATTAGATCAGCGATGTGTGGTTTGACAGTGTGATCGGAATTTTTCGAGCTGCACTGACGCCAGTCATCTTATCAACCTGCATATTAAATTGGCTCGAAAAGGCTCGCTGAAAATCTGCCTGAATAGCAAAGGGGCCAGAGTAAATTCAATATGATCTTGGCACATTCAAATCATCAGTTTTATGGACTACTGTCTTTTAAATTCTGTTAATGTCCCTGTAAAAGACTCAACTACCAACCAGTAAATCAATCAGCAAACTGTTTTGACTGTTGTCTGATATCCGGCTTGAAAAAAAAACATAATTTTTGTGTCAGTCCAACAAGATAAGATAAAAAGCCTCATACTTCATTAATTAATTAATTTTAAGCAGGTAGACTACCTACATATGCTCTCTTATTATTTATTCTGCTCTGACAGTTCTGCACTGTCAATCAATCAGCTGCTTGTTCATACCGTTCACGTCCACCCTGATCTCTCTTAACTTCTGATAAAAACTGATCAAATCTGCATTGACAGACTTCCTAGAAATGAAAAATGAATAAAGACCTGATGGCCTCAAGATAGAAAGTGCTATTTCCAAATTAAGATAAGAGAGAATAGAAAAGCATGTAGCACATAGCACATGCTTTATTGGAATGTCCCAACGTCTCTGCCTTATCAGTGGATATACACTACCGGTCAAAACTTTTAGAACACCCCAACTTTTCCAGTTTTTTATTGAAATTCAAGCAGTTCAAGTCAAATGAACAGCTTGAAAGGGTACAAAGGTAAGTGGTGAACTGCCAGAGGTAAATAAAAAAGGTAAAATATAATGTACATTTCAGAATTATACTTCTTTCAGGGAACAAGAAATGGGTTAACAACTTAACTCTATGGAGTCTTGGGCTATTTTGTCCATTTTTTAATTCTTTTCATGTCTTTGTAAGTCATTTTGTGTTTTTTTTTGGTTATTTTGTGTCTTTTTTTGGTCATTTTGTGTCTTTTTTTGTCATTTTGTGTCTTTTTTTTGATCATTTTGTGTCTTTTTTTAGTCCTTTAGTCCAACATAAAATGTGATTTTGAATCTTTTTTTACTTTGAAAACACTATCATGCTCAATAAAGAATTTTAAATGTTGCAAATGTGCATTAATTTCAGAGTGCACTGAGACATTAAACTGCATCATTTTCAATTAAATTCTGGAAAAGTTGGTGTGTTCTAAAACTTTTGACCAGTAGTGTATATAAAAATAAAAGATAACAGAGATTAAGATATGCTCTCATTGGTCCCATCACGGGGAAAATAAAACCTCTGCATTCAACCATCCCTTTTACACACCAGTGAACACACCATGCTGGGAGCAGTGGGCAGCACCTTAATGCTCCTCAGGGAGCAGAGGGGGGTTAGGTGTCTTGCTCAAAGGCACCTTAGCCCTTGGACTGCCAATCATGGGATTCAAACGGCCGGGCCTCAAGCTACAAGCCCAATTATCTCAACTATAGGCCACGGACTGCCCCATTACATTAACCTGTTAGTGACAACTACTGATGGAGTCTGACCCTCGGAAAAAAAACCCTCAGTGCACCTGAACGCCCCAGGGACTGAATGGATCACTTAGACCAGGGGTGTCAAACTCAAATACACAGTGGGCCAAAATGTAAAACTTGGACAAAGTCGCGGGCCAACATTGATATTTATTGAAAAAATTGTTCTAAACAAGTTCAAACGAAATGGAACAAGCAAAGCTTGATATAACTTAATATTGCAAAAGTGCAAAATCGAATATCAAATAAAGCAAACAAACACATCAATGGCATTCATTTCTTAAATAAAATGTAAATAAAAATCGTATATCCCTTTATTTTATATGCTGCCTTCTTTAAATTAAAATTTAACAGTAATCTTTTTCCACAGGCTAAAAATAAATGTGAGAATAAAATAACAATAATAAACCAAATGACTAATAATAATATCCTTCAATGAATGTGCAACCATTCAAGCCTTGGACTAGCAAGAAAAATAAAGACAACTTTAATTGTTGCTCAGTTTGCTCCACACTGATCTACTGTGTTCAAGCCAAAACACCAGCAGAGCATTCTGGGATTTGTAGTATTATTGGCGCTGTATAATACCGGCGGGCCAGCTCTGGTTGTCATTTGGTTTTTCCTCGCGGGCCAAATATAATTATACTGCGGGCCAAATTTGACCCACGGGCCAGAGTTTGACACCTCTGACTTAGAGGATTACTGATACTTTAAAAAAGTAGAAGTCTCGCATTATTATGACAACATGACACATTTATTACATGTATTTAACTCTGACATTAGTAGGTAGTTACAGTTAGTTTCCACTCAAATGGAAAACCTGCAGAAATGATCTTAACCTCCTGTGACCCTGCGTCCTCATATGTGGACATTTCATTTTAGGTTTTCTGGACCTTATATTTCATTCTGCTTAACTAGAACTATGCACTCTAGAATAAGAACAATACCAAATTATTATATTATTATTGTACTATAAAAGCTGACCCGCCGGTATTATACGGTGCATTTACCACTAATACTAGATTTATTATTGTTATTTTATTTTTAAATGTATTAACCTGTTGAAAAAGTCTATTTTGATATTTAAATCAGAAGGGTGCAAATAGAAAAGAGGCATACGATTTTTATTTAATAAATTAATGACATTGATGTGTTTTTTATTTGAAATTTGATTTTGCATGTCTGCACTATTTAGTTATATATTGTATGTTTATAAGCATTGCTGGTTCCATATTTAATGTTAAAGCAAAACATGTTTGGTATATATTAAAAGGTTTATTTGTTCAATGTTGGCCCGCGATTTTATTCAAGTTTTACATTTTGGCCCATTGTGTATTTGAGTTTGACACCCCTGCTTTAGGACATGGCTACCTTATGATTGGCAGGTTAATTCCACTGTGCTCTCTGTTTTTTCAATTTAGTAAATCAATCAGCAAATGGTTTCGACTGTTGCCTGATGTCTGGCTTGAAAAACATAATTTTTGTGTCAGTCAAGAATTATTACTTCAAGAAGGTAGACTACCTACATATGCTCTCTTATTATTCATGAGTTCTGCACTGTCAATCAATCAGGTGTGTTTGGGTGTTCACACCGTTCACTTAAACTGATCTGGTTCCACCTTGACCTCTGTTAACATCCAATAAAAACTGATCAAGTCTGCATTGACAGAAATAAATGTAGCAGTGGCTTCCTACAAATGAAAAAATAATCAAGACCAGATGGCCTCAAGATAGAGAGTGCTATTTCCAAATTAAGATAAGAGAGAATAGAAAAGCATGTGGCAGATATATATGTACACGCTTTATGGGAATGTCATAAACACTGCAAAAAAAGCCAACTTGTGTTTTTTGGCCTAAAACAGTGATTTAAGTTGGTAAAACTTGGAAATATAAGTTATTGACATTTAGGGCAATAATGTAAGTTAGCACAACAAAGGAAGCCAGTTGTCTGCTCAAAAACAAGTTGGTGAGTTGTTGTTACTTATATCTTTAAGTTGGGGTTCACAACAAGGGACAATAGTTCTGATAACTCTTATTTCTTTGTTGGGAAATGCGGGAAAGCGGTGAAATCATTAGCGAAACTGATGCTAGCGGCTAACTGATGCTAGCGGCCAACTGATGCTAGCAGCTAACTGATGCTAGCGGCTAACTGATGCTAGCGGCTAATTGATGCTAGCGGCTAACTGATGCTAGCAGCGCTGCTTGTTACAGCTACAAGAGTAGCCATTAGCGTATCAATGCTAACTCAAAATTGTGGTCGCAACATTAGCTGACATTTCATAGCGGCGTTACAATCGTGCCAATTCAGCACATTGCAGAAGTTAGCAGAAGTAAGGATTAAAAGTTATTACAATGTTAAATTATAAGTTTGTACAACTTACAGTTGAGTTGACAAAAATCTGAATTCAGAGTTGAGCAAACTCAAAAACAAAACTTAAAATATTTAGTTTAATTGTCCAACTTAAAATTTTATCGAAGTTTGTTGCCTTGAAATTTTGAGTTCACCAAACATTTCTTTTTTTGCAGTGCAGTCTCTGCCTTCCGGGTGGATGAAACAGGTTTAATAACCTGTACCCGGATGAACGTGTTGGAGGATCCCAAACTCCCACACTGGATATTTGGAGGGTTTAAATGAAGGAAAGTGCTGCATGTGAAAAGATGCTTGGAAGACTGAAGTGGACAAATTATATGGTTAATTAACAACCCATCCCTTTTACACACCAGTGAACACACCATGCTGGGAGCAGTGGGCAGCACCTTAATGCTCCTCAGGGAGCAGAGGGGGGTTAGGTGTCTTGCTCAAAGGCACCTTAGCCCTTGGACTGCCAATCATGGGATTCAAACAGGCGAGCCTCCAGTTACAAGCCCAATTATCTCAACTATAGGCCACGGACTGCCCCATTACATTAACCTGTTAGTGACAACTACTGATGGAGTCTGACCCTCAGTGCACCTGAACGCCTCAGGGACTGAATCGATCACTTAGAGGACTAACTGGGGATTTCCACCGGGCGCGTTACAGCAGCAGCACGTCATCTTAGCGAGCCGGCCGTATACACGCGAGATAACGAGATCACGCGATAATCCTGACCATACGGGAGACCACAAGATCCCGTGATAAACTCTAAACTCTATTTATACAGTCTATGGATAAACTGTGTGTATAAAGTAAACAACAACAACCAACAACTTACTTTGCTTCTCTGAGGTGAAAGATCTGTTGATCTGACCATCTATCCTTATAAAAACAATATGTTATGTCATAAATGATTGTATGATGTTCCACTTCAACAATCAGTCTCTTGTCGTCCGTGTCGCCGATCCTCTGAGACCCTTTGATTGATTGATTGATTGATTGATTGATTGATTGCTGATCAGGTGCCCCGGTCATAACATAATGTTGATGTGAAGTAGTTTTAGGCTGCATGAACTGCGTATTGTGTTTTATTTTGAAAGGGGCGGAAGTGTTTTACGCTGATTCTGAGTCGGACTTCCTGTCTGGTGATCTGCTCTGTTGAGATTCACGCGGTTTGGCAGCGTCTCGTGGAGAAATAGAAGTCCTACCTAATGCTGCGGAGAGACGCTGCTGAGACGCTGCTGTAACGTTACGCTACGCGCCCGGTGGAAATGCTCTCATTGATTAGAGTGTTACCTATTTGCAACGGCGTACGCAACGCTGACGTTACGCTGCAGTAACGCGCCCGGTGGAAATCAGGCTTTAGGCTGCGTTCAGACTGCAGGCGATTCTGATTCAAATCAGATTCCTACTCAAATCTGATTTTTAGGGCTGACTGTCCACACTGTTTTTAGCAAGTGTCCAAATGGGATATGGCTCTGTTCAGACTCGGCCACATTATTGACTGATCTGACAGGTTGCCGTAGTAACGGCGTCAGAGCGTCTGACGTCATATAATTGCGACAGCGACAAGAACAACAACAAAAACAAACATGATGGAGGCAGGTCACCTCAGTATATTGGCCTCATCACTGTCCAGTAGAGCAGTAGTTCTCAACCTTTTTGAGTCGTGACCCCCAATTTAATATACATGTTGTCCGCGACCCCCGCTCACTGAACACAATCTCACACACACACAGTTCAGATCACCCAAAAAAGACACAAAATGACCAAAGAAAGAAACAAAATTACAAAAAAAAGACACAAAATGACAAAAAAGACACAAAATGACCAAAAAAAGACACAAAATGACCAAAGAAAGAAACAACATGACAAAAAAACAACACAAAATGACAAAAAATAGGAAACAAAATTACCACAAAATGACCAAAAATGACACAAAATGACAAAAAAAGACAAAATGACTAAAAAAAGACACAAAATGACCAAAAAAAGACACAAAATGGCCAAAAAAAGACACAAAATGACCAAAAACACACACAAAATGACCAAAAATGACACAAAATGACCAAAAAAAGACACAAAATGACTAAAAAAAGACACAAAATGACCAAAAATAGGAAACAAAATGACCACAAAATGACCAAAAATGACCAAAAAAAGACATTAAATTACCAAAAAGACTAAAACACATGAACACTTTAACACAGTGGAGACAGAGCTGACTTCCAAAATGATTTGGCGACCCCCAGAAATCATCTCGCGACCCCAATTGGGGTCCCGACCCCAAGGTTGAGAATAGCTGCAGTAGAGGAGCAGAACATCTCAGATCACCAGGGGAGAAACCGGGCAGATGGCGCGGCTGCCGGTGGACACCTCGTCTCTGAAACTAGCTCCCAAAGGTGGTTTCGATCCGGTTTCCAAAAATCGGATTTCATGTGATTTGTGACTGTTCAGACTTCAAAAGAGCCATCCAGTTCCAATCTGGATGATGGGCTAAAAATCTGATTTAGGCTGGCAGTGTGAACGCGGCCTTAGAGTATCAAAGACTTCTAACAAGGAGTCCCATCACAACATAGTCTTAATGATACATCTTAGAACTTTCACCCTCTTAAATTGTGTTTCACTTTTCACAGTTAGCTGTTACATTTTGACACTTAAAAATCTCTTGACAAGTGTTCACATGAACACTCTGAGTCGACTGTTCATTTAGAGCAGGGATTCCCAAAGTGTGGTGCGTGGACCCCTGGGGGTGCACGAGATGAAAAGTGTAATGGCGGTCTGATAATGACACAATTACATTTTCCCCCCCCCACAAAATAAAGACGTGTTATTGATTAATTAATAAATACAGGCTATTCAATTTTGTGTCATTTTTTGTCCATTTTTGCATCTACTTTGTTCATTTTTGCATCTATTTTTTGGTTGTTGGGCAATTTTTACATGTATTTTTGGTCAACTTGTGTCTATTTTGATAATTTTGTGTCATCTTTGGTCATTTTTGCATGTATTTTTGGTTGTTTTTGATCTTATAATGAAGCGTAGAAGAAGTTATCTTCTTGTTCTTGTATCATTTTTCCAACCTGTGTTATGATGACGGGGTTGTGTTCACTCCACGCTCATTTAAATTTGCTGCAATTTTTGTTCAAAGCAGCTCAAAATATTATAACATTTTCCCAACAAGATCTGCTTTCTGCCTCTGATCCTGAGCCTGTCATCATCCTCCACCTTTAATATTGCATTTTGTTTTTTTGAAGGTGTGAGGGATTGGGGGTACGTCAACCCAGTTGGGACATAGAAGGAGGTGCACGGCTGAAAAAGTTTGGGAACCGCTGATTTAGAAGAACGATCATCCCTTGCTAACCAATTCCCCCAGGCTCCAGACTCCTGTAGCAAGCCTGATAGCATTTACACAGGGCTAATTGGTTTCTGGCACGGACACAAAATCACAATGTGAAATGAAAACCAGACACACAGTGTCCAGATAGGTGTGGATACATGGGAACCTTTACTGTCTGAACTGGTTATGAAATGCTCTACTCTTGCAGTATTCCAGTTCCTTTGAAAACAACCACGTCATTTCTAATGTACTACACATGTGCAGGTTGGTGAGTGAAAGTGCTGCTGATCCATCTGGAAATGTTTGCGTGTAAAGAGCACCCAAAACTAGAGCCATGTCACAATGACATCGCCCCAGCTGCAATGCAAAATCGGACCGGCAAAAAAAGACACAAAATGGCCAAAAAAAGACACAAAATGACCAAAAATAGGAAACAAAATGACAAAAAATTACACAAAATGACCAAAAAAAGACACAAAATGACTAAAAAAAACACAAAATGACCTAAAAAAAGACTCATTAAATGACCAAAAAGACTAAAACACATGAACACTTTAACACAGTGGAGACACTGTAAAAAAAAAATCTGTTTAATTTACGGTAAAATACCGGCAGCTGTGGTTGCCAGAACTTCACCGTTAAAAATTACAGTGAGTGGGTTTCCTACTGTAAATTTAAATATAAATATCAGGGGAAAAAACTGTAATTTAGTCTGAATAATCCTGTTATTTTTAGGGTAATTGTGTCATTCATTCACACATCATGGTATTTCTCCATAAATTTTGCATGAAAATGTTATATTTTACCTAAAAATTGTGTTACCTCCAGTTTATGACAGAAAAAAGTAAAAGTTTTGTGCTATTCTTTGATGTACGGTAATTAAAAGGGTCTAATACGGTGATATACAATTTTTCATTTTATGCCCTATTTCTGATGTATTTGACAGAGTTTTACTGTTATTTCTACAAACCTTTTTTAAAGTGCACACTGTAAAAAAATAAAATGGCAATCAGATGCAGCAGCCACACATGAAAGACCTTGCATCACATGTGTTTAATTATACTGTTCCTTTAAGCAGGAATTAGGACTTATTCCAGCAACATTAATCACTTTACATTACAACTGTATTGGGAAGAAACAGCTGTGCTTTGATATGGTGCTGGATACAATTAATTGGTATATTATATAAGAAACATTTTTCAAACGTGAGCTCCAGTAATCATGCTGAGGCAAATAACTTGTGCACGACACAGATAAAATAAATAGCGAGTTTAAATGTTTCATGAAATGTGTTTCTGTATCTCAGCCAACATGTCAGCACATGTTTGTGTACATGCCTGAGTCTGTTTGTGTGCGTGTTTGTGTGTCTTAATGAATTCATTGGAACTGAACCAACATTCTTTTCATTTTTTTGCAGTGATGTTGTAAAAGGAGTGAGTGAGTGTAGCATATTACATTTAGTTTGTCAGATTGAACAATAATACACAATCAGGTAAGCTTCTTTGGCCATTGATCACCTTTTAGTGCCTTTTTTCAGTGGTAGCCTGCAGCAAATGTCCTCCATTAGCTGTAATTACTATCATCAAGCTGCAGACAGCAGGTAACCACCGTGCCTTATGCAGTGAGTGACATTTGACACCACAGTGACTTTCACACTTGGGAAACTATCAACAAGAGGGTTTTACACTAAAAACATCCATGTTACCACAGGGCCGGGGGCTACTGTCACGGGGCTCCTTGTTTAAAGGGATAATTAGGATTTTTTTTGAAGTGGGGCTGTATGACGTACTTGTACACAGTCAACGTATTAGTAAGAATAGAGTTGAGTTCTATGTTTTTCTCTGAACCGTATATTTACATAACTTCTTGTCTTTAAGACTGTATATCATTTTAACCGTGTACGTTAGCCTTGGGTTCACCAGAGTCGGCTAAAGCAGTAGTTCTCAACCTTTTTGAATCGCGACCCCCAATTTAATATGCATGTTGTCCGCGACCCCCGCTCACTGAACACAATCTCACACACGCAGTTCAGATCACCCAAAAAAGACACAAAATGACCAAAAATAGGAAACAAAATGACCACAAAATGACCAAAAATGACCACAAAATGACCAAAAATGACACAAAATGACCAAAAAAAGACACAAAATGACTAAAAAAACACAAAATGACCAAAAAAAGACACTAAATGACCAAAAAGACTAAAACACATGAACACTTTAACACAGTGGAGTCAGAGCTGACTTCCAAAATGATTTGGCGACCCCCAGAAATAAAAAAAAAAGACACAAAATGACCAAAAATAGGAAACCAAATGACCACAAAATGACCAAAAAAAGACACAAAATTACCCAAAAGGACACAAAATGACCAAAAATGACACAAAATGACCAAAAAAAAGACACAAAATGACTAAAAAAACACAAAATTACCAAAAAAAGACATTAAATGACCAAAAAGATTAAAACACATGAACACTTTAACACAGTGGAGACAGAGCTGACTTCCAAAATGATTTGGCGACCCCCAGAAATCATCTCGGGACCCCATTTGGGTTCGGGACCCCAAGGTTGAGAATAGCTGTGCTAAAGGACGCTAATGCTGGTGAATTAGCCGTGCGCTAACTTTATCCCACATCAGACACTTGGATCTCCTCGCTGTAAAACAATGAGCTGCTGAGTTCTTTGTGGGGAAATTGGATGTTTCTGAGTAAGTGTAGCAGGTTCAGATGTGAATGTCAAAAACATTTATTTTTGTCCAATATATTTTGTTTTTAATCTCCTGCCTGTATGTGAGTTTTACCTGAGTTGTGTGTATGTTCTCTTCCATTAAAAGCTCATATAAACATAATTTACAGTCGAAACAATGTTGGATTAATATATATAATGGATGATGATGTCACGGATGTTGCCTGTTAGTTCCCCTGTAGTCTGTACAGTTTATGTCAAGTTTTTTGTGTGTAATTATCTGGCGCTAAATGTGCTAGCATTGCTTAGCTCTGTTGCTAACGGCATCCATCATCACACTGTATGCTGTTTTTGTTTCTTGTGCCACTGCAGGGATGGAGATTATTTTGGTATGTTTGTGTAAAATGATGTGTACTTAGACTGTTTTGTGCTTGAACTGTTTTGATTTAGATTGTTTTCTGTGTAGGTTGAAATGTTGTTAATGTGTAAAAGTAAAAAATCTGTCTTCTGTTTGACTGGAGAGCTGTGAGAACACACCACGCCACTCGTCACTTTATGCTGTTTTAGTTTCTTGTGCCACGTAAAGTGCCGTGGAAACCCTGGGTCACCTAATTCATCATTTATCGAACACAACGCAGAGAATTTACAGACGGGTTACATAAGCCAAATATATATCACCGTGATCAACCATCTTTATCAACACTCTAGGACCGTACTTCTGTCCTTCACAATAAAATACAGTACATTAAAAATACAAATGTACTTTTAAGCCTGAGTGTTGCCCAAGCGTTATTACTGCTTTCTCTCATCAGAGTTACTTTCGTATTGTACTGACGTGTAAATCTCCATGTACATAAACTAAATTTCACACGTAGATTGTTAACTATGCATAAATTAATTATACCTACACTGGTGGTGGCGATCTTATTCAAAATGACCGTGAAACACCAGAAAGTGCGATATTGCAGATGTGTCCAATCAGGGATATTAGCGCCGAACGTTGTCTGATGTGGGACACAGTTACTATCAGATTTTGTTGCAGTCCCCATCTGCAGCAAAACATTCATTTTTTTCCTGCCTGTAGCAATGTTATAATAGTTTTGGATTTTTCATTAGTTTTACTTTCAATTTTTGTTTTCAAATTCACTTACTTTTAATTAGTTTTTAGAGTGAGTTTGCTAGTTTTAATTAGTTTTTATTTTTTGGGAAAATGCTTAGTTTTAGTTTAGTTTTTATTAGTTTTAGTTTTTTGTAATGGGGTATTTGTTGGGTGCCGGATTCAGAAAAGTCACAATAAATCTTTATTGTTTAATCTTTATTTCCTTTGTCTGATCCATCTCAGCCCCAATAAGTTTATTAAGTCATAAAACCCGATAAATAGATTTCATATCAACCAAAAAGGTTTATGTATGAAAAAAGTTGATAAAGACAAAAACGAAGGACATTTTCACTATAATTTGAGTTAGTTTCACTTAGTTTTGTTACCACATAATACAGTTTCAGTTAGTTAGCGTTTTAAAAAAAACTCTTTCATTTCAGTGAACAAAAATGTTTTTTCAATTCTAGTTTTCTATTATTTCGTTAGCTTTTGTTAACTATAATAACCTTGGCCTGTATCACGCATCTGATGGCAGGACTACTTTAAAAATCCATACAATATTTAAGACATTTCACTATACTACAGACAGCCACTCATAAAAATACACTATCCAAGCTTTGGAGAGGTAAAAGATGATGAATATGTCATTATCACTGTTTGTGATTATGTTTTAGATTTCAACAAGGGGTTCATAAAGTCATAGTAATAGCCTACATCATTTTTCCCCTTAAGGCAGGATGATCTTTAATAACTAGATGTAGTAAAACCCACAGAAACCAAATATAAGTGAGGGTAAAACAAAGCATGGCTAACCACAATTTCTCAAGAGTCCTGCAGAAACAGCCTGTTCACATGGGATCAGCTGCAGTGGAAGCAAGCTGACAAGAGAGAATAATGACCTCTTCGGAGCCTGTGCAGTATATCAACATTTTGAACAAGGGCCGCCTTGTCTGGGAGATTCCAAAGTCAGATAGCTGAGACGTTGAGATATTACCCAGTAAATCTGTAAATTCACCGTCCGACAACTCTTTAATTTTCTCCCCCACATACAGTAATGCCAGGAGCCATAATGAATGTATGGAAATTATCAACAACGACATGAAGGTATTCAGCAGCAACCTGGTGTCTTCACTGCAAAAAAAGAAAAGTTGGGTGAACTCAAAATTTCAAGGCAACAAACTTCGATAAAATTTTTAAAGTTGGACAATTAAACTAAATATTTTAAGTTTTGTTTTTGAGTTTGCTCAACTCTGAATTTCTCTGGCACGATTGTAACGCCGCTATGAAATGTCAGCTAATGTTGTGACCACAATTTTGAGTTAGCATTGATACGCTAATGGCTACTCTTGTAGCTGTAACAAGCAGCGCCGCTAGCATCAGTTAGCCGCTAGCATCAGTTAGCCGCTAGCCTCAGTTAGCCGCTAGCATCAGTTTGCCGCTAGCCTCAGTTAGCCGCTAGCTTCAGTTAGCCGCTAGCCTCAGTTAGCCGCTAGCTTTCGCTAATGACCGAATTTCACAACAAAGAAATAAGAGTCATCAGAACTATTGTCCCTTGTTTTTAACCCCAACTTAAATTTATAAATAACAACAACTCATCAACAACAATATTGCCCTAAATGTCAGTAATTTATATTTCCAACTTAAATCACTGTTTTAGCCCAAAAAATACAAGTTGGCTTTTTTGCAGTGTTGTCCTTAATGCATGAATATATTTGCTGGTTTTACAGTCAATATGCATTATATGAGTACATTTTCACATACTATTTTGAATGTTAAAATGAGACACATTAAAAACATTTAACCGTAGCATTCTGTGTTGTACTGCATACAAAATTCTATACATTACTTTAACTATTGGGGGGGATTATATCTGCATTTAGGGTTATAAAGATGTTTAATGCAAGGTTATAATAGTTTTGGATTTTTCATCAGTTTTAGTTTTAATTTCGTTGTCAATTATTGTTTTCAAATTCAGTCAGTTTTAATTAGTTTTTATTTTTTGGAAAATGCTTAGTTTTAGTTTAGTTTTTATTAGTTTTAGTTTTTTTGTAATTATTTGTTGGGGCCAGATTCAATAAGGTCACAATAAATGTTTCCTTTATTTCCTTTGTCTGATCCATCTCAGCCCCAATAAGTTTATTAAGTCATAAAACCAGATGGATTAAATAGATTTCATATCAACCAAAAAGGTTTACGTATGAAAAAAGCTGAAAGACAAAAACTAGGGACATTTTCACTATAATTTTAGTTAGTTTTAGTTAGTTTTGTAACCACAAAATACAGTTTCAGTTAGTTATCGTTTTCTAAAAAACTTTTTATTTTTATTTCAGTTAATGAAAATGTTTTTTCAATTCTAGTTTTCGTTATTTCGTTAGTTTTTGTTTACTATAATAACCTTGGTTTAATGAAAAGCTCCAATAAGGAGTGATCTACAGTAGCCAGTTTAAAAAGAAACTGATTTCGATTTCCACAATGGAACATTTTAAGTACTTTAATATAGCATGTAATTTATGATACTTGAACACAACACACAATCTGCCAGTGCCTGTATTTTTGTAAAATAACCTCATGTTTTCACAGGTCTCTTGTTTCTGGTAAACACTGAGAATATGCCAACCACTTGAGATTCAAAAACTTCAGACTCCAAATATGCTGTTGACTCGATGTATTCTCAAACAACCTCATCAACACTTTTCTGACAGCTAACAACTAACAATGACATTGTCAATCTGTTCATTTTCTGACATGATTTTTCCTGTTCTGGGCTGCAGCACAGCTGGATCCTATCACAGCACTCATGAAGAGGCAGAGAGACACTGGTCTTGGCAGATAACGTTTCCAGGTCACTGAACCTGCATTTCTTTGGACTGTTGGAGAAAATCTTAAATTGAAGACAACATAAAACTAAAGACTCAAGACATATCCGGTCTGGTTTGAACCCAGGCAGGGTTCAAAATGAACTTTCTTCCTCAGTGTCTTGCAACCATCCCAAATTCAACTTCCACTTATCCCAGACTTAACAACCAGTATCCTATAAAGTTCTTTTTTATACTTCATAATAAAATGTGAACTGGTGATGTTTGATTATATACAGTGGTGGTTCTAGACCAGTTTCACTGTGGGGGCTAAGCAGGGGCCAGTGTTTAATCAGAGGGGCACATTAAAAAACAGTAAAGATTATATTTAAGCATTCAAACCCTTTATTTTAGCATATTTAAAAATCTCATTTAAGTATATTTGGAAGATACAAATACAGTGATTGAAACAATGAGTTGTTCGACAATGACATTTCTTATTTTTGTGCACTATTACTTTGTTTTATTTTGAAAGTGCAGTACAGTGAGAATGATCTTTTTTATATATCGTTGGCTTTTAACACCACGTAGAGTGTTGATTTTATGTTGATTTTATGATTTTTTGTTTTTATTGTATTCATGCATATTTTATTTTGTGCGGGCAGTACATTTTACATTTTATTTTATTTATTTTTTATCCCATTTTTAATTTATTTTATCTTATTGCATCTTACTGTTCTATTGTTTACTACATCTCTTTGTATTGTGTTATGTATTTATTGTTTGTGCAGCACTTTGGAAACCTTGTGTTTACTAAAATTGTGTTATATAAATAAAGTGGATTGGATTGGATTGGATATATACACAAGCTTTTATTGCACAATTAAACTATTATACAATGTACACATGCTGGGTTCCTTTTGTGAACAATGAGATATTGTTTGAACAAAAAATAGGTAAAAATTGTTCCATTGTTCATTGTTATAAAATGATCATTTTATTATTAATTTGACACAGGGGCCACAGCAGGGGCCACTGATTATATACTATTTATTTTAAACTATGCAAATCAGCTCACATCACTTGCCTCACTCTGGTCCACTGTAGAAGTGCATCTATATCTGAATAATAGTTTAAAACCCCCCTAGGTGTTTGGTCACAGTCAGTTTTTTTATTATTCCCTTCATTTATTACTGTTTCTGTAAATGCATCACTGCAAAATTGCCTCACATTTGCTACTAGAATGATATAAATTACATGATAGACATAAACATCATCTGTAACGTGTGTCAACTGTCCCTGAATTGTGTCACAGATTCTATTTCAATCTTCCACGAGACAACTAAACATGCTTTATTTCTAATAAGAACCTGGTCTCACAGGAATCCGTGGAATAGCCACGGAATCACTCAAATTTCCGTGAAACTGACACGGATTTCGCTACAATGCAAGTTAATATTTTTTCCTATTGGTTTGTTCCAAGTCACGTGACTTTCAAGGTCCCGGCGGTCAGAACAAAAAACATGGCGGACAGTTCTCTCATTTTTAGAGAAAAAATCAATATTTTGACTTAGTTTCTGCATAAAAATGGATTTTGATCACATTTCTAGCGAGAAATATATGTTTTATTTTCTAAATATTCACTCAGCGAATGTACATAATCACTTTGTATGTTGGAATAGCCACGGGATATGACTGTCATTAACTTGCATTGTAGCCAAATCCGTGTCAGTTTCACAGAAATTTGAGTGATTCCGTGGCTATTCCACGGATTCCTGTGAGACCAGGTTCCTAATAATGAACCCATGACCTTCTTGCTGTGCAACCCAGTCATCAAAATAAATACATGTGAAAATAACAATAAAAATAAATACATTTTTGAAAGACAAACTTAACATGAATGCTGTCAAATCGCTGCAACCTGTTCTTATTATGAACTTTGGTTAAGGGTAGGGCTGGGCGATATATCGATATAAAAAATATATCGAAATATTTTTATATGAGATATGGAAATAGACCATATCGCATACATCGATATAGTCAAAAGAATGTTTATTTCTTTATATACAAATTCTGCAACTAGGGTTTGTCATATTTAGTTCTTTTGTCATGTTTGTTATTCTTTTCTCATATTAATATATTTATTGAAAAAGATTGGCCTATTTTATTTCATAGGCTATTTTTATTTAAGATTTTTTTTAATTTTATTTAAATGTGCACATTATGGAGCTTTGATTGCTTTAAAAAAATGTACTCCTGTTGTTATACAGTATTTATGTTTACCTAAACAAACAGTTTTAATAAAACTACTTCTGACATGTTTTATTTGGCTTTGACTTTGACTGAACATTTGCTCTCACTTTGCAATAAAAAATATCAGACATACACTACTGGTCAAAAGTTTTAGAACACCCGAATTTTTCCAGTTTTTTATTGAAATTCAAGCAGTTCAAGTCAAATGAACAGCTTGAAAGGGTACAAAGGTAAGTGGTGAACTGCCAGAGGTAAATAAAAAAAGGTAAGCTTAACCAAAACTGGAAAATAATGTACATTTCAGAATTATACAAGTAGGCCTTTTTCAGGGAACAAGAAATGGGTTAACAACTTAACTCTATGGAGTCTTGGGCTATTTTGTCCATTTTTGAATTCTTTTCATGTCTTTGTAAGTCATTTTGTGTCTTTTTTTGGTCATTTTGTGTCTTTTTTTAGTCATTTTGTGTCTTTTGGTGTCTTTTTTAGTCATTTTGTGTCTTTTGGTGTCTTTTTTGTAATTTTGTGTCTTTTTTTTGTCATTTTGTGTCTTTTTTTAGTCCTTTAGTCCAACATAAAATGTGATTTTGAATCTTTTTTTTACTCTCAAAACACTATCATGAAATAAATAAAAATAAAGAATTTTAAATGTTGCAAATGTGCATTAATTTCAGAGTACACTGAGACATTAAACTGCATAATTTTCAATTAAATTCTGGAAAAGTTGGTGTGTTCTAAAACTTTTGACCGGTAGTGTATATTGTATATCGATATTCAGCCTAATATATGACTTTTGGCCGATATCGCCCAGCCCTAGTTAAGGGTAAAACTACTTCCAGACAAAACTTCCAACCTGCTGATCTCTAGACTAACAGTAATGCATCCTGAGCGTGACTGCACAAAGAGGGATACTTTTGCTTAAATAAAGTGATGAAAGTAAATGTACCAGGCACTTCATTTATCAAAGTGACTAAACTAAACGAAAGAAGCAATCCAGGGGTATGGTTGTTCATTTTAAACTCCTTTATATTAGATGCAGATGGGCCACAACCTACAGAAAAACACATTGTCTCCATGGCTAAGAATTTACATTTGCTTTAGGAAAAAATGCCACAAATTCCTTCACTCCTTCTGACAGTCCGCACTGTATATTACCACAAGAAAGCATTCCTGGGTAACAAGACTGCAAGGCTACACTGACACTTCACACACAGTTGACGACATTTGTGCTTGTACCATGAAGAGCTGTCAGTTGGTTGCTGCAACTCATCCGTCTTCATTGTCCCAACACAACATCATAGTCAGGCGGCTTAGCCAAATAAAGGGGACACGCCGGACAAAAGCACCACATTTTTTCCACATGCTCTCTATCACCATAAGTTTCAATTTTTGGTAGGAGCCACTTCATCAAGATTGTGGTTTGGAGATGGCAGCCATATAAAGTCTATGAGGAATGTTTTATCTTCTAAGCCACTTAGAAGGTCAATCTGGGTTTCAAAATCTACATTTTCTGGGTCAAGAAATCATTTAAAGCTGTTGAGAATATCACTATCACGATTATTTGATCAAATAGATATGTTCATTTTCACCCAGACTGGTAGGTCTGCAAGTGCTGCAGCAGGGAATCCTGAGCTGAACATGTTTGGAGTCTATGTTCATGGGAGAGTGCCGATTAGCTGCCATGTACACTGCTCAAAAAAATCAAGGGAACGCTTTCATCTCATGTCAGATCTTGATTAACAAATTATTTACAGTGAGTCATCTAGTGATATTCTCAATCGCTTTAAATGATTTTTTGACCCAGAAAATTTACATTTTGACACTCAGATTGACCTTCTAAGTGGCTTGGAAGTTATATTGGTTCTCATAGACTTTATATGGCTGCCATCTCCAATCCGCAATCTTGATGAAGTGGCTCCTACCAAAAATTGAAACCTATAGTGATAGAGAGCATGTGGAAAAAATGTGGTGCTTTTGTCCGGCGTGTCCCCTTTCTTCTTAAATCTGGTCCTAAGCCTCCTGACTATCATGTTTCACCCCGGGCTTTAAATCTGACCAAAATACACGAGGTGTGGTTAAGATTTACGAGAAAAAAGAGTAGCTGAACATGGTCATGCATGGATACGCTTTTAAAAAATCCTTTGTCCATTTAGCAGTTTCCTCTAATTCTGATTCTTATCTTAGTGTGATTGGGGAAATGTAATCCCAGAACGGTGTTCTGGTATTACAGGGACATCTGAAACAAATACATAACAGATGTCCAACTGCGTTTGTAGTTAACTGACAGTTATCTCGGGTCTGCTTTTTTTTGTCCTGGCTAATGCTTTGATCATTAGATTCTGGGAAACGTCGAGATAAATTGTTTTCTTACAGGTAAGTTTGAAAAACAGACAATGAATTATGGCTTTTGCCCTGCCCAAAGTATATCTCAGTGTATACTCAGTGCCAGTTTACATTTGACACAAATTTGGCATAAAATATATAGCCTGCCACATGCGTTTGATCATTGTAAATGACGTGTACTGGCAAAAAAAATTAAATAAAAAAAGTTATAATAAATGTTTGATGTAACAGTTTGGCATATCAGCATACAAATGTGAGTTATTGTTGCTAGAAATACTTTTTCAACTGGGAGTTTCCCGTAATTGGGCAAGGGGTGGAAGGGAGAACCTTAACCTTGATGATTTGTGCCTCCTGAGTTAAGTCCCAGTTTATCTCTATGATTTGTCTCTTGACTTAATCTTTTCAGCATGCTTCAGAGTTAGACCCTTATGAGGAATACATAATCACATGATCTGAAATATATCCAAGGGTGAAAAAGGCTTTAAATATTGCCCTTTGCTGCAGGTGTTTGAAATTAAAACCAGACTTAGCAATGTGGGGTACAAAAGGCCTGAAGTGATCAATATTCAAAAGGAAGAGTCAGCAGGGAATGTAACTGATATGCACTATGTGTCTGTTCATTGTTAGTGCATTTGACCAGCTTGCTGGTTTTCTTCACCCTGTTGTCCATTAATCATCCAACTCTATCCAATATGCTTTTAGAAGCATTCTTCCAGAAATGAAGTGTGATAATTGACATACCAGCCAGTGTTTGTTCATGCAATAGCTGTTTGGAGCCATAAAACAGCACTGTAGCTCCATTAATAATAATAATAATAATACATTTAATGATATAGCACCTTTCAATTCCAAACAAAACACACCAAAAACGATTTAAACATAATTCTTTACAGATATAAAAAGGAGGCATCCAGCTTATAACAAAAGCAATTCTTAACAGAATCATCTTCAGCACTTTTTTAAAAAAAGTGTCCACAGATCTTAAAACCAATGGGAGACATTACAACCTCAAAAGCACATTCTCCTTTTGTATTTAGCCAAAAAAACCCTGATCAGAGACCCTCAGAGACCTAGCGGAGTTAGAAAGGTATCTGCCATCCACTTTTTACTTAGCTTTCCAACACTTTAGTGTTTAAACTAATATGATTGAATATCATATGTATAACTAGAAAATTTCCTCTGGGGAAATTTTGAAAGGGCCATGGGGGCTACTGCCGGTGTGTGTACACTATGATGAGATTCTTCAGAGATTTCAAACTATGCCCTTTAACCTCAAAATGTGTGTGTGTGTGTGTGTGTGTGTGTGTGTGTGTGCGTGCGTGCCCGTGCATGTGTTTGAAGCATGTGTATGCATGTGTGAGGAGTGTGCGGAGTGTGCACTAGACTTGTGTCTACTGTTAAAAGTTTAAACGGAGTCTCTAGGTGAAATTATGCCGGAGAAGTAGACGTTTAAAACTCTCCAATTATTGTTCTTTTTAGCTAATTTTTTGTCGGCCGTCCCATTCATTTCAATGCAAAATTTTGGGCAGTTTTTTGTGACGTAAGTCGCAAAAAATTCGTATTCTGTAGAGAAAAGTAATAGCACACCGATCCCGATCAAACCGCACGTTTTGATATATAATTTGTCCTGCAACTCTTCAAGTTGTAGGACTAGTAGCGGGACGAAATTGCGTCCGCAAGAGGAAGAAGAAGAAATCCACAGTATAACAGTAGTGCTCGGTGCGATTGCTCCGAGGCCCTAAAAGCAGAAGTTGTCTTTAAATGTACTTACTATCAGCCCTAAAGGAAGCATGTACAGGGCAAACAGCATGGGACCCAGAACAGAACCTTGGGGCACACCACAGAACAGAGTTGATCTTAGTGACTGTAAAACTCCTGTCCGAGAGGTAAGAACCACTCCAGAGCTGATCCTGAAATTCCTAACCACTGCTTAAGCCTCCTAAGACACATTTGGTCCACAGTACCTATCAAATGCAGCTTTGGGGCAGCTGTGACTCAGCTGGTAGAGAGTAGTCGCCCACTGACCAGAGGGTCGGTGGCCTGATCCTGAACGACCGGCATTTGCCCTCACATCACCATCTGGGGATGATTAACCTAAGCCAGTTAGGCTAAAGAAGTATGTCATCCACCTATTTGGAAGCAGAAAGTCTTTCATCATGTGCTCAATAATATTTTCATACCACAACCGTGAAATCCAGGGCTTTAGCTCGGCTCAGATTGTCAAATTTTCCTTTTTAAATCGATTCTAATGGATAAAGAAATAATTTCCCTTAGTCAGTGTGACTGCTCCTTATAAGTCTCTACTTGAGGCTCTTTCATTGATGTTGTGATGGCTGTATTTGTATTTAATTGTTTATGTTAATTGTGTTTTAAATGTTGTAACTTGTCACTTTTATGCTGCCTTCTTGGCCAGGTCTCTCTTGTAAAAGAGATTTTTTAAATCTCAACGAGACTTTTTACCTGGTTAAATAAAGGATATATATAATGCATGTGTGTGCACGCTGATCTGCAAAGAGTTCCACTGTAAATTTTCCCTTTTTCTGTAACTTTCTTGCTGTTCTTTGCATTGTTCTTATAATGCTGCAGTGCACTGATTGATTGTGTTTGTTTATGTGTGGTTATGCTGCTTATGCTCTATTCTCTGAATTGGCATGGATCGGGTATCGCAAGACTTGGAATCGGTTTGCGACTTCACACTCTTACAGTTTGCGTCAGGGTCTCTAAAACAACGCGAGAGCTGAAGCTGCCCATGAAACAGTAGCACAACTCCATGTATCATCAGTATCAGCTATCCTTGTTAGCTTAAGCAGATGCAGAGAAAGGCTGTCAATGAGACAGATTTAATTTAGCAATTCCAGCCTGACTGCAGGGGAGATAAACAAACATTAATACTGATTATGTAATTATCTGCAGGTACAGTGCAATAAATGGTAGATATGCCTCCCAGTCATAAAAGTCTGTTATAAAACGGCAGGCTAATCACAAATGAGATTAGTCTGGACACCACCTATTCTTTTCTCCGTAGAGGAGGTGTGGTTTACGATCCTCCAGAGCCGTTTATTGGGCGCTACGAAGGTCTATCATAAGCGTCTGTAGGTAGCTCTTAGCCAATCGTATCAGTTATACCAGATGACGTATGTAGAGCGACAGAAATTGATGTTTACATAGCCGGACTAGCCCATCTCTACTTTGAGACTAAAATGCTCAATTGTGCTTCTGCAACGTTTTTTGCAGCATGTTCTGGCAGTGTGTGTGTGTGTGTGTGTGTGTGTGTGTGTGTGTGTGTGTGTTGCTTGCTGCTTTGCTTCTCCAGTTCTCGCTTTCTGCAAGATTATTTATTTTTACGCCTTATTTCCCCTCATGTCATTCAGCCACACATCCACTGATTTTATGGTCAAAAGACGAGCTGCTGGGGGTCTCTGGGGGCTCCGCTGTCCCCCGGCTCGTAGCCAGATCACCGTGATTACAGCAGCGAGTGGTAGCGGGGCTAGTTGGTAGATTAGGCTTTGGCCAAATCCTATCGGCAGCAAGGCTAAGACATCCTTTTTCGTGGTGACACAGGAGTGTAATGTCAAACGTTGTTTTTTTCTTTTAAAATCAACTTTCGCTCTAAACTATTTAAAACACCGTCTACAGCTAGATCGAAAGAGAGTTTCGCGTCTGCTGCAGCCATGTTGGATCCGTAAGAAAACTACAAAACTACAAGCTTCCATCTGTCGAGTAGTACGTGTCATCGTCTTGCCGTCCCTCCCCGCTCTGTGATTGGATCCCTAAAACAGGGCTAAGAAACCTCCGTAGTTTCCAGACTGGCTGCAGGTTCGAAATGGCTAACAGAAAGCTGTGTTGACATTTGCCCTGGTGGCTAATGTTAGCTACATGTCAACATGTTAGCCACATGTTATACAGAACCATCTGTCATTGGAAACTGTTAGACAGAAATTGATGTTTACATAGCCGGACTAGCCCATCTCTACTTTGAGACTAAAATGCTTAATTCTGCTTCTGCAACGTTTTTTTGCAGCATGTTCTGGCAGTGTGTGTGTGTGTGTGTGTGTGTGTGCATCTGTGAGAGAGTGTTGCTTGCTGCTTTGCTTCTCCAGTTCTCGCTTTCTGCAAAATTATTAATTTTTACGCCTTATTTCCCCCTCATGTCATTCAGCCACACACATCCACTGATTTTATGGGCAAGGCAAGGCAGTCTGGGTATACCCAGGCTAATAGAAAGCTGTGTTGACATTTGCCCTGGCGGCTAATGTTAGCTAACTTGATGCTGCCACATGTTATACAGAACCATCTGTCATTGGAAACTGTTAGGATAAAAAGAAATACCTGGCAGGTGACTGTATTAGCCATCCATCACCGTCACTCACATCCATCTTGAAACCATTTGAGGAAAGATCAAAGCCTTTAGTGCTGTTCTTTCTCTTTTTGACTGATGCTACATGAATACTTGAAGCCTGACAAGATTGATTTGCAATATCTTGATTCTGAAGTTCTTAGGTGATTTTGAATGCTTTGAGAGGCTTGTCAAAGACTTCACCACCTCCTCATTTCCCCTGTTCTGTACATGGTGTAGTTTGCATAGTGCTTTAAGAGTCCCATGAACGATGCAATAAACCACCACAGTTTGGAACATCAGAAGGGGGTACAAGGTTAAAGGACTGTTTATGGACTACAGACCAGCATTTAACCTAATCCACTCCAGACTCTTCCACCACAGAGGTTGAAGACCTGGGAGTTATTGGCTTTACTCAACTTTGTGATGTGATTGATGATTACTATTTTTAAATGTATTAACCTGTTGAAAAACTTTATTTTGATATTTAAATCAGAAGGATGCAAATAGAAAAGAGGCATACGATTTTTATTTAATTATTATTTAATAAATTAATGACACTGATCTGTTTTTTATTTGAAATTTGATTTTGCATGTCTGCACTATTTAGTTATATATTGTATGTTTATAAGCGTTGCTGGTTCCATATTTAATGTTAAAGCAAAACATGTTTGGTATATATTAAAAGGTTTATTTGTTCAATGTCGGCCCGCGATTTTATTCAAGTTTTAAATTTCGGCCCATTGTGTATTTGAGTTTGACACCCCTGACATAGCCCATTACAAAAAAACTAAAAAACTAACAAAATAACAAAAACAAAATAAAATTAAGCATCTTCAAAAAAGAAAAACTAAACTAAAACTCACTCTAAAAACTCATTAAAACAAACTGAATCTTAAAACAAAATTTCACAACAAAATTAAAACTAAAACTAATGAAAAATCCAAAACTATTATAACTTTGCTGTAGAGAGCATCCTGACAGGAGTTGCAGGACAAGAACTGAGGACTATAAGAGATCTCCATCTGCCCGACAACAGATTATTGGCTCTGCTGTAGTCATGGAGACCACTGTTGTCTCAAGGCCCAGACAGAGAGGATGAGCAGGACCTTTTTATTACATCCTAAACAGGGATTTCACTACCCATATAATTTGTAACTCATAATAACCGCCACACATGAACGTGATATATTATTTTATTTTTTTCTCTATAGTATGTATTGATATATCTGATTTGTTTGCTTCTTCTGTGAAATATAATATTGTATCTGGTTAATTTTATTCTATAATATAAATAAAGTTCTATTCTATTCATTTGTGTATCATTTAAAAAAAACGTTTAAAAACCCACTTGTACAGACTGGCATTTGTGCAATGATTTCTAACATTCTTACACATATTTTAATTTTGTTTCCTATTATTTTTGCTTGTTCACTGTTTTTGATGATGTTCAGTTATTTTTGTTTTAACTGTTGTATTGCCTCCATGATAATGTACTTTGTAAAGCACCTTGTAACCCTGGTTTTGAAAGGTGCTATAGAAATATAGTAATAATAATAATAAATAAATTTGTTAGTTTCTTTCTCGGCAGAACCGACTTCACTTCACTTCACTTCACCACATTGCACTGTGTAGTTTGATATGAACTCTATCAAATCCACATCAGTCACTCTGATTTTAAAAAGCTGCTGCTCTCTCAAGTGTTGAGAAATGTAACATATTTCTAATTTCATTTTCAAATACTGGGTGCCACAAAACATTACATTCACCCTCACCTTAGTTTTGTGGCAGATATATCAAACTTTGACAACCTTGACAAATAAACACAAACTATATGCATGCAGTTCATATTTTTGTGATAATTGGTGCACTGACAAAAGAAAACACTGTCAAATTAGGTTAACCTGAGGTCATCTGTTGCCTTTGCTAATAACCTCAGCTGTCTCAGCAGTATTTGTAGTCGTAATTTTAGACTATTAAAGCAAATTATTAACTTGCTAGCCAACAGCAAAACAAGGGTGATAGCTTAAGTCTTCTTAATGTCACCAAACAGGTTTTCTGGAAACAATATATTGATTCATGTGTGCAATCAAAGATCAAAAGCAATGTAGCAAAAAAAAAGAAAAGAGATTTCTTCTTAAGACAAATTCAATGTAAGAGATGAGGGACAGAATCTACAGTTCTTGTTCTGTGTAACAACTGATTTACAGTCTATTTCAGTTCAGTTCTGCTATTCTTTCTGTTATGATCTCCTCTATTGTGGCTTAGCAAGCTCAAGCCCCTTTTCAGCCGCAGGATTTTCCTTTCCCCAGGGACCAGGAACCTTTTGAGGAACTTGCTTTTCAACCGCAGGAACCACGATTTCAATTAAGAAGAATTAATAGTTTTTTTCTAGTGCAGTGGTTCCCAACCTTTTTCTTGAGGGGCCCAAATTTTTACCATTGTAATCTTTGGCGACCCCCCATTGTCCATTGCTTCTACGAAGCCGAACTCAATATGACTCTCATGGTACCCTCTCTTTTTCTTTTTGAGATATTCAGCATTTTCGTCTCCCTGACGCTTATTTTTCCATTAGCTCTGTGTTTCTGTTGTTTCGTGAGGTTACCTCTAGGTGAGGTTACCGCTGGGTGAGGTTACCGCTAGGTGAGGTTACCTCTAGGTGAGGTTACCGCTGGGTGAGGTTACCGCTAGGTGAGGTTACCGCTAGGTGAGGTTAGCGCTGGGTGAGGTTAGCGCTAGGTGAGGTTACCGCTAGGTGAGGTTACCGCTGGGTGAGGTTACCGCTGGGTGAGGTTACAGCTAGGTGAGGTTACTGCTGGGTCAGATTACCACTAGGTGAGGTTACCGCTGGGTGAGGTTAGCGCTGGGTGAGGTTACCGCTAGGTGAGGTTACCGCTGGGTGAGGTTAGCGCTAGGTGAGGTTACCGCTAGGTGAGGTTACCGCTGGGTGAGGTTAGCGCTGGGTGAGGTTACCGCTGGGTGAGGTTACCGCTAGGTGAGGTTACTGCTAGGTGAGGTTACCGCTAGGTGAGGTTACCGCTGGGTGAGGTTACCGCTAGGTGAGGTTACCTCTAGGTGAGGTTACCGCTGGGTGAGGTTACCGCTAGGTGAGGTTACCGCTAGGTGAGGTTACGCTGGGTGAGGTTAGCGCTGGGTGAGGTTACCGCTAGGTGAGGTTACCGCTAGGTGAGGTTACCGCTAGGTGAGGTTACCGCTGGGTGAGGTTACAGCTAGGTGAGGTTACTGCTGGGTCAGATTACCACTAGGTGAGGTTAGCGCTGGGTGAGGTTAGCGCTGGGTGAGGTTAGCGCTAGGTGAGGTTAGCGCTGGGTGAGGTTACCGCTAGGTGAGGTTACCGCTAGGTGAGGTTAGCGCTGGGTGAGGTTAGCGCTGGGTGAGGTTACTGCTAGGTGAGGTTACCGCTAGGTGAGGTTACCGCTGGGTGAGGTTACCGCTAGGTGAGGTTACCGCTAGGTGAGGTTACCGCTGGGTGAGGTTAGCGCTGGGTGAGGTTACCGCTAGGTGAGGTTACCGCTGGGTGAGGTTACTGCTGGGTGAGGTTACCGCTGGGTGAGGTTACCGCTGGGTGAGGTTACCGCTAGGTGAGGTTACTGCTAGGTGAGGTTACCGCTGGGTGAGGTTACCGCTAGGTGAGGTTACCGCTGGGTGAGGTTACTGCTAGGTGAGGTTACCGCTAGGTGAGGTTACCGCTGGGTGAGGTTACTGCTAGGTGAGGTTACCGCTGGGTGAGGTTACTGCTAGGTGAGGTTACCACCAGGTGAGGTTACCGCTAGGTGAGGTTACCGCTGGGTGAGGTTACTGCTAGGTGAGGTTACCGCTAGGTGAGGTTACCGCTGGGTGAGGTTACTGCTAGGTGAGGTTACCGCTGGGTGAGGTTACCTATAGGTGAGGTTACCACTAGGTGAGGTTACCTGTGTATACTGCAGGAGGGATGTTACACATGTCCTTATTCTCGCGATATAGCCTTTATTTTTAAATTATTTTATTTAAATAAATGAATAATTTAATGTAGCCCTTATTTAGTTGTTTTTGTCCCACTAATGGATTAAATGGTGACTCATCTATATATAACACATTAGATTTATTACGTCCCTTAAAATCAAGAGGGCTTCGCGACCCCCCGTGGATCATTGGCGCCCCCCTTGGGGGTCAGGCCCCCCTGTTGGGAACCACTGTTCTAGTGCATCCAGTGCTTTTTTGCATGTCAGTGGACTAATTTTTTTTATCGTCACTGACATGCACAATTCATTTTTTTACACTTGGACACAAACAAACAAAAAACAGCTCACTTCACCTATGGCCAAGCCACACCCCCAAACGCTATGAGCCAATCACAGTGCGCATAGCTAACTCAATACACTCGGACATTCTCTGCTTCCACATCCATTGAAATGCATTGGAGTTAGTCCGTTTTCAGTCGTTTTTATGTGTTTTTTTCTTGAGATTTTAAGTTTAAAATGGTCAAACGGTGTGCATGGGGTACACAAGGGCTACACTAGGGCTGGGCGATATGGCCCTAAAAGAATATCACGATATTGCAGGCTATTTTTGCGATAACGATATTCTTGACGATATTACAAAATACTTCGAAAATATATTAAAAATATGATTTTTTTAGTCTGTATAAATAAATAAAAAATGGTAAACAAATCATAAATCAATCAAAAATCTAAAATGTAGTATAAAGTGCAAATCTCACAGTTGCCAAATACAACAAAAATTACTCTTGACTCTTGAGTATTAGCAAATAATAAAAAAATAACCATCTTCATGTAAATTCTGTGCTCTTATTTTGAAAGCTGCATGTGTTAAGCGACAGGAAGTAATAGTAGTTTTTTGTGATTAACACAACTTTAATTGTTAGCAAATGTTAGCTTGCGGCTAACGAACGGCACGAGACTGATACAGACAGGTAGGCACGGCGTCAAGAAGTAGGAATGTTGCACATATCATGATATGCATTTTTTCTACTCATAGAAAAAATATACCGGTATAATCGTGAACGATACGATATGGCACACCCCTAAACACAAGGGCCACACACACAATCACACACACACACACACACACACACACACACACACACACACACAAATGGAAATGTCTCTTACCCAAAAGGCCTCCCAGCAGGTAGACTAAGGTGGACACCTGGACCATACTCTTGAGTTTATGTCCTCGGCTCTGCAGTGCTTTAATATTAGTAGAGTGTGTAAACACACGCACACACAGGGCCGGCCACACAAAGAACACTGGTGTCTGCAACTCTTCAGTGTGTGTTTTCTGTGGGACACACATGGGCTGGAGGCCTTTAGGTCTTCACTGCATTGTTGAGCATTTCTGGAACACGCCAGCAGAGACAGATCCCTGTTTTTCTGGCTCTTGAACTTCTGTTGCTCCTCGCCGCTGATGGTCTAAAGAGATGAGACAACAATCAGTCAGGGAGCCAGTGAGTGAAATTATCAAATTATCAAACAGATGCAGGGAAAACATTGGCAGTCAAACTCAGTAATGGTTTCAAGCCTGAAAAGTCTTGAAATAAAGAATTCCAGATACTTTGACAAAGGGTAACTAACCAGTAAAAAAGTGTACGGTACTTAAAATTCTGACTTCTACATGGAGATTTATGGATGGTATTTCACTTAATTCTTCATTTCTAATACCAGGAATCGATGGGGTTCTTAACACTTAATAGGGCACTCATTGAAATACCTTTGAGAATATCTGAGGATATTACATACAGCCAGAATGTGTAAAAATAAAAATAAAAACATACGGACCCGGGGGAGGGGGGTAATATTTAGAGAAAAAAGTTTACGAGATTAAAGTGGCAAATCTATGAGAAAAAAAATGCGCAGATTTATGAGATTTAAACTGGTAAATCTGCGAGAAAAAACGTTTTTTCCCAACTTTTTTCTTGTAAATCTGCAACTTTTTTTCTTGTAGATTTGCCACTTTAACTTGAAAAAACTTGAACGCTATTTGTACGACTGTTTCTTGCAGATTTCTTAATTTTTCATTTTTACATGGAGGTCAAGGTCAGTAATGTTAATATTATTATATCATTATCATACTGATTGAACAGATGTCATGGTGTCACCGTCTGTGACGTAGCCTGATCTTTGCTGATTAGCTGGAAGAAATCCTTGTGGTTCTACGACTAAACAGAGAGACATGGTGACCCCATTGATATCCACTGAAGTTACCAAATATAGTTATTCGCCTGATAAAGGGTAAAAGAGTCTACAGCCATGCTAACAGATCTGTGGGACTGTACTCTACTACAGTAGTTCTCAACCTTTTTGAGTCGCGACCCCCAAGTTAACATGCATGTTGTCCGCGACCCCCACTCACGCACACGCACAGTTCAGATCACCCAAAAAAGAAACAAAATGACCAAAAGAGTAAACAAATGACCAAAAAAGACACAAAATGACCAGAAAACACAAAATGACCAAAAAAGGACAAAATGAATAAAAAAGGACACAAAATGACCAAAAAAAGACACAAAATGACCAAAAAAGACACAAAATGACCAAAAAAAGACACAAATTGACCAAAAAGGAAACAAATTGAGCAAAAGAGACACAAATTGACCACAAAATGACAAAAACAAGACACAAAATGACTAAAGAAAGACACAAAATGACTAAAAAGAACACAAAATGACCAAAAAAAGACTAAAACACATGAACACTTTAACACAGTAGAGACAGAGCTGACTTCCAAAATGATTTGGTGACCCCCAGAAATCATCTCGCGAACCCCAGTTGGGGTCCCGACCCCAAGGTTGAGAACAGCTGCTCTACTACACAGTGGTACTTTAAGCTTGGCAGGAACAATATAACCGTGTTCCCCTTCTAAGTTTAGCACGTTTTCATAGTAATACCTGTGAATAAACGCTAAACACAAAATTCAGCTGAAGATGAAGGGAGAGCAAAAGTCACCAAACTAATGACCCGTAGTAAGATGTAAACATGTACAAACAAATTGTAATAGCAATCGATTCTATAGTTTCTGAGACATTTGTGTTTGGATCAAAGTGGACCAATTGACTAACTGCCATCTCGAGAGCCACACGGCTAGCAAAACTCAAACTGAATCAATAAATAAAGGTAAAAAATAATAATAAGTACAAAATTGCGTGTCTGTATTTTCTTGACTTTCAAGGGGGCGCTGTTGAGTCATTTTGCCACGCCCATTCACGGGACCACTAGAATACGTAAATTTAAGCGGAGATTTATGTATATTCCAAATGAGGAGTTTTTGAATATGATAAAGTCCCCAAAAAGGCGATTTAAGTTTGGGAATAATAATAATAATAATACTCAGTATGGAGAAATAGTTGTCTCCAGCGAGTTTCTGGTTTCTGCAAGTTCAATTTCAACACGGAATGGAACGAAAACCTGTGGCTGCTGCCAAATAAAATACACGTAACAGCATCAAAAATCAATGGAACAATGAAGAAAGTAACAATAAACAACAATGAACAACACGAAGGAACACGAACATGTGTATGAACAGAGTTCATTCCTGTTTGTTCCTCATATTTGATTTGATTTGATTGTTCTGTTTTTTTCTTAAAGGCCTACTTGGTAGTTCGGAGTTCCCAGAGCTCCCCCTTCAGCTTTGTGGTGTACACTGTAAAAAAAATCTGTTTAATTTACGGTAAAATACCGGCAGCTGTGGTTGCCAGAATTTCACCGTAAAAAATACAGGGAGTTTTCTACTGTAAATTTAAATGTAAAAAACAGCAAAAACTGTAATTTAGACTGAGTAGTGCCTTTATTTTCAGGGTGATTGTGTCCTTGTGACATTATGGTATTTCTCCATTCATTTTACATGAAAAAACTGTGTTTTCTACAGTCTAAAAGTTTTGCATTATTCCTTGATTTACGGTAATTACAAGCATCTACTACGGTGATATTACATTTTTAATTTGACGCCCTATTTCTGATGCAGTTTGACAGTGTTTTACTGTAAATTTTACAAACATTTTTTACAGTGTATATTTCAGAACACTGTCGTAAAAAACTCACTCACAACAGCAGCACTTCTACCTTGGTTCTTTCTTAATACTTGTTTTAAATAGATCTGTATGTTTCATTTTGGGAGACAACTCTACAGTATCATATCCACAGCAGTCTCCTCAGTGCCGCAGTAACCAATCAGAAAGCAGGTTACTGGGAGGTCATTGTATGTGTGTTGCCACGGCAACAAAACGTAACAAATATCAAACATTAAATATGGAACCAGCAACCCTTATAAACATACAATATATAACTAAATAGTACAGACATGCAAAATCAAATTTCAAATAAAAAACACATCAATGTCATTAATTTATTAAATAAAAATTAAATAAAAATCGTATGCCTCTTTTCTATTTGCATCCTTCTGATTTAAATATCAAAATAAACTTTTTCAACAGGTTAATAAATTCTGCCTTTCTTTTCTCCATTTTTGGGAAGGGGTAGCTGGGAGACAGCTCTAGCTTGAGGTTGCTATGACGACTGTCACCGAGGAGCGTTTCTGGGTCCTGTCCTGATTGACGCGCCAAAACAACAGCAGGGCATTGTGGGATTTGTAGTATGAGTGGTAAATGCGCCGTATAATACCGGCTGTAAACTGTGTTATTAAGTTAAGTTAATTATTATGTGTTATTAAGTAGAAAATGCTGCATAGCTCTGCTTTAAAGAAACGTACATTCCAGCCCAGGCCAACACCCAGGACATATCCAGCACTTTAAAAAAAAAAAAAAAGGCAATACGTTAGCTATCATTTCATTCCATGTCATATCTTATCTTATCTTATCTTATCAAACCTGTACCAGCTGCTTACAAGTCATTTTCCAGCATCTGGCCAAGGCACCTGTGCTGATGTTTTCATTTTATTTTGATGGGAAGAATGTATTTGTTTCTTTTCCAGGAGAGTCTAATTGTTCTAGAATGTTTTCTTCTTAAGATCAGTTCTCTTCAGGTCACAGGACTCGTTTTCTGTTCGCTCACTCTGAGGATATATGGGAATATCATCTCTCGTGCATTATACCAATGTTACGCCCATTTTGAAATAATTACAATTAAGCTGTGTTAGACGTGCAACAGGGCTGGTTACACTATAAAACAGGTGTGTCCCTTAAATAAGCTTTTAACATATCCCAATTAATTTTCTATTAACATATCCCAATTTGGGTGATTGGAAGGAACCTGCCAACTTGATTAGCTATAAATTAACGATAAATTAATGGATGAATCGCTACGTTTTAACACATACTCATGTATGTATAAATACATGCATACATGTACAAAATACTATATATATATATATATATATATATATATATATATTATATTATGTTATACATTGATTGTTTGCTTTTACTCTTCCTGTAAGTCGCTTTGGATAAAAGCGTCTGCTAAATTACTAAATGTAAATGTAAATATATATATATATATATATATATATATATATATATATATAAATATAAATATAAATAAATAAATATATATATATATATATATAAATATAAATAAATATATATATATATATATATATATATAAAAATATAAATAAATATATATATATATATATAAATATATATAAAATTAAAAAATTAAAAAATAAAAGTTTGTTATCAAAACAGGCTTTTATATATATATATATATATATATATATATACATATATATAAAAGCCTGTTTTGATAACAAACTTTTATTTTGAAAGGACGAAAAGAGACTTCCTGTCAATCGTAAAACTAAATCAAGTGAGATTAAACTGTAAAGATAACGTCAATGTTTTATGTTTTAGCCCCTGAAGAGACACGAGGTTAGTTTTCACAGTAATCTTCATATTTAAATGTGTTTTGTGTTAAAATAAGTTTTGGATCAAATTAAACCTAGTAATTCATGCTAGCAAGGTTTGATACAGTAAGCTAAGTTTTGCTCAAATTAATACTTGCAATCTGTAGCTTTATCCCATTGTAATTGTCAGCTCAACATTTTTTTTTTTTTACATCTGGTATTTTCTGTAAATGAAGAAACAAATGAATAAACAGTTGTGACAGTTGGGCAGAAGTGTTCAATGCACGTTATTTAATGCACACGATGTCAGATTTCCTCTCTCATGCAGCAGAATGAATACAAGGATGTTGATGCAATTCATAGAGTCGTGGCTCAGGGCCAGATATTGTTGCTACATTGAATGTTGCTTAACGTTGTGCATCACGTCAAGTCTTGTCCCTCAAATACACAGAATCCTAAAAGGATCTACTTTAGGCTGAGCTTATGAATCCGTGCTGAGCAGGAACTTTTAACACATTTAAATGTGTTTTGTGGTTAAATAAGGATCAAATTAAACCTCGTAATTCATGCTAGCAAGGTTTGATACAGTAAGCTAGTTTTGCTCAAATTAATACTCTTGTATTTCTGTGTGTTTTATAATTATTATTGCAACTTTCACTTTGCAAACTGTAGCTTTTTCCAACTTCATTCTCAGCTCGTTGGCTTATTGACGTACGGCTGCAGAACTGAGTTTCAGTTCAGTGATTCTGATACGCAGGCTCCGTTTACATGATGACGGTCTGAACAGACGACGCAAAAGTGGCGTCGCGTCTTCACTTTTTATTCCTCGTTTAGACGAGCGTTTTCAGGAGGAAATCTGCTGCATACGGTGACGCAAAAGTGTGTGGAATTGGATTGTATGCAGCCAGGCGGCATCACTTAAAGCCATAAGAGCATCTTTGGCCATGCAGAAGTTTTCACACCACACATTTTCATCAGCTACTCCTTCCACAAAGTTCTCCACCATCACTAGATCTCCCAGGTCTCCTCCAAAGCCGTCTGGCTGGTTTTTGGCCATTTTGCATCTTTTTGTGGTCAATTTGTGTCTTTCTTTGGTTATTTTGCATCTTTTTCGGTCATTTAGTGTCTTTTTTGCTCATTTTGTGTCTCTTTTTTTGCTTATTTTGCGTCTTTTTGTGGTCAATTTTTGTCTTTGGCCATTCTGTGTATTTTTTTTGTCATTTTGTGTCTTTTTCCGTTATTTTGTGTCTTTTTTTGGCTATTTTGCATCTTTTTTTGTCCATTTGTGTCTTTTTGGTCAATTTGTGTCTTTTTGTGGTCAATTTGTGGTCAATTTGGGTCTTTTTTTGTCAATTTGTGTCTTATTTTGTCCATTACTCCTCCTTCCACAAAGTTCTCCTCCATCACTAGATCTCCCAGGTCTCGTTCACAGCCGTCTGGCTCCTCCCACCAATCGCTGCATCCAGAATGTGATGGAGGTAATTCCAGATCCTTCTCTGTTCACTAATACTATCTGTACATATCCTGGACATTTGGTGGAAAGACTCCTGTAAGTTTATTAGAGCTGCCAGAGCAGCTTGAAGGTCCCACCATGGAAATAATCCCACGTTTCTTTATTTCCTGTCCTGGAGCATGTATGTGACGTAAACACATACGTGACGTGAGCAGATCAGATCAGAGTTTTGTGTCTTGTCAGTGTAGACCAGCTATTCTCAACCTTGGGGTCGGGACCCCAATTGGGGTCGCGAGATGATTTCTGGGGGTCGCCAAATCATTTTGGAAGTCAGCTCTGTCTCCACTGTGTTAAAGTGTTCATGTGTTTTAGTCTTTTTGGTCATTTAATGTCTTTTTTTTGGTCATTTTGTGTCTTTTTTAGATCATTTTGTGTGTTTTTTGGTCATTTTGTTTCCTTTTTCTGGTCATTTTCTGTCTTTTTTTTTAGTCATTTTGTGTTTTTTTGGTAATTTTGTTTCTTTTTTGGGTCATTTTGTGTCTTTTTTGATCATTTTGTGGTCAATTTGTGTCTTTTTTGATCATTTTGTGGTCAATTTGTGTCTTTTTTGGTCATTTTGTTTCCTTTTTTTAGTCATTTTGTGGCTTTTTTGGGTGATCTGAACTGTGCGTGTGAGATTCTGTTCAGTGAGCGGGGGTCGTGGATAACATGCATGTTTATTTGGGGGTCGCGACTCAAAAAGGTTGAGAACTACTGGTGTAAACGACACGCTACGGCGGAGAGGATTTAACTTTTCCACTTTGGAAGGTGGTTTCAGATTTTTGCGCCTTTAAGCCCCAAAAACGGCGTCACCGTCTAAACGAAAGGCACTTTTGATAAAATATTTTGTCGTTTTTACCTGCAAGCGTCCTCGTGTAAGTCACAGTCACAGTCAGAGATCAAATTTGAAAATACACAGATGACTAAAAATTCCACGTGGTCGACCAAATTCTTACCGACCATTAATCCATCATGGATTTATTATTCCCATCCCTGGACCTGGTGCCCTTTGAACTCTCTGCCATATGTCACAATAGTCGGAGTAGTTTTCAGCATCATTAACTTTAGCAGATGGACGGAGGCAGTTACAGAGTTACACTAATTGTTAGTGATTGTGAGTTGTGTCTCTGTTTAAAGTCATTGTCAAGGATCCATTGACAGTGTGGATGTAGGAGACAGAGGTTATGGTTGTAATAGCAACTCTCAACATCTGGAAGATATTACCTGAAGGAAGCACATGTTCTTCACATGGACACAAACACACACACTGTAACACATGCCCTATCACTATGACACATATGCCCTATCACTATGACATATGTCCCTGTTTCCGTGTCATTAATTCAGTCACAGTGGCCTGTCTTGACTGACCTTTGACCTCCTATACAAAACAATGCCTGATATATCATTATCTGTCAGAAGTGATACCTGAATTTATTGAAAAAATTGGCAAAAATGGATTACATATGTCTCTACCATAAAACCGGATTTCAGGTAATCTCAGATTGGACGATCAGAATACTTTCATTTCTTTGTACCTTTCCCCTTTTTATTTTATTTTATTTTATTTATTCGTTTATTTTTGGGTGTTTTCCAATCCCCTTTTGTGCACTTTTACTTTTTTCTTTGATATTTTCTGTATTTGTCTATAGGTCTTCATGTTGATTGTTTGTTTGTTCATTTGAAAAACCAATAAAACGTAAATTACAAAAAAAAGAAGTGATACCTGAATAGTATTGCACTAATAATAATAATGTGCTTTGAAATCCAATAGATAAATTCAGGTTTTCAATCAAATACAAGTGTTTGATATTACAATCAATTTAAAATCTGTGTTTTATATTTGGAAGAAACCTGCCAACTCGATTATCTATAACGTTAACAATCAATTAATCAATTAATCGCTATGGTTTTATACATGGTCCATTATGTATAACAAAATAAATGCAAAATTATATATATATATATATATATACTCTGTGTATATATATATATATATATATATATATATATATATACTAGTACTCTGCAAAATTTTTAGGCCTGTTTTGATAATGGAGACTTTTATTTTGAAAGGACAAACAGAAACTTCCTATCAACTAACTTAGATACTGTAAAGATAATGTCCAGGATTTCAATGTTTTAGCCACTGAAGAGGCATGAGGTTAGTTTTCACAGTAATTTTGCGTATGTAAGTATATTTTGTGTTCAAATATGTTTTGGATAAAATTAAATTCAGTAATTAATGCAATATAGGTTTAATACAGTAAGGTAGGGTTGCACACATTAATACTCTTGTATTTCTGTGTGTTTTAAAAATGTTATTGCAACTTTCAGTTTGCAAACTGTAGCTTTATCCAACTTAATTCAACTTTTTTTTTTTTTTACATCTGGTATTTTCTGTAAATGAAGAAACAAATGAATAAACAGTTATGACAGTTGCGAAGAAGCAGAGTTCAATGCACGTCATTTAATGCATACAATGTCGGATTTCCTCTGTGTATAAATACATGCATACATGTACAAAATACTATATATATATATATATACATATATATATATATGGGCTTATATATAATGGGCTTATATATTCATATATAGGCTTATATATATATATATATATATATATATATATATATATAAGCCTGTGTTGATAACAAACTTTTATTTTGAAAGGACGAAAAGAGACTTCCTGTCAATCGTAAAACTAAATCAAGTGAGATTAAACTGTAAAGATAACGTCAATGTTCAATGTTCAATGTTTTATGTTTTATGTTTTAGCCCCTGAAGAGACATGAGGTTAGTTTTCATAGTAATCTTCATATTTAAATGTGTTTTGTGTCAAAATAAGTTTTGGATCAAATTAAACCTAGTAATTTATGCTAGCAAGGTTTGATACAGTAAGCTAAGTTTTGCTCAAATTAATACTTGCAATCTGTAGCTTTATCCAACTTAATTGTCAGCTCAACTTTTTTTTTTAACATCTGGTATTTTCTGTAAATGAAGAAACAAATGAATAAACAGTTGTGACAGTTGGGCAGAAGAGTTCAATGCACGTTATTTAATGCACACAATGTCAGATTTCCTCTCTCATGCAGCAGAATGAATACAAGGATGTTGATGCAATTTATAGAGTCGTGGCTCAGAGCCAGATATTTTTGGTACATTGAATGTTGCTTAAAGTTGTGCAACACAAGTCTTGTCCCTCAAATACACAGAATCCTAGAAGGATCAAGTTTAGGCTGAGCTCATGAATCCATGCTGAGCAGGAACTTGCACATTTAAATGTGTTTTGTGGTTAAATAAGGATCAAATTAAACCTCGTAATTCATGCTACTCTGTAAAAAATGTCTGTAGAAATAACAGTAAAACTCTGTCAAATACATCAGAAATAGGGCGTAAAATTAAAAAATGTATATCACCGTATTAGACACTTTTAATTACCGTAAATCAAGGAATAGCACAAAAATTTTACTTTTTTCTGTCATAAACTTGAAGAAACACAAAATTTCGCTGTAAAAATATAACATTTCAATGCAAAATTTACAAAATGACACAAAATGAGAAGAAAAAAAACCCCACAGAAGACATAAAAATGACAAAAAAAGACACAAAATATCTAAAACAGACACAAAAAAGACACATAAATGACACCAATGACAAAAAAGACACAAAATTACCAAAAAAAGACACAAAATAACTAAAAAAACACACAAATGACCAAAAAAGACACAAAATTACCAAAAAAAGACACAAAATAACAAAAAAAGATATAAATGACCAAAAAAGACACAAAATTACCAAAAAAAGACACAAAATAACTAAAAAAAGACTTGAAGAAACACAAAATTTCGCTGTAAAAATATAACATTTTCATGCAAAATTTATGGAGAAATACCATGATGTGGGAATGAATGACACAATTACCCTAAAAATAACAGGATTATTCAGTCTAAATGACAGTTTTGCTGATGTTTCCATTTAAATTTAGAATAGAAAATCCACTCACTGTATTTTTACGGTGAAGTTCTGGCAACCACAGCTGCCGGTAATTTTCCGTAAATTAAACAGATAATTTTTTACAGTGTAGCATGGTTTGATACACTGTAACAAATTGCTGTAAGAAAACAGCCAAATTGTGACAGTAACATACTGTTTTTCATTAAAATTGTATTATACTGTAGAAAACAATGCATTTTGGGCAATATTTGTAGGTAGCTTGCCGTTTCCCATAAAATATATGATATGATATTTTCTACTAAGTCTCTTCTTGTACACATTTGTAATGCCTGTATTTTACTTAAATGGTAAATTGGTAAATTAAGGTATATTAAAATGACTGAGGTTATTGTGAAGACAGCGCTTAATTCATAGTAATTGGCTTTCAGACAGTAATATGCTCTATTTACAAAAGATGACTGCATTGTATACTGCAACAATATTGCAACTAGCTTCAGCACTATACTGTGTTTTAGTCTACTGTAAAAATACATGAAATGCAGGATTTTACTGTAATTCACTATGTGGTTTTATGACAGTACCATGGTGTAAAGTAGATAACAGTAAGGGAACTTTAAAATTAACAGTAAAATACTGGCAACCCTGCTGCCAGTATTTTACTGTTAATTTACAAGACAATTGTTTACAGCATGGGTCTCAAACTCGTGGCCCGCGTGCCAATTGCGGCCCTCATGACGATATTTTGTGGCCCCCACCTTGATATGAAAGTTTAATGAGTTTTATATAAATGGCACTTTACCGTGTTGTCTGTGGAAGGTCCCTTTAATTACTTTTTTTGTAATTTTGTGTCTTTTTTTTTTTTATAATTTTGTGTCTTTTTTAATAATTTTGTGTCTTTTTTTAATAATTGTTTTTTTTTTAGAAAAAAAATAATTGTATGTTTTTGTTTTTTTTAAAGTATGTCTTTTTTGGTGATTCTGTGTCTTTTTTGGTCATTTTGTTTCTTTTTTTAAGTAATTTAGTTTTTTCTGTCATTTTGTGTCTTTTTTAAATAATTTTGTCTTTTTTGGTAATTCTGTGTATTTTTTGGTCATTTTGTGTCTTTTTTTAATTTTGTGTCTTTGTCATTTTGTGTCTTTTTTTTATAATTTTGTGTCTTTTTTTGGTAATTCTGTGTATTTTTTGGTCATTTTGTGTATTTTTGTCATTTTGTTTTTTTTTGTAATTTTGTGTCTTTTTTGGTAATTGTGTGTCTTTTGTGTCTTTTTGTAATACTTTTGTCTTTTTTTGTCATTTTGTGTCTTTTTTGTCATTTGTGTCATTTTTGTAATTTTGTGTCTTTTTTGGTAATTCTGTGTCCTTTTTTGGTCATTTTGTTTCTTTTTGGGTCATTTCGTGTCTTTTTTTTTAATAATTTTGTCTTTTTTGGTAATTCTGTGTATTTTTTGGTCATTTTGTGCCTTTTTGCCATTTTGTGTCTTTTTTGTCATTTTGTGTCTTTTTTGTCATTTTGTGTCTTTTTTTTTGTCATTTTGTGTCTTCTTTTGGTCATTTTGATACTGCCTCCAGCGGCCCCCAAGTAATTTGAGTTTGAGACCCCTGGTTTACAGTGTACAGTAAGCTAGTTTTGCTCAAATTAATACTCTTGTATTTCTGTGTGTTTTATAATTATTATTGCAACTTCTTGCAAAGTCTCGTCCCTCAAATACACAGAATCCTAGAAGGATCAAGTTTAGGCTGAGCTCATGAATCCGTGCTGAGCAGGAACGTGGAAACACAGAATGTCACTTTAGACCATGGGTCTCAAACTCGCGGCCCGCGGGCCAATTGTGGCCCTCGTGACGATATTTTGTGGCCCCCACCTTGATATGAAAGTTTAATGTGAGTTTTATATGAATGGCACTTTACCGTGCTGTGTTTGGAAGGTCCCATTCTGTGTCTTTTTGGTAATTTTGTGTCTTCTTTAAAATAATTTAGTGTCTTTTTTTAATTATTGTGTCTTTTTTTTAAATAATTTTGTGTCTTTTTTTTGTAATTTTGTGTCTTTTTAAAAATAATTTTGTGTCTTTTTTGGTAATTCTCTGTATTTTTGGTCAATTTGTGTCTTTTTTTTAAGTAATTTAGAGTTTTTTCAGTAATTCTGTGTCTTTTTCTGTAATTTTGTGTCTTTTTTGGTCATTTTTTGTCTTTTTTTTTGGTCATTTTGTGCCTTTTTTGTCATTTTGTGTCTTTTTGAGTAATTTTGTGTTTTTTCAGTCATTTTGTGTCTTTTTCTGTACTTTTGTGTCTTTTTTGGTCATGTTTTGTCTTTTTTTGGTCATTTTGTGTCTTTATCAGTCACTTTGTGTCTTTCTGTAATTTTGTGTCTTTTTGTGGTCATTTTGTGTCTTTGTGGGTCATTTTATGTCTTTTTTTTAAAGTCATTTAGAGTTTTTTCAGTAATTCTGTGTCTTTTTCTGTAATTTTGTGTCTTTTTTGGTCATTTTTTGTCTTTTTTTTTGTCATTTTGTGCCTTTTTTGTCATTTTGTGTCTTTTTGAGTAATTTTGTGTCTTTTTTTGGTCATTTTGTGTCTTTATCAGTCATTTTGTGTCTTTCTGTAATTTTGTGTCTTTTTGTGGTCATTTTGTGTCTTTGTGGGTCATTTTATGTCTTTTTTTTAAAGTCATTTTGTGTCTTTGTGGGTCATTTTATGTCTTTTTTTTAAAGTCATTTTGTGTTTTTTCAGTCATTTTGTGTCTTTTTTTGTAATTTTGTGTCTTTTTTTTGGTCATTTTGATACTGCCTCCAGCGGCCCCCAGGTAATTAGAGTTTGAGACCCCTGCTTTAGACGCATCTTAACGCAGTTCACACTTCACAGCAAGCATGAAAGCGTGATCGCCTTTCATCCACTCTGTTCATTTCACAGTGTCAGAGAGGTGCTGTGTCAGCTCTCTGATCTCTGGAGACAGTGGTTTGTAGTGTGGTCCTGCAGTGCGTTATATTAAAGGGTCTTTCTGATATATTCCTAACCCCGTGTTGAGCGGAATATTAGAAACGTCTTAGGAGGGAGGGAGGGAGAGAGGAGGCATTCCCCGTATGATTCAGAGGCTGTCACACCCACCGCATGCTTCCTCCGCTCTCATCAATAATGTTCCGATCCCGAGGAAAGTCCAGGAACGCTCAGGAATGCTTCTGATGTTCCGGTTGGGAAACACAGGGGATAAACTGTATAACCTCTGGTGGACAATGTGAGACTCACTCAGACAAACATTGGGACAGAAGCTTTATCTTTCACTTTAACCCTATCAAGCCTGAACCATGAAATAATTGCCAGAAAATTATTATTTTTTAAAAACCAAGTGCTTATTAACCTGCTGACGAATTTTAAAAAATAAATAAATTGCATATATGAATTCTAATTTGTATCATATTTGATACATCAGGTCTTTTTCAATCTCACAGATTGTTTTTCTTGAACTAACAAAAACATATAAAACCTAACATTTTTAACCTATTAACTTTGACTTTTGACTTTTCCTTTTTCCTCATACATGCAAAATACATATTTTTTCCATATAACATCATAACATCATACATCAGCTGATATTAAGTTTTTTAATGCAGCAATAACTGATCCACTCGTGGAACCTGCATATCATTTTTGCTACATCTGATATTTTTGTGCAATTTGATGCTCAGTTTGTTTATCTTCAACACATGTATACATCAGGTTTTTGATGATGTAGAGGTCTCAAAAATTACTGTATCTAATATGATACACTTGGCTTTATAGGGTTAACTACACTGTAAGACTTTGCTGTAAATTTACAGTCAAATTCTAACAGTAACTAGCTGTATTATGATTGTACAGTATATTGCTGTGAAAGCAATGCATTGTGGGAGTTTTCATGATTGCTCAGGCATTCTAACGGTCAAAATGATATTTTTACAGGAACTTACGGTTTTCAGCTGAGCATGTCGGGAAAATAAAGCTGTTATTTTCGAAAAAGAAGAAAGGTTTTATTCCATTTTTGTCCAGGCTGAAATAATCACAATGTGTTGTTTTTTCAGTTATACTAATATAGAGTTTTCATGGATTAGTTGTAACATAATTTAGAGTTAAACATTTAAACGTCACGCTATTTTTTTTCTTCATTTCGAGACAGTTTGTCAGTAAACAAACCTGTATTTCTATAAAACAGTAGAGGTACTGTAAGTTTTACAGTAACTTACTGGCGAAACTGCTGCCAGTAATTTACTGTAATTTTACAGTAAAAAGTTTTACAGTGTAACACAGTGTATGATGATTATGTGTCAGCAGTACACTGCAAAAAAAAAGGGGCGTCTAAAAATAAGATAAAAACAGTAAATCTGAGGGAAATGATCTTGCTGCATGGACAAAATGCAATAAAAATCAACACAATATGAAATATGATAAATTACATAAGCCAGTAAAAGGACAAAGCAAACAAGTTCTTCAACATAAGAAATAAAATGACTAAAACAACAATATACCTTTCATAATGTACTTTATTACCCGTGTCTTTTTTTTTTATTATCTACTGCTGATTTTAATGAGTTTTTCTCTTTCTTGTTTCTGGTTTCTGTAGCACTTTGAGATTTCTGTATGAAAAGTGCTTTACAAATAAAATGTATTATTATTATTATTATTATTATTATTATTATTATTATTACAGATAATTTCACTTGACAAGATTTCTTAAATTAAGATTGTTAAATCTAGAAATAAGCATGTTGAACGCTTAAAATAAGAAAATAACTCTTAAAACAAGATAAATGATCCAACACTTCTAAATCTAAAGTTTTTTTTATCTTGGTAACAAATAATTTGCAGGTCACTCTGCTCCGGCCAGTTCATCTTAATAATTCATCTTGTTTTAAGAGTTAATTTCTTATTTTAAGTGTCCAACATGCTTATTTCTAGATTTAACAATCTTAATTTAAGAAATCTTCTCAAGGTAAATTATCTGTCCATGCAGCAAGATCATTTCCCTCAGATTTACTGTTTTTATCTGGTTTTTAGACACCTTTTTTGCAGTGTACACTGTAAAAAATGTTTGTAAAAATTACAGTAAAACACTGTCAAACTGCATCAGAAATAGGGCGTAAAATTAAAAATGTAATATCACCGTAGTAGATGCTTGTAATTACCGTAAATCAAAGAATAATGCAAAACTTTTAGACTGTAGAAAACACAGTTTTTTCATGTAAAATGAATGGAGAAATACCATAATGTCACAAGGACACAATCACCCTGAAAATAAAGGCACTACTCAGTCTAAATTACAGTTTTTGCTGATTTTTACATTTAAATTTACAGGAGAAAACTCCCTGTATTTTTTACGGTGTAGTTCTGGCAACCACAGCTGCCGGTATTTTACCCTAAATTAAACAGATTTTTTTTGCAGTGTATTCTTCATAGATTAAAAAGGCATTTAAACATGTCTCAGTACTCACTTAATATTTATACCCTCTATTTATCCAGATAATAAACATTCGATGAGTCATCCCTTCTTTTCCTGTTTCCCTCACTCACTCTTTCGTTCCTGCTTTCTTCAGTGGCGGTTCTAGACCAGTTTTACTGTGGGGGCCAAGGAGGGGCCAGTGTTTAATCAGAGGGGCACATTAGCACATGAAAAAATGGCAAAGATGATATTTAAGCATTCAAAATCTTTGAATGTCTTGAAAAAGACACAAAATGACCAAAAAAGACACAAAATGAGAAGAAAACCCCCCCCCACAGAAGACATAAAAATGACAAAAAAAGACACAAAATATCTAAAAAAGACACATAAATGACACCAATGACAAAAAAGACACAAAATTACCAAAAAAAAGACACAAAATAACTAAAAAAAGACACAAATGACCAAAAAAGACACAAAATTACCAAAAAAAGACACAAAATAACTAAAAAAAGACATAAATGACCAAAAAAGACACAAAATTACCAAAAAAAGACACAAAATAACAAAAAAAAGACACAAATGACCAAAAAAGACACAAAATTACCAAAAAAATACACAAAATAACAAAAAAAAAGACACAAAATAACTAAAAAAAGACACAAATGACCAAAAAAGACACAAAATGACCAAAAAAAAGACACAAAATAACTAAAAAAAGACATAAATGACCAAAAAAGACACAAAATTACCAAACAAAAGACACAAAATAACTAAAAAAAGACATAAATGACCAAAAAAGACACAAAATAACTAAAAAAAGACACAAATGACCAAAAAAGACACAAAATTACCAAAAAAAGACACAAAATAACTAAAAAAAGACACAAAATTACCAAAAAAAGACACAAATGACCAAAAAAGACACAAAATGACTTACAAAGACATGTAAAGACATGAAAAGGATTCAAAAATGATCAAAATAGCCCTTTAAGACTCCAGCGAGTTAAACTATTATACAATGTAACATTCTGGGTTCCTTTTGTGTACAATGAGATACTGTTTCATTGTTATAAAATGATCATTTTATTATTAATTTGACACAGGGGCCACAGCAGGCCCTGGCTATCTTCCCTGTCATCAAATCTTTAAATTCCTCCTCATCTCTCTCTCACACTCCGTCTCTTCGTCGGGATTTTGCCAAACTCAACAGCTGCGAGTCACACCTCAGCGAGCCAGCAGCTGGCTAGCTCCATGACTGATGGATTGTGCCACCAGTGGTGAGGCCGTAGTGGCCGGCAGCCAAGTGGCAGCAGAGATCAACAAATGACTAAATCCAACTGAAGGTTTCATAGTCGGCAAAAATGGAACACGTGTAGGTTGTAATTACAGCATGTGTGGTCAAGTCACCACACGGTAGAGAAAAAAACCACAGCTAGTTTTCATTTAGTGTCATTTAGTTCCAGTAAGAGTGCAGGATGATTTAACAAGGACAGTAGAGAATGATTAGTGAAAGAGCGTGATGCTTTACAGGCAATTTCCTTTCTAAGTGCCCTGTTGGTTTCTATTATAGCTCCAATCTGTGCATCTGCATGATTTAGAAAAAAAATACATTTAACTGCAAATGGTTTCACTTAACGTAATTTATTGTCCCATAAACTGTCATTGACATCGTAACACATGTGATACTGATGCACAAGGCAGCGTTAAGCATCTGTATGAGCTGCAGCAGGCCTCCCATTCACTGTAATGGGAGTCAATATTCCCACGGCCCATTTTAAAACAGTAGTTCTCAACCTTTTTGAGTCGCGACCCCCAATTTAACATGCATGTTGTCCGTGACCGCCGCTCACTGGGCAGAATCTCACACGCACAGTTCAGATCACCCAAAAAAGAAACAAAATGGCCTAAAAAAGACACAAATTGACCACAAAATGATCAAAAAAGACACTAAATGATCAAAAAAGACACAAAATGACCAAAAAAGACACAAAATGACCCAAAAAAGAAACAAAATTACCAAAAAAGACACAAAATGACTTAAAAAATACACAAAATGACAAAAAAATACACAAAATGACAAAAAAAAAGAAATAAAATGACAAATAAAGTCACAAATTGACCACAAAATGATCAAAAAAGACACAAAATGACCAGAAAAGACACAAAATTACCCAAAAAAGAAACAAAATTACCAAAAAAGACACAAAAGGACTAAAAAAAAAAATGACAAAAAAAAGAAATAAAATGACCAATAAAGTCACAAATTGACCACAAAATGATCAAAAAAGACACAAAATGACCCAAAAAAACGCAAAATGACCAGAAAAGACACAAAATGACCAGAAAAGACACAAAATGACCAAAAAAAGAAACAAAATTACCAAAAAAAGACACAAAATGACTAAAAAAATACACAAAATGACAAGAAAAAGAAATAAAATGACCAATAAAGTCACAAAATGATTAAAAAAAAAAAAAAAAAGACACAAAAAAAGACACAAAATGACCAAAAAAAAGACATTAAATGACCAAAAAGACTAAAACACATTAACAAATGAACACTTTAACACAGTGGAGACAGAGCTGACTTCCTAAATGATTTGGCGACCCCCAGAAATCATCTCGCGACCCCAATTGGGGTCCAGACCCCAAGGTTGAGAACAGCTGTTTTAAAAGACCTTAATGTGAGTATGGAGCCAACATGTTCATAAATGAAAAACCAATGTAGCTACCTAGATTTTTTTGGCAGATTTTTTAGTGTTTGAATCCTAGGATTAGTTTTTTTTTCACTTCTCTGATATTACTATGTACATAAACATAATATATTTTGATATTCAGATTTTACTTTCTCAAAATTGTATTAATCAATCTCTTCCAAAGACAGTTCAATTCATAAAAATGTAACCACCATTAACAGAGGCTTGTGTCTGAAAACAACTTCATGACCGACCATGAATAATTACATACATAGAATTAATATCATATAGCTCTTCATATAGCTTCCACTCTTGAAATAGATGAGCTAATTCCAGGTTTAAACATGTAAAGGAGCAACCCTGATTCACAAATAGCTGTTTACAATCTGCCGGCCAGGATGCTCACCTGACCAGACACAAAAACCTCACAACATGTTAGATTTCTTGCGTATGTGCACAGATAAATAAGCATAAAATCTGCATTTTCTAACCTGCTTTCGCCCTGAAAATGACAGAATCTGTGACAAATCCTCTCTAACCTCAACCTTGTCTCTGTAAATCTAAACCTCAGACTAATTCTAATCCTGAACCTTTTAACCCAGCAGTCTGTCTTCACTGTCCTTATGCTGAAATAAAGTCATCACAGGAGGTCCAAAACTTCAGAGCACACACACACACACACACACACACACACACACACAAGTAGCATAACGCATAAAGCCCCTAACCCCAACCCTTAGCCCATCACTAACCCGAGCATAATCCTGATTCTAATCTGATTCTAACCCTTGACACCAACTCCCAAACTTCAAACAGGCATTTGTAGGGACTGGGGACCGGCCGTAAAGGTCCTCACAGGGAAAATACAAACATTGGTGCTCATAAAGATAGATTCACAAGTACACTGACACACAAACACACATTGCTGGGGGCTGACTCACCACACACACTCTTCTATTTCCTCTTGCCCTTCCTTGTTGCCAATAGCCAATATATACTGTTGACCAGAGGAGCCTATATATATGACTATATGACCTATATGAGTCATATATAGGCAGGACATCTAATTTTACATGGATAGAGGTCCTGCAGACTCTTCAGCATGCAGGGACCAGAGGGAAACCTGCTGGATTTGCATATTCTGGCCAAAAATGTTCATTCAAGTGCATATAAAAACCACAGCATGTTGGAAAAGACATGAACTTCTCTCACTGGGTTTAAAAGAAATAGTTAATTAATATTTTGGGAAGACTTTTTAAATTGTATCCCCCATTCTACACTGTAAAAAATATTTGTAGAAATTACAGTAAAACACTGTCAAATTGCATCAGGAATGGGGCGTAAAATAAAAAATTGTGTATCACCGTAGTGGACACTTTTAATTACCGTAAATCAAGGAATAGCACAATTTTTACTTTTACTGTCATGAACTGTAGGAAACGCACAGTTTTGCTGTAAAAATATAACATTTTCATGTAAAGTTAATGGAGATTTGCTATGATGTGTGAATGAATGACACAATTACCCTAAAAAATAACGAGAATATTCAGTCTAAATTAGTTTTTGCTGATATTTAAATTTACAGTAGAAAACCCCACTCACTGTATTTTTTACGGTGAAGTTCTGGCAACCACAGCTGCCGGTAATTTACCGTAAATTTAACAGATTATTTTTTTACAGTGTAAGGAGACTGGTTTTTACTCAAAACCAGCAGCAGGACCAGTTGTCAGTTGTGAATCCTGAAATCTCTCACTCCTACGTTGTGTTGAAATTGTCTGATATATATTATATATATATATATATATATATATATATATATATATATATATATATATATATATATTGTCCGTTATATTGTCTGGCTGCGCACTTGCTGTGAGGATCCGACTCCCCTGTGGATCAATATCTCCTCACCTGATCGTGCATGATGTATAGCAGATGCTGCAAGCGTTCAGACGTCAACACTGGTTGCATAACATCATGCAACCAGAACTATTTGCATTATAAACCTTATCAGCTGCTACTGTCCGCTGCCAAAAAGCAAAGAACAGCTTGCAATAATGACGAAAGTGAAAGTAAAGGAGGCTACTGCAGGTCAACGGCCACCTGCGACCAGTCACATACGTCACACGTGTTACCAAAAAGTTAAATAAATTAAAATCTACACCTAAGAGGTGTCACACACACACACACACACGCACCTTAAGAGTCCTCTTTGCACCGGCTCCGGGATGCGTAATAGGCTATATCCGCTCCGAGGAGGCACTTGTAACGAATCCGTGGTAAATTGGAATTAGAAAAGCAGAACCAGTAGGCGTCCAGTGATGAAAGTCGCATGTAAAAACCAGTAAGTGAAGTCCTTTAGTGGCTCTACATCCACGCAGCTGTAGTGCGCTCCGCCTGTGTGTGCCGCCAAGTGCGCAACTGGCTGCTGACTGGCCCGCAGCTGCTCCCAGTCACCTCCAAGCCGCACACACGCACACAAGTACAGGCGGATTTCAAAATAAAAGCACACAGCCTCTCTCTCTCTCTCCCTCTCTCTCTCTCTCTCTCTCTCTCTCACACACACTCTCTCTCACACACACACACGCACTTTTTGAGTATTTCAAAATTAATACATTTTAGCTTTTTAACCGCGTGAGTTTTGTGGTCTTCTGTGTTTTTTTTATTTGTTTTACTACGTTTAACTACGTCTTTTATTTATTTTATTGTATTATGGAAATGTCATATAAAAGCCTCAGAGAGAGAGGGCAAAGGAGGTCTGACAAAACTCTTTAAAACTATTGTAAAACGATTTGAAAATATCAGATTTGCGTGAGTTTTGTGGTCCTCTGTGTCTTTTATTTTTGTTTTACTACGTTTAACTACGTCTTTTATTTATTTTATTATATTGTGGAAATGTCATATAAAAGCCTCAGAGAGAGAGGGCAAACGAGGTCCGACAAAACTCTTTAAAACTATTGTAAAACGATTTAAAAACATCCGATTTGCGTGAGTTTTGTGGTCTTCTGTGTCTTTTATTTGTTTTACTACGTCTTTTATTTATTTTTTATTGTTTTATGGAAATGTCATATAAACGCCTCAGAGAGAGAGGGCAAAGGAGGTCTGACAAAACTCTTTTAAACGATTGTAAAACGATTTAAAAGTATCATAAAATGTAATATTTCTCAATCAAATCTTAATTCACCTTGTGACGGGGCTCCAAAATATAGCCTAGTCTATTAAGGAAAATTAACTTAAGACCCATTTTTATTCCCTGGCTTTTTTTTTTTTTTTTTTTTTTGTGGTCCTCTGTCTTTTATTTATTTTACTACGTTTAACTACGCCTATAATTTCTTTATTTTATTATGTTTAGCATCATTTTATATTTATGCAAGTATGTGATTATTTATTGCTTATTGTTATATGGAAATGTTTGTTTTATTGTTTTTATGATTCAATGTACAGCACTTAGTTTGGAGACGTTTTGTTGTTTAAATGTGCTATACAAATAAAGTGGATTGGATTGAACTAACATATTTTTGTAAATTAAATCTCCACAGAAAAAGAAAAAATAATAATATAATCAATAATAATAATAATAATAATAATCAAATGTATCACTTCCTTGTTAAAATTTAGCTTTTTTATGTGAAGTGAGAGCATTTGAGACACAATCTGCTAATATAGGCTATTTTGTCATGTACCATTTGTTGATTTTTCCTTCAGTTTTTTCACGCAACTTTAATTTTCTCACATCTGCCTTTTATTTCCTATCATGTTGCGTCAATAAAACCCACATATGAGTGTTCTGTATTTCTTTTAGTCTTATGAATTTTACTTTGAAAGATAGTTGTAACCGGAACTGGTTAGACAGTATTAAATGCGGCAGCAGAGGAGAAACTGGACCCCTGCTGCTAGTCTCCTGGGCTGAAGCACATGTTTCCATTCAGCTCAACAGCTGTGTCAGAGCGCCTCCATTCACAATAATCCCATTAAACTGTATAGATCATATAGGCCTACTGTAATAATATGGACTATGTGCACTGCAAAAAAAAAGAAAAGTGGGGTGAACTCAAAATTTCAAGGCAACAAACTTCCATAAAGTTTTAAGTTGGACAATTAAACTAAATATTTTAAGTTTTGTTTTTGAGTTTGCTCAACTCTGAATTCATTCATTTTTGAACTTATAATTTAACATTGTAATAACTTTTAATCCTTACTTCTGCTAACTTCTGCAATGTGCTGAATTGGCACGATTGTAACGCCGCTATGAAATGTCAGCTAATGTTGCGACCACAATTTTGAGTTAGCATTGATACGCTAATGGCTACTCTTGTAGCTGTAACAAGCAGCGCCGCTAGCATCAGTTAGCCGCTAGCATCAGTTAGCCGCTAGCTTTCGCTAATGAATTTCACCGCTTTCCCGCATTTCACAACAAAGAAATAAGAGTTATCAGAACTATTGTCCCTTGTTGTGAACCCCAACTTAAAGATATAAGTAACAACAACTCACCAACTTGTTTTTGAGCAGACAACTGGCTTCCTTTGTTGTGCTAACTTACATTATTGCCCTAAATGTCAATAATTTATATTTCCAAGTTTTACCAACTTAAATCACTGTTTTAGGCCAAAAAACACAAGTTGGCTTTTTTGCAGTGTGGTTAGACTCATGAAAATACAACTTCTCTATTTATTTATGTATTTATTTTCTTTTTTAAATAACTTGCCTGCTAAATTTCTTGATTTTAATCAAGTTATTGGGGCTTGGTGACATTTTTTCAGGTGACAAATCTAGTACAATCTCAGTAATGTCCACATGTGCCGAGAAAATGTAAACCTTTCAACTTGTGGTAGATATAAAAGCCTTAGAGAGAGGTCTGAAATTACTATTTAAAACCATTGTAAAACTATTTAAAAGTATCAGAAAATGTAATACTTCTCAATCAAATCTTAATTCACCTTGTGAACCTTGGGGCTCCGATACTTATTACAGCCATGTAATTACATTCCCACATGTTTAGACAAAATGAAATAAAATTGTCAGGATGGCATCCTAGAAATGTTGTTGTTGTTGTTTTTAGTTTGTTTTGGTGCATTAAGCTGTCTCCCTGTCCTGCTGTTATTCATGATCATGAAAGTCATCAGCATCTGCTTAAACAGCAGGAGCTATATAGCTTCTTTTAAGCTAACGGCCTGGACGGCCTGTTTATCTCTCAGGTTAATGACCTCAGAGCCACAGGACAGTCTGTCTGTCTGCCTGTCTGTCTGTCTGTCTGTCTGTCTGTCTGTCCTATATGGCTGACTCTGAACATGATGGAAGGATATAATTGCATTATTATAGACGAGAGCCAGATCACACCAAAAGCCTCGGAGCCAAACCTTCACCACAACCACATGTGTCGCTCCAGACTGGCTGCTGAGCTCAGAGGGGAAAGCCCACAGGAGAGCAGCACAACGGGTTGGTTTTTTAGGAATATTTCCATTTAGTCATACAAGGTGGCCTTTGATATTGTTTTTTAGCCATATTTATGAAAGTTACTTCATTGTAATCATTACTGTCCAGGGGGAGCTGGTAAAGAAAAGCAGGATCATGAACGTTACAAACAAAATTAACATCAATGAAATCATACAGCAACCAAAATGTTATGCATGATCTCAATGGAGAATACAATATTAGAGTACTAGACTCTAAATATAATATGTATATAAAGGGGGATTAATGGCAGTGGGAGAATGTACAATTCTGAAGTATTTTTACTTGAGTTTTTCCATTTTATGTACTTCTACTTCACTACATTTTGTGTCTTTTTTTAGTCGTTTTGGTCAATTTATGTCTTTTTTTTTTCATTTTGTGTCTTTTTTTGTCATTTTATGTCTTTTTTGTCATTTTGTGTCTTTTTTTAGTCATTTTGTGTCTTTTTGTGTCTTTTTTTAGTCATTTTGTGTCTTTTTTGGTCATTTTGTGTGCTTTTTAGTCCTTTAGTCCAACATAAAATGTGATTTTGAAACTTTTTTTTAACTTTCAAAACACTATTATGCTCAATAAAGAATTTTAAATGTTGTAAATGTGAACAAAGGTTGCAAATATAGCATAAAAGGGGTTCCATCCAGTTCTATCATTTTATACTAAATATATTTGAGCTTGTCTCCAGTTTTACTTGGTATATCATCATCAAACTGAAATCAAAAATCCCATCTGCTCCTCTGGTCATGGTGATATCCATCAATTTAAGTGGTGGAAGTTCATTTACTCAAGTACTGTACTTAAGTACAAATTTAAGGTTGTTGTACTTTACTTGAGTATTTCCGTTTTATGTAACTTTATACTTCTACTTCATTACATTTTGAGGCAAATATTATACTTTTTACGCCACTACATTTATCTGATAGCTTTAGTTGCTTTTCAGGTCTAAATTTACCATAAAAATGAGATACATTTAAAGTTATAAGACATTTTTTTTTTTTTATTAAACCTCATGACAGTGTATTAACTATATTTAAAATGAGCCCTACACTGTAAAAAAAATCTGTTTAATTTACGGTAAAATACCGGCAGATGTGGTTGCCAGAATTTCACCGTAGAAAAATACAGTGGGTGGGTTTTCTACTGTAAATTTTAATGTAAATATCAGTAAAAACTGTTATTTAGACTGAATAATTCTGTTATTTTAGGGTAGTTGTGTCTCAGTGATATTATGTATTTCTACATTAATTTTACATTTTTAAAAAAAATATTTTTACAGTTCAAGTTTTGTACTATTCCTTGATTTACGGTTATTACCGTATCTACGACAGTGAAATACAATTTTTTTTTTTCACCCTATTTCTGATGCTATTTGACAGCGTTTTACTGTAATTTCCACAAACATTTTTTACAGTGTAATGTGACAAAAGTAAAACCCTTCTTACATAAATGCATCACTAATAATAATAAAATAATATATTTAGAATATCTAAAACAATCTGAGTGGGTTCATTCTGCATAAAGAGTACTTTTACTTTTGATACTTTAAGTATATTTTGATGCTGATACTTTTGTACTTTTACTTAAGTACTTTTTGAATGCAGGACTTTTACTATTAGTGCTTTTACTTTAGTAACGGATCTGAATACTTATTCCACAACTGACTAATGGTAACTAATTTTTAAAAATGGGAATACATAATTGACTTATGCTTTATAAATAAGCAATATCTATTCATAAGAAAAACTTTGGATTGATCACATTCATAGTAAATGAAACATAAATATTTTTTTGTTAATGAACTATAAGGGATAACATTGTTTTAAGACCTCTAAAGTCAAGTCAAGTCAAGTCAAGTCAAAGTTTATTTATAGAGCACATTAAAAAACAACCTCAGTTGAAGTGCTGTACAGTTATTAAAATAGATCAAATCATACACAAATAGGTATAAATAAAAACAATAAAATACTAAAAACAGTAAAACAATAAAATAAAATAGAATAAAATAGTAATAAAAGCTCAATCCAAAGCAGAGTTAGAGATAAAAAAAAAGACAAATAAAAGGGTAAAAAAACAAGTAAAAAAGAAAGCCTAAATGTAACACCACCAACAATATTGAACACAAAAAAAATGGGAACACATAATTGACTTATGCTTTATAAATAAGCAATATCTATTCATAAGAAAAACTTTGGATTGATCACGTTCATAGTAAATGAAACATAAATATTTCTTTTTTAATGAACTATAAGGGATAACATTGTTTTAAGACCTCTAAATGTAACACCACCAACAACAACAGCATAAATAAAAATCCTGACATAAATAAAATGTTAGTAAAAGCTGAGAAATGCTTTCTCCTCGGCCAGCAGCAGTGAGTCAGCTCTGGTAGAAATGCTCTGCGACCAACAATAGAGAACTCTGTGGTTGTTCTGGGATCTGTTATTGTGTCCGGCTCATTCTTTCTGCTGTTCGTGGTTGTTCTTGTTACATGAAGTCCAGCTGTCACTTGGTGAGCTGGTAGGACACTTGACATACACTACCGGTCAAAAGTTTTACAACAGCCCAATTTTTCCAGTTTTTTATTGAAATTCAAGCAGTTCAAGTCAAATGAACAGCTTGAAAGGGTACAAAGGTAAGTGGTGAACTGCCAGAGGTAAATAAAAAAAGGTAAGCTTAACCAAAACTGAAAGATAATGTACATTTCAGAATTATACAAGTAGGCCTTTTTCAGGGAACAAGAAATGGGTTAACAACTTAACTCTATGGAGTCTTGGGCTATTTTGTCCATTTTTGAATTCTTTTCATGTCTTTGTAAGTCATTTTGTGTCTTTTTTTGGTCATTTTGTGTCTTTTTTTAGTCATTTTGTGTCTTTTTTTGTCATTTTGTGTCTTTTTTTGTCATTTTGTGTCTTTTTTTGGTCATTTTGTGTCTTTTTTTAGTCCTTTAGTCCAACATAAAATGTGATTTTGAATCTTTTTTTTACTTTCAAAACACTATCAACACAACAAAACACAGAGCATACACTACTGGTCAAAAGTTTTAGAACACACCAACTTTTCCAGAATTTAATTGAAAATGATGCAGTTTAATGTCTCAGTGTACTCTGAAATTAATGCACATTTGCAACATTTAAAATTCTTTATTGAGCATGATAGTGTTTTGAAAGTAAAAAAAAAAGATTCAAAATCACATTTTATGTTGGACTAAAGGACTAAAAAAAGACACAAAATGACCAAAAAAAGACACAAAATGACTTACAAAGACATGAAAAGAATTCAAAAATGGACAAAATAGCCCAAGACTCCATAGAGTTAAGTTGTTAACCCATTTCTTGTTCCCTGAAAAAGGCCTACTTGTATAATTCTGAAATGTACATTATTTTCCAGTTTTGGTTAAGCTTACCTTTTTTTATTTACCTCTGGCAGTTCACCACTTACCTTTGGACCCTTTCAAGCTCTTCATTTGACTTGAACTGCTTGAATTTCAATAAAAAACTGGAAAAGTTGGGGTGTTCTAAAACTTTTGACCGGTAGTGTATATTATACGTATATATTTTAGTAAAAGTGTAATCTGGTTTATTGTTTTTGGCTTCAAAAAACTGCAACAGCAATGTGCAGCAAACACAACAAATCTCAAACTATATATAGTAGACGGATGCAAAAACAACTAGCTAATTTGCTATTAACGGCTACACAAATCTCTTTGATAAACAATCCACTACCAAGACAACAAACCTTTATCTTATTCTTTTCTCTGCCCTTGAAGGATATAATATGAATATGAAGATAGTGACTAGTCTACTGGCAACGTTCTATTTGTTTATATGTTTACGTGCCCCATATTAAACAACTGTTAATATTCTCATGTTATGTCTCTACAGTGTTAGTGTATACTATTAGCATATAACCTAATGTTATGACGAATAGAAAATAGAATAGAAAAACCAGATTTTTTTTTTCTTTTTTTCAAGTGAATGCATTACGCCTCCGTAGATATTTCCTTTTTTGCTACAATATTTTGCCTCCAACTACCCGCGATTTGGATGCGCAGTGCGCAATAAAATAAAATATATATTGTTTTGAATTTCACTTGGGGCCCCCTAGTGGCCACGGGGCCCTAAGCAGTCGCTTAGTTCGCTTTTGCCTTGGTCCGGCTCTGAGCTCAACGACCTGCTATTTCAAGTTGCTGACATTGTTGTCCACAAGTTGACTCCCCACCCTCCTGTAACTGCCCCACACTGCCCTCACTAGTGCATTTCATAGATGAGTCATAAGGGAACTTTTGCGTTTTATTGCCTTCTGCATTGTGGGGCTGTATTTTCCCCATTAGACTGGAAACTCTGACTGGCAACATTTTTGGTGGAAACGGCTTCTGATTCATGTTTTTTTCTTACATTAGCGACTAAATCACTAAGGAGTTCTTTTAGGAATCATAGACTGACTAAAAATATTGGGTATTACTATGACAACACCCGTTGGTAAGGGGATTCCAGAATAAAAGCCTTAAATTCTGCATTTTGGCTATGCTTGCTCATGGTCGCCGCTGTATTGTTTTTTTTCTGTGGTGGAGGAAGTATTCAGATCTCTTCTTAAGTAAAAGTACTAATACCACACAGCAGAATTACTCCACTACAAGTAAAAGTCCTGCATTCAAAAGTTACTGAAGTAAAAGTACAAAATTATCAGCATCAAAATGTACTTAAAGTATCAAAAGTAAAAGTACTTGTTATGCAGAATGTCCCCACTCAGATTGTTTTATATATTCCAAATATATTATTTGATTATTATTAGTGATGCATTTATGTAGAAAGTTGCAACGTTTAAAATTCTTTATTGAGCATGATAGTGTTTTGAAAGTTAAAAAAAAGTTTCAAAATCACATTTTATGTTGGACTAAAGGACTAAAAAAGACACAAAATGACAAAAAAAAGACACAAAATGACAAAAAAAGACACAAAATGACAAAAAAAAGATATAAATTTGACCAAAAAAGACACACAATGACCAAAAAAGACACAAAGTGACTAAAAAAAGACACAAAATGACTAAAAAAGACACAAAATAACTAAAAAAGACACAACAAAAAACACAAAATGACAAAAAAAAGACACAAAATGACAAAAAAAGACACAAAATGACCAAAATTGTTACGCTAAACACACAAGACACAAATAAAATAGAGTCCCACTAGAATAAAAACCAGAGTTGATGACAGGATCACACACAATCACAAGATCACATTTATGTTGGTTTTTCTTTGTTTCTTTTTGGTTCAAAATGTTGATCCAGTAAGTCAGAATAAAAAATCAATTATTATTATCAGGTCATATAGGTGAGGTTGTGCTGGAAGAAAAAAGACACAAAACACAAAATGACCAACAAAGACACAAAATGACTAAAAAAGAAACAACAAAAGACACAAAGTGACCTAAAAAAGACACAAAATAACTAAAAAAGACACAACAAAAGACACAAAATGACCAAAAAAAGACATAAAATGACCAAAAAAGACACAAAATGACCAAAATTGTTACGCTTAACACACAAGACACAAATCAAACAGAGTCCCACTAGAATAAAAGCCAGAAAAGATCCAGTAAGTCAGAATAAAAAATAAATTATTATCAGGTCATATAGGTGAGGTTGTGCTGAAAAAAAAAGACACAAAACACAAAATGACCAAAACAGACACAAAATGACTAAAAATAGACACAAATGACAAAAAAAAGACACAAAATGACTAAAAAAGCATAGATTAAATTAACAATTTATTAGATATATCTGTGCAGTCTAACAACAATACCATTTGGTTTCATCACATCAAGAGTGAGATGCTGTGTGTAAGAAGGGTTGGCTTTATTTTTTTTCAAACTGGCCATAAATGGGAAGGATTTTACTACCATTAACTGGTGGAAATGTCACTATGATCACGCCATGTGGCTAATATCTGTAGCCTGTAGAGTGTTATGGTCCCACATGACTCTATAGTATGTAGGGCCTACAGTTGTTTAAAAGTTTGGAACGGCTTGCAACAAAATCTTGATTTGGCAGTGTGCCGGCTGAGAGGACTGCTCTATATTTAAGGATGCAGAAGGTCCTCATTACAAACTGATGTTATTTTGTATGAAGGCTTTGTTTTGTATATAGAAAACAAAAAGCTGTACAATAGTTCAACCACACTGACAACTGAAAGGACAGAAGGAAACAAAGAACAGTTCAATAAAAGGGAAAGAAAACATTGTTGGAAGCTTACAATCAGATCCATGCAGATTAAAATAGGAGCAGGTTTGGTTCTCAGTGTCAAGTGCACCATAACGCTGTAACCAGCTGGTTTCTGCTGGTCTATTCTTGAAAACTTCACAATAGAAATGGAAGGTTGGTCTAGAGGAAAGGAGAAATATAAATAGATTTTGGTTTCCCAAAATATGTCGAACTGTTGTGGTTCAATATGATCTCAGCTCGCTGACACGCTGGACAGGAACAGAAAAATCTAAGTATTTGGGGGAATTACATTTATTTATTTATTTTTTATTTATTTGGTATATATATATATATATATATATATATATATATATATATATATATATATGAAATTGTTTAGGCACCAAAAAATAAAAAAATAAAAAAATGTAATTCCCCCAAATATATATATATATATAATTATTATTATTATTATTATTATTATTATTATTATTAGACCATTTTTTTAAGTGAAATCAAACTTAATGATTACAACAAAAACACTCCCAAAGATTTAAATTTAAGAGCTGATATCTAGCCATTGTCCATGGTTTGGTCTTGATAGTAACCAAAATAAAATCATTATCAAGAAAACCATGGAAAATGTCCAGATATCAGCTATTAACCCTCTGGAGTCCATCTATTCATTGAAAATACACGTTTTATTTTAGTGTCTTTTTTTTGTCATTTTGTGTCTTTTTTGGTCATTTTGTGTCTTTTTTTAAGTCATTTTGTGTCTTTTTTTTATCATTTTGTTTCTTTTTTAGTCATTTTGTGTCTTTTTTGGTCATTTTGTGTCTTTTGGTGTCTTTCTTTTGTCATTTTGTGTCCTTTTTTGGTCATTTTGTGTCTTTTTTTAGTCCTTTAGTCCAACATAAAATGTGATTTTGAATCTTTTTTTAACTTTCAAAACACTATCATGCTCAATAAAGAATTTTAAATGTTGCAAATGTGCATTAATTTCAGAGTACATTGAGACATTAAACTGCATCATTTTCAATTCAATTCTGGAAAAGTTGGTGTGTTCTAAAACTTTTGACCAGTAGTGTATATATGTATATTGTCATGTGACACCAGTTCCTTGGTTTAACATGACTGACTGATCCCCCACATGTTAAAACAGACTTATATTTAGCATGCGTGTCAAAAGGTCACTTCAGCACCACTATACGTCTTATTTCAGTCTGAAACACGTCTCATCTGGCCAGCCTTTAGTGCTTCCCTGGACACATTTCCATTATTATTTATGATTCAGACAGCTCGGCTCTAAAGACAGTTTGACACTGAGGACACTCAATATATGTGGGTCATTCAAGTGGAACTTTTTTTTAAATGCACAATTCAATTTCAGCTTACATAACCTTACATTACCTTATTTGTTTCACAGCACCAAACATTTTTATACTGTATATTCATATTTATTCTGCACTGGAATTCTACTCCTTAATACAGTAGTTCTCAACCTTTTTGAGTCGCGGCCCCCAATTTAACATGCATGTTGTCCGTGACCCCCGCTCACTGAACACAATCTCACACACACAGTTCAGATCATACAAAAAAGAAACAAAATGACCAAAAAAGACACAAAATGACCAAAAAAGACACAAAATGACCAAAAAAAGGAAACAAAATGACCAAAAGACACAAATTGACCACAAAGTGATCAAAAAAGACACAAAATGACCCAAAAAAGACACAAAATTACCAAAAAAAGACACAAAATGACTAAAAAAAGACACAAAATGACCAATAAAGGAAACAAAATGACCAATAAAGGAAACAAAATGACCAAAAAAGGAAACAAAATGACCAAAAAAGACACAAAATAACCCAAAAAAAAGACACAAAATGGCCAAAAATGACCAAAAAAAGACACATAATGACAAAAAGAAAGACACAAAATGACAAAAAAGACACAAAATGACCAAAAAAAAGACATTAAGTGACCAAAAAGACTAAGACTGTAATTTAGACTGAATATTCCCATTATTTTTTAGGGTAATTGTGTCATTCATTCACACATCATGGTATTTCTCCATTAACTTTACATGAAAATGTTAAATGTTATATTTTTACAGCAAAACTGTCTGTTTCCTACAGTTTATGACAGTAAAAGTAAAAGTTTGTGCTATTCTTTGATTTACGGCAGGGGTCTCAAACTCAAATTACTAAAAAAAAACAGACACAGAATTACCAAAAAAGACACAAAATTATTAAAAAAAGACACAAAATTACCAAAAAAAGACACAGAATTTCCAAAAAAGACACAAAATTAATAAAAAAGGCACAAAATTATTAAAAAAGGACACACAATTATCTTAAAAAGACACAAAATTACCAATAAAAGACACAAAATTACCAAAAAAAAGTAATTAAAGGGACCTTCCATACACAACATGGTAAAGGGACATTGATATAAAACTCACATCAAAGAGTTTTAGACCCATGATTTACGGTAATTAAAAGTATCTACAATGATGACATACAATTTTTAATTCTATGCCCTATTTCTGATGTATTTTGACAGTGTTTTACTGTAATTTCGACAAACATTTTTTACAGTGTATCTATCTATCTATCTATCTATCTATCTATCTATCTATCTATAAAATCTCTGTGTCAGTTTTTTATTGCATTTTTTTGGCAAAATAGACGTTCTAAATCATGAACTGTATGTTATTATTTTGTGTAACATTTAACCCATAAGAACCCACAGTGACACCCATGTAACAAATAATATTCTAGAACAGGGGTCTCAAACTCAAATTACCTGGGGGCCAGATAACCAAAAAATCTAAATTACTTAAAAAAGACACAAAAAAGACAGACAAAATGACTTAAAAAGACACAAAATGACCAAAAAAAGACACAAAATTACAAAAAAAAAAAAAAAAAGGACAGAAAAAAACTAAATTACTTAAAAAAGACACAAAAAAGACACAAAATTACTAAAAAAGAGACACAAAATGACCAAAAAAGACACAAAATGACCAAAAAAGACACAAAATGACAGAAAAAACACTAAATTACTTAAAAAAAAGACACAAAATGACCAAAAAAGGACACAAAATGACCAAAAAATCAGATACTACAAATACCATATGGTGTTCTTAGGAGGTGGCTTGAACATTTTTTACGATGCCATTAAAAGAACCCATAAAATCTGATTTGAAATTTATGTTTTTTGTACTTTCAAAAGAAGTAATGGACTCCAGAGGGTTAAACAACGTGCAATAAAAACACAGCCAGTTGCAAATAAGCAGTTGGTGTACTGTAAAGTTAACGGGTTGTAAAAATGCAGCGTGACAGTTACGAGCTAATCACATTTCACAGGTTGTTTGCCTTCCTTTTCTAGAGGAGCCTCTACAGCAGTAGTTCTCAACCTTTTTCAGTCGCGACCCCCAATTTAACATCCATGTTGTCCACGACCCCCACTCACTGAACACAATCTCACACGCTCAGTTCAGATCACCCAGAAAAGAAACAAAATGATCAAAAAAAGGAAACAAAATGACAAAAGAGAGAGACAAAATGACAAAAAGACACAAATTGACCCCAAAAAAGAAACAAAATGACCAAAAAAGACACAAATTGACCAGAAAATTATCAAAAAAAGACACAAAATGACACAAAATTACCCCAAAAAGAAACAAAATTACCAAAAAAGACACAAAATGACAAAAAAGAGAGACAAAATGACCCCAAAAAGAAACAAAATTACCAAAAAGAAACAAAGTTACCAAAAAAGACACAAAATGACACAAAAAAAAGATACAAAATGACTAAAAAAAAGACACAAAATTACCAAAAAAGACACAAAATGACAAAAAAGAGAGACAAAATGACAAAAAGACACAAAATGACCCCAAAAAGAAAGAAATTACCAAAAAAGACACAAAATGACAAAAAAAAAGACACAAATTGACCAGAAAATTATCAAAAAAAGACACAAAATGACAAAAAAGAGAGACAAAATGACAAAAAGACCCCAAAAAGAAACAAAATTACCCAAAAAAAGACACAAAATGACAAAAAAACTAGCTACTTTATAAAAGCTACTTTATATTGTCAAGACGTTTATTATCTATCATTATTTGTAGCTCTAAGTAATTATTTAAGGGTTTTGTGCCTCTCCGTTTTATTTTGAAAAGTCTGTGTTGCTTCCTGTGTTGCTGCTGGTTACATCATCATTTATTTGTTCATTTATATTTGTAATAATAATGTGAATATGCAAAGTAATGCCTGAAGATGTGAAACAAATGTAGCAGAGTACAATATATATATATATATATGTATATATATATATATATATATATATATATATATATATATATTTATATATATATATATATATATATATAAAAAGACACAAAAGACACTAATATATATATAATATATATATATAAAATATATTTTACATATAATACATATAATATATATATATATATATATATATTATATGTATTCGCCACTGAGATGTGGTGGAGTAGAAATATAAAGTAGAAGAAAATGACAAAAAAAAAGTATGTAAGTAAAATACTCTAATACAAAATTCTGCCACTGATTATTATTATTATATGGGTATTGTTTATTTATTTAGAAGCTGTTCTTGGTCAAGTATAATATTGCTAGTTGAGAAAAATCTACATTTCCACTATGAAAAAATGAAATGTTAGATTATCAGGTTTAATTTGGTTTATTTGGAAACAAACTGCACTGAAAAAAGAACCTAGTTAACTGTATTGTTTCATTTGGTAACACCTAAATGAATGAAGTTCTTTCAAATTAATTTAAAATCAGTTGTGTTAATCTAACTTATTACATTAATTTGAAAGAACTTAATTCATTTAGGTGTTAGCAAATGAAACAATTCAATTAAGTTGGTTCAACTATTTTCTTTTTTCAGTGAGAACCAGAAATCATGATTTTTGTTTTTGTAACTTTTGACCAAAATTTTCATAAAATTAAAAAATCAGCCTTTTATCAAAAGTAAATTTTAATGTTTGCAGGATGGAAGTAGGCGGAATATTATTCCTCACTCAGAATCAAGATTGGATCAGATTTGCTCTATTATTATTTAATGTATTTTATTTAATTACATCTCATCATGTAAATATAATTTTATTCTACTTTAGCAGATTTTATGTTGTGCTTTATCACCAAAGTTAATGCAATTCTGAGTTCTGATTTTGTATTTCATGTTCTGAATATACACTACCGGTCAAAAGTTTTAGAACACCCCAATTTTTCCATTTTTTTTATTGAAATTCAAGCAGTTCAAGTCAAATGAACAGCTTGAAAGGGTCCAAAGGTAAGTGGTGAACTGCCAGAGGTAAATAAAAAAAGGTAAGGTTAACCAAAACTGAAAAATAATGTACATTTCAGAATTATACAAGTAGGCCTTTTTCAGGGAACAAGAAATGGGTTAACAACTTAACTCTATGGAGTCTTGGGCTATTTTGTCCTTTTTTGAATTCTTTTCATGTCTTTCTAAGTCATTTTGTGTCTTTTTTTGGTCATTTTGTGTCTTTTTTTAGTCATTTTGTGTCTTTTGGTGTCTTTTTTAGTCATTTTGTGTCTTTTGGTGTCTTTTTTGTCATTTTGTGTCTTTTGGTGTCTTTTTTTGTCATTTTGTGTCTTTTTTTAGTCATTTTGTGTCTTTTGGTGTCTTTTTTTGTCATTTTGTGTCTTTTTTTGTCATTTTGTGTCTTTTTTTGTCATTTTGGTGTCTTTTTTTGTCATTTTGTGTCTTTTTTTGTCATTTTGGTGTCTTTTTTTAGTCCTTTAGTCCAACATAAAATGTGATTTTGAATCTTTTTTTTTACTTTCAAAACACTATCATGCTCAATAAAGAATTTTAAATGTTGCAAATGTGCATTAATTTCAGAGTACACTGAGACATTAAACTGCATCATTTTCAATTCAATTCTGGAAAAGTTGGTGTGTTCTAAAACTTTTGACCAGTAGTGTATTTTATTTCATGATGTTGTGGTATTTACCACCTGGATGTTACTTTATTACTTAAAATTCTGATGTTTCAAGATTCAGTTTCAAGTCTAATAACAAACAGAAATTCAACAGTTCAAAATAAAAATAAATCAGTTTTAGTCAGTGGCAGATTTTAATCACACAGATTTTTTAAAAAATGAAATAAGGAATATGAAATTCAAATGTGAAACTGGAAGAAACAATAGAGAAGTTCACATTTATATGGAAGAAAAGTATTTATATTTTTAACAGCAGCTGAATTCCCAATTTTAACATTTAAATTCACAGCTGTGAATATTTTACTTTGAAAACCGTGAGAATATGATTTTTTTAATTTGCATTTCACACGCTGTTTCAGTATTTTAAAAATTGTTTAAATTTGTTTAAATTCTATTGGCCAAATTCAGATCTAAAAATTAATATAAAAATGAAAAATTGGAGTTGCCTATCCTGGTCTGGGTCGCCCAGTTGTTGCTATTTGCTTTATTTAATTTTTTTAACTTGCATTTTGGAATCTGAATTTGACCAATCAAATTTGAGCATCATCAATTTATTTTTCTTGTATTTTGAAACTTGAATTATTGCATGTGAATTTGTGAACACTAAAATATACTCAAATTCAACATTTGAATTTACAAAGACATGGTTTAAACATGGGTGTCAAACTCAAACACACAATGGGCCAAAGTTTAAAACCTGAATAAAATCGCGGGCCAACACTGAACAAATAAACCTTTTAATATATACCAAACATGTTTTGCTTTAACATTAAATATGGAACCAGCAACACTTATAAACATACAATATATAACTAAATAGTGCAGACATGCAAAATCAAATTTAAAATAAAAAACACATCAATGTCATTAATTTATTAAATAAAAATTAAATAAAAATCGTATGCCTCTTTTCTATTTGCATCCTTCTGATTTAAATATCAAAATAAACTTTTTCAACAGGTTAATACATTTAAAAATAAAATAACAATAATAAATCTAGTATTAGCGGTAAATGCGCCGTATAATACCGGCGGGTCAGCTTTTATAGTACAATAATAAGATAATAATTTGGTATTGCCTTGCCTTATTATTATATTATTATATTAAAGATGAATTCTTCATGATTTGTTGGAGAAAACTGTTGCAGCCATGCACAAAATACCTGCTTTTGAATATACATATGTCTTTTTCTTCAATTCCTTGTTCATTTTAATGTCTGGTACAACTAAAGGTTCATTTGTTTGTACAAATATAATGATAACAACCAAAATAGCTCATAAGAGTTTAATTTAAGAGCTGATATCTAGTCACTTTCCATGGTTTTCTTGATAATAACCAAAATAATTTGCAAGAAAACCAAGGAAAAGTCTAGATATCAGCTCTTAAATTAAACTCTTATGAGCTATTTTTGTTGTTATCATTATATTTGTACCAAAAAAAAAATGCACCTTTAGTTGTACCAGTAAAATAAACAAGAAATTTAAGAAAAAAACGTCTAATAATTGTTTCCATGACTGTATTACACCTGTGAAAATAATCTATCCCGCCAAAATAAACTTGGAATTTACCATTTACCAAAATAATTTGCAAGAAAACCATGGAAAAGTCTAGATATCAGCTCTTAAATTAAACTCTTATGAGCTGTTTTTGTTGTTATCATTATATTGCAAAAAAAAAAAAAATGCACCTTTAGTTGTACCAGTAAAATAAACAAGAAAATGAAAAATATTAAATTTGTTGTTGGGAATGTAACCTGTAAGAATGTAAGAATACTCACCACAGTTTAACTTTTTTTTTTTTCATTTTATTTATTTGTTTTTTTTTTTTTTTTTTGTTATCTACATTTATTTAATTATTCATTTGTTTTGGTCCTTTTCAGTATTATTGATATTTTGATTATTATTTCCATTGCTGCCATATGTTTGTGAAGTTTTGGTTGTTGGATGTTGTTATATTAACACAAAAACCAATAAATATATGTTTAAAAAAATAAATAAATAAATAAACAAGAAATTTAAGGAAAAAAATGGTCTAATAATTGTTTCCATGACTGTATTACACCTGTGAAAATAATCTGTCCCGCCAAAATAAACTTGGAATTTACCATTTACCAAAATAATTGGCAAGAAAACCATGGAAAAGTCTAGATATCAGCTCTTAAATTAAACTCTTATGAGCTGTTTTTGTTGTTATCATTATATTTGTCAAAAAAAAAAAAAATGCACCTTTAGTTGTACCAGTAAAATAAACAAGAAATATAAGAAAAAATGGTCTAATAATTGTTTCCATGACTGTATTATTAATGATTTTTGCAGTATAACATTTGTCGGGTAAATATGAATGTAGAATTTTTAACAGTATTGCATGTATGTATTAATTGAGTTTGTTATTGTTTTTCTTGTATGTACTGTTTTTGTTTATGTTGTTTATTTGTCATGTTCTATGTCTTTTTAGGGACCCCAGGAAGACTAGCAGTCGCCAAGGCGTCAGCTAATGGGGATCCATTCAATAAACAATAAACAACATTATACCTGTGAAAATAATCTGTCCCGCCAAAATAAACTTGGAATTTACCATTTACCAAAATAATTTGCAAGAAAACCAAGGAAAAGTCTAGATATCAGCTCTTAAACTAAACTCTTATGAGCTATTTTTGTTGTTATCATTATATTTGTCCAAAAAAAAATGCACCTTTAGTTGTACCAGTAAAATACACAAGAAATTTAAGGAAAAAAATGGTCTAATAATTGTTTTCATGACTGTATTACACCTGTGAAAATAATCTGTCCCGCCAAAATAAACTTGGAATTTACCATTTACCAAATAATTTGCAAGAAAACCAAGGAAAAGTCTTAGATTTTTTTAGAATTAAACTCTTATGAGCTATTTGGTAACACTTTACAATAACCATCATTTATGAATGGTAAACAAATTATTAATGTTTAATCATCATTTATAAACCGTATATAGGCCATTTAGAATGGTAAATACATAATTTATTAATGTTTAACTAACTAAATCATATATAAATGGCAAATAGATGGTATATTAATGTTAGTTTATAGTTACTTTACCTTTAAACATTATATTTGTCCAAAAAAAGGCACCTTTAGTTGTACCAGTAAAATAAACAAGAAATTTAAGGAAAAAAATGGTCCAATAATTGTTTCCATGACTGTATTACACCTGTGAAAATAATCTGTCCCGCCAAAATAAACTTGGAATTTACCATTTCCCAAAATAATTTGCAAGAAAACCATGGAAAAGTGTAGATATCAGCTCTTAAACTAAACTCTTATGAGTTGTTTTTGTTGTTATCATTATATTTGTCCAAAAAAAATGCACCCTTAGTTGTACCAGTAAAATAAACAAGAAAATTAATAAAAAAGACTTTATATTCAAAAGCCGGTATTTTGTGCATGGTTGCAACAGTAATCTCCAACAAATCATGAAGAATTCATCTTTAATATTTATTTGAGTTTAATTTTTTTGTTTCCATGACTGTATTACACCTGTGAAAATAATCTGTCCCGCCAAAAAAAACTTGGAATTTACCATTTACCAAAATAATTTGCAAGAAAACCATGGAAAAGTTATCATTATATTTGTCCAAAAAAAAATGAAAACAAACAAAATAAACTTGGAATTTACCATTTTCTTAAGAAATTAAAAAATATATAATCTCACCTGGAGGTCAGTCGGATGAGGAAAAACCAAACGTGCCATCATCTGGAAACACCAGGCTGGTCCTGCAGCCTTCCTGGGCAGGTTGGAGACATGAAGGTCCAGAGGAACACATATAATCCAGTCTTAAGTCTAGAGAAGAGGCCTCTCATGGCTCGGCTGTCCAGCAAGTTCCTGCAGCTTGAACAAGGAACTAATGTGGCTTCCAAAAGGTTCCTCAGTGTGATGAGTCCAGAAGTGGAGCAGGACTTTGCCCAGGCTGGCTGCAGGACAACAGCTGACTCTGTTTGGGGATGAAGTTGTCAGGAGAAGACTCTGTGGAGGTCCTGAGTATGTGCCATGTGACCTTGATGGAGGACTTGGTTGAAGCTCCATCTCCTGAGAAGAAGAAAGGCAAAAGACGGCAAAAAGTCCAAGATGTGGATGAGATGCTGCAACCATCTGACACACAGAAGTTGTAGAATACTGGCCACTTTTCTCCTTTCGCTTCCTACTTGACATTTTCTTCTTCTGCACTCTAAATCAGTAGTTCTCAACCTTTTTTGGGAGTCGCGACCCCCAATTTAAACATGCATGTTGTCCGCACACTGAACAGAATCTCACACGCACAGTTCAGATCATACAAACTCAGTTGATATGACGAATTTTGGAAAAATTACATAGTAAATAAAATAAATAAATAAATAAATAAATAAAAAATTACATAAAATTAAGCAAAAAAGGACTCAAATTGACTACAAAATGAAAAAAATGACCACAAAAAGACACAGATTGACCAAAAAAGACACAAAATGACCAAAAAAAGACACGAAATGGCCCTAAAAAGAAACATAACAACCAAAAAAAGACACAAAATTACAAAAAAAGACATAAAATGACCAAAAAAAGACACAAAATTACAAAAAAAGACACAAAATAACCAAAAAAAGACACAAAATGACCAAAAAAAGGCACGAAATTTAAAAAAAAGACACAAAATGACCAAAAAAGACACAAAATTAAAAAAAAGACACAAAATGACCAAAAAAAGACACAAATTGACCACAAAAAGACACAAAATGACCACAAAAAGACACAAATTGACCACAAAAAGACACAAAATGACCAAAAAAGACACAAAATGACCAAAAAAAGACACGAAATTAAAAAAAGAGACACAAAATTACCAAAAAAAGACACGAAATTAAAAAAAAGACACGAAATTACAAAAAAAAGACATAAAATGACCAAAAAAAGGAAACTGGCTGGACCCCGGGCGTTTCTTTTTTTTGCAAAACGTGCACCAATTATTAATGGATAACACAATTAAGCCTTGCAGGAGAGCTGGAAAAGACGCTCCGCACAATGTCCATCCTCAGATTGAGCAGGAGAAAAGGTGGATCTCGTGTTTTTTGGATTTACAGTGGTTTTTAGACCCAGTTGCAAGGACTTCCTGGAGCAACAGATGTCTCTAGACCATCTGGTTTCTTCTGTGGCTGGACTGAAAGCAGCCAAAGCAGCAAGTCAAGTACATTCTCAATGCTAACCAATGACTTTCATGGTTTGAATCTCAAGGTGTGGTCAAGCAGTGGACAGTGTCCTATAGGGAGGCCGTAGCAACTGTGTCAACAAAAGGTCCTGCTGTTAACAAACTGCTGAACATAAAACAGAAGTGGTCCAAGCTGTTGGAGGTTCACTAATAAAACCAATAACCCCAATGAGACAATTTGTCTGTAAATCCTTTACAACTTTTCTAGCATATCAGAAGTGACCCCAATTTAATGGCTCACTTTAAGACTACTTTGATTTTTTTTGTTTGGTTTTCTATAAATCCAAGTAAATCAGTGATATTATATGACTGGAATTAAATGTGACTCGAATATGGAATAAAATTTAAAAGGAAAAAAGTTTAGAAATAAATACCAACCAGTTATGATGACGTAATCATGTAAAGTATTGTTTTACTGACAGGCCAACCCAAAAGTTATATTTGGAGGATGTTTCTGACATCTTCCCTTTTTTGTAGCATATCAGAAGTGACACCAATGAAATTAAAATAATAATCGTGGACCACCTGAAATTTTGCCTTTTTAAAAAATTATTTTCCATATTGCGTTATTGGTTTGTTGTTTGTGGTGTTTCACACGTTAACATTGAAAGCAAAGTATTCAGATCTATTACTTCAGTAAAAGTATTAATACCACACTGTGAAATGACTCCACTATAAGTAAGTATTCAAAACTTACTTAAGAAAAAGTACAAAAGTATCAGCATCAAAATGTACTTAAAGTATCAAAAGTAAAAGTACTAATTATGCAGAATGACCCCACTCAAATTGTTTTATAGATTCTAAATATATTATTCCATTATTTGTATTGATGCTGTTATGTAAACAATGTTTTAATTTTGTAAAGACAGGGCTCATTAAATTACCAAATATACTGTTATACGATTTGATAAAATAAAAAGTCTAATCACTTTAAATGTATCATGTTTTTTTATGTTAAATCTTGACCTGTAAAAGTAAAAAAAAAAGTACTAATACCACACTGTGAAATTACTCCACTATAAGTAAGTAAGTATTCAAAACTTACTTAAGTACAAAAGTATCAGCATCAAAATGTACTTAAATTATCAAAAGTAAGTACTAATTATACATTTAGTTTGGTAAGAATTCTTTTCATTTTCTTATTATAGTGATTATAATGTTGCAGCCTGAACCATGAAACAATTGCCAGAAAAATTCAGTTTTTTTTTAAACTGGAGTGTTTATTGAACCTGCTGCCAAATTAAAAAATATATATATATATATGATTTTGCATGTATGAATTCTAATTTGTATCATATTTGATACATCAGGTCTTTTTGTACAATTTGTTTCTCACAGTTTGTTTTTCTTGAACTAACAAACACATATAAAACCTAATATTTTTAACCAATTAAAACTTTGATTTTCATTTTAACATTTTTCTTAAACATACAAAATATTTTTTTTTTCATATAATACAACATCAAACATCTGCAGATGTGAATTTTTCATGCAGCAATGATGGATCCACCAGTGGAACCTGCAGATTGCCATCTAAAAATACACACCAAAAAAATAAATGATGTATTTCTTTGAATTGTTGGAGAGATTTCTCAATTTTACTCTAAATAAACCTAATTATGTCAGTTAAACCTTTACTTAGTTTACCTAAATAAGAAAAATACTTTATGTTGCTATATTTAAGGCATAATGCATGAAATGCAAAAATTGACACATTTTCAAATTAGTCATCATTAATACCTGATGATGTAGAGGTCTCAAAAACGTGTGAATCAAATATGATACATTTGGCTTTATAGGGTTAAAGCTTTTTTTTTATTTTTAATTTGCATATGTGTTTCTTATTTAAAAATACCAATTTTAAGTATCTTCAAGTAATGCACGTCTCACAGATTGCTAGCAGAGAAAATCAGCAGAACTGAAAAGGCTCACCTTAAATAAATTCATTGATACATTTAACAATTTTTGCAACAGATCAAGACAATTGCTTTATTTATTTATATATTTATTTATTTATATAATGTTTAGTGGATGGCAATGATATTTATATGCATTTTGTTTTCATCAACCCTGCAGTTAAATCAGAATTTCAATTTAGAAACCTGTTCCTGAGCGCAGCACAGCCGTTTTACGTGGCAGTTTGTAAACGGAGCCATTAAACGCACCATCAAATGTACATAAAAAGCCTGTTGTAGCTGTTAACATCGTTGCTTTTAATGGATAAGTCACACTTGTACTGGCTATAACTTTTTTATGACGTGTCCGGTCTCACACAACTCCCACTCTGCACATTTGTAGCGTACGGATGAGAGAAACACCATTGACTCGAATGGAAAATCATTTTTTGATTGTTTGTTGTTTGGAAATGGTTTTCCTTTTCATTGTTTAATTGGATTATTTTTTATTAAATGAAATAATTATCTCGCTAATTCAGGAAAAACTCGACTAGTAATCCCACAGTGCTTTTAAAAAATATCCCATCTTCTTTTAATTTATTTTAAATAAAAAAAATTTGGTAACACTTTACTTGAAGGTATCGTCATAATAGTGACATGATACTGTCATAACTGTGACATGACACCATCATAAACGTGTCATAAACATTATGTCAATGTCATAAACGTTTATGACTGCTGTCATTAAGTGTCATTCGGTTTTTGTCATGACAAGTTGACATTCCTTGGGTTGTCTTGATTATGACAACTTGTGTAGTGGATTGCTACTCCTGAACTCTTCCTCCAATTTAGTGCACTGTAAATAGTATTGAAAACAAAAAAAAAGAAAATATTGCCATATGTAATTGTATCTGTCAGTTTATACTTCATGATATGTTAATGACAAATCAAAATGTTACCACTTTACATAATAATCATTATGCCAACTTGCCATAAACACAAATATAGAAACATATTTTGTTTATGTCAAGTTGCCATGACAAAGACATTTTGTGGTAATGTCACTTTGATTAAAGTCAAGTTGTCATAATCAAGACAACCCAAGGAATGTCAACTTGTCATGACAAAAACCGAAAAAAAAACAAAGCAGTCATAAACGTTTATGACATTGACATAATGTTAATGACACGTTTATGACAGTATCATGTCACTATTATGACGATACCTTCAAGTAAAGTGTTACCAAAAATTGTTTTTGTTTTCTTTGTTACCTTTGTCAATTCTGTATTTTATTGCACTTTCTTGCACTTTTATGTGAAGCACTTTGGTGCGGCTCAGCCGTCTGTAAATGCGCTTTATAAATAAATCTGACTTGACTTGAAGTAATTATGTACTTTATTCCTCACCATTGTAATGTTTTCCCGCCAAACTTCACCGTTTATCATAGAAAGACGCTGTAAAAACAGGCATTTTCTCCGCTGGAGAATCCAAATTTGAATTCTTCCGCAGCCCTTAAATGGATCACAGGTTGCTAAGGTTTCTGTAACCAAAACAAAGCTTAAACTTTATTCTAAATGTCTCGATAAAAACTGTTTAGAATAACTAGATGCGGTTAAAAAACATTAAATTCTGCTCCTCTGTGAAGGCATAATTGATTTTGCTGAGACAAACGTGACAATTATTCAATGATTATCAGAGAGAACAGCAGGCTGTTTACACAGAGCCGAGAGGAGAGGACAGGAAATTAGATGTTAGTTCATACAAAAGATAGGTCAAAAGTTTTAGAACACCCCAGTTTTTCCAGTTTTTTATTGAAATTCAAGCAGTTCAAGTCAAATGAACAGCTTGAAAGGGTCCAAAGGTAAGTGGTGAACTGCCAGAGGTAAATAAAAAAAGGTAAGCTTAACCAAAACTGAAAAATAATGTACATTTCAGGATTATACAAGTAGGCCTTTTTCAGGGAACAAGAAATGGGTTAACAACTTAACTCTATGGAGTCTTGGGCTATTTTGTCCATTTTTGAATTCTTTTCATGTCTTTGTAAGTCATTTTGTGTCTTTTTTTGGTCATTTTGTGTTTTTTGGTGTCTTTTTTGGCATTTTGTGTCTTTTTTTGGTCATTTTGTGTCTTTTTTTGGTCATTTTGTGTCTTTTGGTGTCTTTTTTGGCATTTTGTGTCTTTTTTTTGGTCATTTTGTGTCTTTTGGTGTCTTTTTTTGGTCATTTTGTGTCTTTTTTTAGTCCCCAGTAGTATATATTATAATTCATAAATGGTTCAATATGTATAGCATGTGGAGACACAATTTTTCTCCAATAATCATGAGACTTGTGGGCACTTGGGAAAGTGTTCTATGTACAAATTCCATTGTATTCACATTTAAAATGTATCAGATAAATTTAACTTGTGTGTTTTTTCTCTTTTTTATGATCTATGTCATAATAACTATTCTGTACAAAACACATTTTGAGATGTTCCCACTTCTAGACATGATTGTTCCTTGATTTCCCAACATTCTCTTTAGTCATGTGCTTTAAAGCAAACCGGATGTTTATGTAAAGCATGAAAAAATGTAGTGTAACAGAAGTTCAAGTGTAGAGAAGTCAAAAAGTGTGCAGCTGCAAAACCTCTACACTGCAAAAAAAGAAAAGTTGGGTGAACTGAAAATTTCAAGGCAACAAACTTCGATAAAATTTTAAGTTGGACAATTAAACTAAATATTTTAAGTTTTGTTTTTGAGTTTGCTCAAGTCTGAATTCAGATTTTTGTCAACTCAACTGTAAGTTGTACCAATTTATAATTTTACATTGTAATAAAATTAATCCTTACTTCTGCTAACTTCTGCAATGTGCAGAATCCCGCTAGCATCAGTTAGCCGCTACTAGCATCAGTTAGCCGCTAGCATCAGTTAGCCGCTAGCTTTCGCTAATGAATTTCACCGCTTTCCCGCATTTCCCAACAAAGAAATAAGAGTTATCAGAACTATTGTCCCTTGTTGTGAACCCCAACTTAAAGATATAAGTAACAACAACTCACCAACTTGTTTTTGAGCAGACAACTGGCTTCCTTTGTTGTGCTAACTTACATTATTGCCCTAAATGTCAATAATTTATATTTCCAAGTTTTACCAACTTAAATCACTGTTTTAGGCCAAAAAATACAAGTTGGCTTTTTTGCAGTGTATGTGTATGGGGTGTTGGCAAGTTATTGCTTATGTAATCAACTTCCACTTTTACACCTTACAAAAGTTATATTGGCTCACTTTAAGACAACTTTGAATTTTTTTGTTTGGTTTTCTATAAATCCAAATAATCAGTGATATTGTATGACTGGAATTAAATGTGACTCAAATATGGAATAAAATTTAAAAGGAAAGTAACTTAGAAATAAATACCAACCAGTTGTGATGACGTAATCATGTAAAGTATTGTTTTACTCAGTTACACTTAGGGACTGACAGGCCAACCCAAAAGTTATATTTGGAGGATGTTTCTGACATCTTCTCTTTTTTCTAACATATCAGAAGTGACACCAATGAAATGAAAATAATAATCGTGGACCACCCGAAATTTTGCCTTTTTTAAAAAATATTTTCGGTAACGCTTTATAATAAGGTCCTTAATAACCATTAATTAACAAGTAATAAGGCATTGTTCTCACTTTAGATCCGGTAGTTGGAAAAAGCATAGTTAACTTATAGCTACTTATAATAGATGAGCAATAAAGTATATTTTAATATCAATAAGCAAACAAAATAAGATTAATAAAGGCATGGCAAAGACATAATGGGTGGGTCATGGGTGTTTGTAATGCCATTATTAACACTTATATAAGCTTATAAACACACAATAATGTTAATAAGCATCTTGTAAGGACTTACAAGGGCCTTATTACTTGTTAATTAATGGTTATTACAAGAACATTAATATAAAGCGTTACCTTATTTTCCATATTGCGTTATTGGTTTGTTGTTTGTGGTGTTTTACGTGTTAACATTTAAAGCAAAGTATTCAGATCTATTACTTCAGTAAAAGTACTAATACCACACTGTGAAATTACTCCACTATAAGTAAGTATTCAAAACTTACTTAAGAAAAAGTACAAAAGTATCAGCATCAAAATGTACTTAAAGTATCAAAAGTAAAAGTACTAATTATGCAGAATGACCCCACTCAAATTGTTTTATATATTCTAAATATATTATTCCATTATTTGTATTGATGCTGTTATGTAAACAATGTTTTAATTTTGTAAAGACAGGGCTCATTAAATTACCAAATATACTGTTATATGATTTAATAAAATAAAATAAAAAAGTCTAATCACTTTTAAATGTATCATGTTTTTTATGTAAAAGTAAAAAAATCTAAATTGTACTTAAGTACAGCACTTGAGTTAATGTTCTTACTTGCAGTCCACCGCTGAAAAGGATAAATTTAAGATGTTTCTTGCTCTGAAAACATTACTGGTTCTCCTTTTTGACTCCTGAAGACTAAAGTTGGATGGTCAACAAGAGTTAAGAACAGTACTTGAGTTAATGTACTGAGTTACAGTCCACCACTTGTTATAAATGAATAAAATATAGAATAAATACAGTGAAAATTAAATCAAAACAAATCAACTTTATTAATAGAGCCCTTTAAGACAGCGTTAGCTGACACAAAGTGCTGTACATGGCAGGACAGACCAACAATAAAAACAAGAAAAACAAAGAAAAACAAAAACAACTAAAACAAAGCGAGTCTCATGCTGGGTAAAAACAAAAACAGTAAATAAAAGTGGGTTTTAAAATGAATCTCAATTTTAAAATTAGTCTTAATTTAAAAAAACCACAAAGAACAAATAAAAACAAATAAAAACAGAGCAAAGGCTGATGTTGAGTTAAAAGCCAGTGAATAAAAATGGGTTTTAAGATTCCTTTTAAAAGTGGACAGTGAGGAGGCCTGCCTGATGTGCAAAGGTAATTAATGGTAATTAAGGTAATTAAGGGTCTAAACAGACAAAAAATACCCTTCAAATCATAAACATCAAACAATCTAAAGCTGTCAGCTAAATGTAGTGGAGTAGAAGTATAAAGTTACATGAAATGGAAATACTCAAGTAAAGTACAAGTATCTTTAACCCTCTATGGTACGGTGATGCCCTCAGACAACATCCCCATTTTTGGCCTGTCAAATGTTTACAATGCATGTTTTTGAGTGATGTGATACTTTAAAAAAGAGGGAAGAGTATAGGGAACCAATAGCAATGCTTTAATTTGTCACATGATCTCCAGGAGGCCATATTGAAGCGCCACAAAAAAATCACGTAGTTTTCTGGCCCTTTTCCATCTGGAAAAAAATATATTCCTACTGATAAACCTTGAGTAAACCTTCATTTTTGATAGTTTCATACACTGTTCAAGACAATAATTTCAATGGGTCGTTGGTTCAATGATACAATGTTGCTTACAGGCAATATTCAGACAAGAAACCGGTTAAAAAAGTTCCTTTTATAATGTTTTTAAATTTCAAATGTTATGTATTGTACCCTGTTGAAGCAACTGAATCTTTTACACGTTTATTAAATAAATGATGTTTAAATTCATTTTAAAAAACTCTCTTTTTCACTTGTGCACCGTTATGGTACAGTGTTGCCTACAGGCCACAACCCCAAAAACGTTAAAACTTTAAACTTAAAAAAAAAAAAAGAATTATAAAATTTCTTCAGATTATGATTATTTAGTCTATTTTAAGACAAAAAATACTCCATTTTTGTCCTAACTGGCATCATAATGCGTACTATAGAGGGTTAAAATTGTATTTAAATACAGTACCTGAGTAAATGTACTTAGTTACTTTCCACCATTAACTAAATCTCACAAATCATCATCATCATCATGGTGAAAACTAGTTAATGCCTCCACCTCTAACAATTTGTCCCTCTTTTTTTTTATTTTTCCCAGCCACTTTTCTCCTTTCGCTTCCTACTTGACATTTTCTTGCACTCTTCTTCTGCTCTCTAAATCAGTAGTTCTCAACCTTTTTGAGTGGCGACCCCCAATTTAACATGCATGTTGTCCGCTCACTGAACAGAATCTCACACGCACAGTTCAGATCATACAAACTCAGTTGATACGACGAATTTTGGACAAATAATGAAGCAGACAACAACTAAAACATCTCCCTGAAAATTACATAAAATTAAGCAAAAAATGACTCAAATTGACTACAAAATGAGAAAAAATGACCACAGAAAGACACAAATTGACCAAAAAAGACACAAAATGACCAAAGAAAGACACGAAATGGCCCTAAAAAGAAACATAATAACCAAAAAAAGACACAAAATTACAAAAAAAGACACAAATTGACCAAAAAAAGACACAAAATGACCAAAAAAAGACACAATAAGACTAAAAATAAAACACAATGACCCCAAAAAGACATGAAATGACCAAAAAAAGACTAAAACACATGAACACTGATTTCCTAAATGATTTGGCGACCCCCAGAAATTATCTCGAGACCCCAATTGGTTTCGGGACCCCAAGGTTGAGAATAGCTGCTCTAAATGATTGTATTTGTGCCCCTATATTGTGTTGTGGACTTTGACAGAGCTTCCACACTGGCGGCACAGCTCAGACCTGGAGGAAGAAAGGACTATGGATTATCTTGTTCATTGATCCGTCAGTATTACTGATCAGATGTCGACTGTTTGACCTGCAGGAATGCAGAACAAACTAATGGAGTTACGCCTGTTGTTGTCATTGTTGTTGTGATTGTGTTGTTGTCTTAACTATCCACAGAACCAGAGCTGTAAATATGCTAGAGGCTCTCTGAGGCTGATGAAACATAGACTAACACTGTAAAAAATGTCTGTAGATTTTACGGTGAAAAACTGCTAAAACATGACAGTAAAAGACCGAAAAATGATAAATGGGTTAAATCAGTTTCAGGAACAATGAAACACTGTAAATGTATAAATCAGCCAAAACAGGATTTTTTACAGTTTTATTTTTTTAAAGAATACATTACTCCACTGTAAAATACACTGGCACCATGTTTGTAACAAAAATATACTGTAATATATATACAAGCCATCAGTTTTGCATTTCTTTTTTGTAAAAAATACTTTTTTCTAACAGTTATTCTCTAGCAAAAATATACTGTAATATTTAATGGTAAAATCTTTAATTTATGCAGCATTTCTAAAGTATTTTCTGTCAAATATATGGCAGAACAGTGTTTCTTTTGATGGAAAAACTTTTTATTTTTTACAGTAAAATATGGAATAAAATGGCAAACTTAAACGGAAAAATCAGCAGTGCTAATATAATTTTACCATACAACCATAAAAACAATAAAAACAAAGAACAAGCAAAAACAACTAAAACAAAGCGAGTCTCATGCTGGGTAAAAACAAAAAACAGTAAATAAAAGTGGGTTTTAAAATTAATCTCAATTTTTAAAATTAATCTTAATTTTAAAAAACCACAAAGAACAAAATAAAAACAAAAAATAAAACAGAGCAAAGGCTCATGTTGAGTTAAAAGCCAGTGAATAAAAAAAAATGCTTCAAATAGTCAGTTACTTTCCATAAATACAGAATAAGCCATCAGGACCTGCACAAAATAATTAATCATAACAATTTATTAGATGTATCAATCAATACAACCGCAGTGCTTTTATTTTGAAGGCGATTAACGTATAAGTTAACCGTGTTACCTAGGTAACCTTGTCAAAAACACCTGTTAAACACCTAAAAAGTTAATAAATTAACAATTAACAAGTTAATACATTCCTTGGTCACCTTGTGAATCCACCGTAAGAGCTACGAGGTGGGAAACACTTTTACTATAGTTAAGACAACAAATATAGCCACTAATATATATGACAGAATAAAATAAACTCTAACAAACCTTGTTTCCTGTCAGTCAGCCACTATAGAAGCCTTTTGATACTTTATATCAACTTTATATGAATTACGACGCACTCGTTATTATTTACCGTTCGTTTTTCATTTAACCGTTCTACCGGTTACTTCCTGTCACTACCTTTCAAAATTAAAGCACCCGTTTCACACTGGACAGCGCCTTTTCAAAATAAAAGCATCACAATATTGTAAAACGCCTAGAAAATGTACATATACACTACCGGTCAAAAGTTTAAGAACACCCCAATTTTTCCAGTTTTTTATTGAAATTCAAGCAGTTCAAGTCAAATGAACAGCTTGAAAGGGTCCAAAGGTAAGTGGTGAACTGCCAGAGGTAAATAAAAAAAGGTAAGCTTAACCAAAACTGGAAAATAATGTACATTTCAGAATTATACAAGTAGGCCTTTTTCAGGGAACAAGAAATGGGTTAACAACTTAACTCTATGGAGTCTTGGGCTATTTTGTCCATTTTTGAATTATTTTCATGTCTTTGTAAGTCATTTTGTGTCTTTTTTTGGTCATTTTGTGTCTTTTTTTAGTCATTTTGTGTCTTTTGGTGTCATTTTTTTTCATTTTGTGTCTTTTTTTTAGTCATTTGTGTATTTTTTTGGTCATTTTGTGTCTTTTTTTAGTCATTTTGTGTCTTTTTTTTTATCATTTTGTGTCTTTTTTTTAGTCCTTTAGTCTAACATAAAATGTGATTTTGAATCTTTTTTTTTACTTTCAAAACACTATCATGCTCAATAAATAATTTTAAATGTTGGAAATGTGCATTAATTTCAGAGTACACTGAGACATTAAACTGCATCATTTTCAATTAAATTCTGGAAAAGTTGGTGTGTTCTAAAACTTTTGACCAGTAGTGTATATATATTTGATTTACTCCACATTAACAGTCTTATCATAACATGTATTGTTATCAGTAGCAGCTCAAAACCAGATAATTTACTGTATTTCATAAAGCGGTTAAATTAATACTGAGCAGAATTTAGTTCAGAGTTTTGGTCCGGCCCCCGTAACCTTTGTGGTGTTGGTCATGTGGACCCTGCTCTATAGTATGTAAACACACATGTTTAAAAGTTTGGAACGGCCTGCAACAAAATCTTGATTTGGCAGTGTGCCGGCTGAGAGACTGCTCTATATTTAAGGATGCAGAAGGTCCTCATTACAAACATTACGTTACATTATTTTGTATGAAGGCTTTGTTGTGTATATAGAAAACAAAAAGCTGTACAATAGTTCAACCACACTGACAACTGAAAGGGCCGAAGGAAACAAAGATCCCTCTGAGCAACACCCCAGAAAACATAGTTTAAAAAAGGAATGATAATAATAAATAAAAAATAACAGCATGTTACCCAAAACTCAAAAGTTATATTTGTAGGATGTTTCTGACATCTTCCCCTTTTTCTAGCAAATCAAAAGTGACACCAAATTTAATGAAAACAAATTGAATAATCCCAGACCACCCGGAATTATGGCTTTATTTTATTATTTTTCCATATTGCGTTTTTGTTGTTTGTGGTGTTTCACGTGTTAATGTTGACAGCCTCAAACACGACATGTTGTGTTCAGTAAAGTACTAATACAACATTACAACACTATATACAACACTGTAGAATGACTACAAGTAAAAGTCCTGCATTCAAAATTTACTGAAGTAAAAGTACAAAAGTTTCAGCATCAAAATATACTTATCAAAAGTAAAAGTATGCATTATGCAGAATGAACCCACTCAGATAGTTTTAATATTTTAATATATTATTACATTATTTGTATTGATCCTTTTTTATGTAAGCAGTGTTTAATTTTGTAAAGACAGAGCTCATTAAATTACTGAATATACTGTTATAAGATTTAATAATTAAAGAAAAAAGTCTAATCACTTTGAATGTATCATGTTTTTTATGTTAAATCTCGACCTGTAAAGTAACTAAAGCTGTCAGCTAAATGTAGTGGAGTAGAAGTATAAAGTTACATAAAATGGAACTACTCAAGTAAAGTACAAGTACCTTAAAATTGTACTTAAATACAGTACCTGGGTAAATGTACTTAGTTACTTTCCACCACTGACTGTGATGGAAACATTATTTAACATTATTTGTTTTGATGCTTTTATGTAAGCAGTGTTTTAATTTTGTAAAGACAGAGCTCATTAAATTACAGAATATACTGTTATGAGATTTAATAATTAAAAAAAAAAAGTCTAATCACTTTAAATGTATCACATTTTTTATTTTAAATCTCGACCTGTAAAGTAACTAAAGCTGTCAGCTAAATGTAGTGGAGTAAAAAGGAAAATATTTGCCTCAAAATGTAGTGAAGTAGAAGTATGAAGCTACACTACTGGTCAAAAGTTTTAGAACACACCAACTTTTCCAAAATTTAATTGAAAATGATGCAGTTTAATGTCTCAGTCTACTCTGAAATTATTGCACATTTGCAACATTTAAAATTCTTTATTGAGCATGATAGTGTTTTGAAAGTTAAAAAAGATTCAAAATCACATTTTATGTTGGACTAAAGGACTAAAAAAAGACACAAAATGACCAAAAAAAGACACAAAATGACAAAAAAAGACACAAAATGACAAAAAAAGACACAAAATGACTAAAAAAAGACACCAAAAGACACAAAATGACCAAAAAAAGACACAAAATGACAAAAAAAAATGGACAAAATAGCCCAAGACTCCATAGAGTTAAGTTGTTAACCCATTTCTTGTTCCCTGAAAAAGGCCTACTTGTATAATTCTGAAATGTACATTATTTTCCAGTTTTGGTTAAGCTTACCTTTTTTTATTTACCTCTGGCAGTTCACCACTTACCTTTGGACCCTTTCAAGCTGTTCATTTGACTTGAACTGCTTGAATTTCAATAAAAAACTGGAAAAATTGGGGTGTTCTAAAACTTTTGACAGGTAGTGTACATAAAACGGAAATACTCGAGTAAAGTACAAGTACCTTAAAACTGTACTTAAATACAGTACCTGGGTAAATGTACTTAGTTACTTTCCACCACTGACTAAATCTCACAAATCATCATCATCATCATGGTGAAAACTAGATCTCCATAGCAACAGAAGTCTAATAAATGTCAGTTAGCTTATGACACTTGTGTCCTCCTCCTCCTCCTCCTGCTCCTCACTCTCACTATAGCTGCTTCAATACTAAACAGCTCAGTAATCTTTCTCCATGTTAATGCCTCCACCTCTAACAATTTGTCCTTCGTCTCCTTTGATTTTTCCCAGCCACTTTTCTCCTTACGCTTCCTACTTGACATTTTCTTGCACTCTTCTTCTGCGCTCTAAATCAGTAGTTCTCAACCTTTTTGAGTCGCGACTCCCAATTTAACATGCATGTTGTCCGCTCACTGAACAGAATCTCACACGCACAGTTCAGATCACACAAACTCAGTTGATACGACGAATTTTGGACAAATAATGAAGCAGACAACTAAAACATCTCCCTGACCAAAATGACCAAAAAATGACATAAAATTAAGCAAAAAAGGACTCAAATTGACTACAAAATGAGAAAAAATGACCACAAAAAGGCACAAATTGACCAAAAAAGACACAAAACGACCAAAAAAAGACAAGAAATGGCCCTAAAAAGAAACATAATAACCAAAAAAAGACACAAAATTACAAAAAAAGACATAAAATTACCAAAAAAAGGAAACAAAATGACCAAAAAAGACACAAAATGACCAAAAAAAGACACAATATGACTAAAAATAAAACACAATGACCCCAAAAAGACACAAAATGACCAAAAAAAGACGCGAAATGGCCCTAAAAAGAAACATAATAACCAAAAAAAGACACAAAATTACAAAAAAAGACACAAAATGACCAAAAAAAGGAAACAAAATGAGCAAAAAAGACAAAATGACCAAAAAAAGACACAATATGACTAAAAATAAAACACAATGACCCCAAAAAGACACAAAATGACCAAAAAAAGACACAAAAAGGCCCTAAAAAGAAACATAATAACAAAAAAAGACACAAAATTACAAAAAAGACACAAAATGACCCAAAAAAAGACACAATATGACTAAAAATAAAACACAATGACCCCAAAAAGACACAAAATGGCCCTAAAAAGAAACATAATAACCAACAAAAGACACAAAATTACAAAAAAGACACAAAATGACCAAAAAAAAAGACACAATATGACTAAAAAATAAAACACAATGACCCCAAAAAGACATTAAATGGCCAAAAAAGAAAAAAACACATGAACACTGATTTCCAAAATGATTTGGCGACCCGCAGAAATCATCTCGCGACCCCAATTGGGGTCGGGACCCCAAGGTTGAGGCCTCCTCCACACTCTCACTAGCTGCTTCAATACTAAATATCTCAGTAATCTTTCTCCATGTTAATGCCTCCACCTCTAACAATTTCTCCTTCGTCTCCTTTGATGTTACCCAGCCACTTTTCTCCTAATAACCTCAATGATCGTATTGGCGCCTGTTGTTTTGACGTTAATAAAACTAATCCGATTTTTTTCCTGATGAACCACAAAGGCCACAGACAGGCTCCTTCCCATCACATAATTGACGTCTGTATCAATGCAAAAGTTTAATGTGAGGGCAAATCTATGAACACACATGTGCTTTTGTCATCTCTTTGCATCTTTTAGTTTTGTTTTAGTCCCAGGACATATGGTGGAAACCATAATGAAGTCAGGCAGTGAACTCATGCAAGGGCCTGAATGAAAGAGACTTATTGAATCAGTGCATCATAGACCCTTAAAAGCTAAGAGGAAAATCCAATATGGAGTCTAAATATAGCTGAAATGTTCTCTGTGTGATGTTTGAGAGTTATATGTTCCTCATGTTTTAAACTGCCCTCTCTTTGGACCGGACATGCTGATACAGAATGAGCCGCGAGGGAAGATCTGGCTCCAATTTACCAAACTATTCCATAAAAATATAGTACGTATCTCAAACTTTTAGGGCTCCGCTGTTGTATACGTGCTCCACTATAGAGCTACACAGCAAAAAAAGAGTCTAAAACAAGATAAAAACAGTAAATCTGAGGGAAATGATCTTGCTGCATGGACAGATAATTTACCTTGACAAGATTTCTTAAATTAAGATTATTAAATCTAGAAATAAACACGTTGAACGCTTAGAAAAGAAGAAATTAACTCTTAAAACAATATGAATGGTCTAACACTTCTAAATCTAAAGTTTTTTTTATCTTTTAAATTGACCAAAAAAGACACACAATGACTAAAAAAAGACACAAAATTACTAAAAAAAGACACAAAATGACCAAAAAAAGGAAACAAAATGACCAAGAAAGACACAAAATTACCAAAAAAAGGAAACAAAATGACCAAAAAAGACACAAAATTACCAAAAAAAGACACAAAATGACTAAAAAAAGACACAAAATGACAAAAAAAAGACACAAAATGACCAAAAAGGCACAAATTGACCACAAAATGATAAAAAACAGATAAAAACAGTAAATCTGAGGGAAATGATCTTGCTGCATGGACAGATAATTTACCTTGACAAAATTTATTAAATTAAGATTATTAAATCTAGAAATAAACACGTTGAACGCTTAGAAAAGAAGAAATAACTCTTAAAACAAGATAAATTATCTAACACTTCTAAATCTCAAGTTTTTTTTTTATCTTGGTAAGAAACAAATAATTTGCAGTGCACTCTGCTCGGTGCTTGCAGCTTTAATTTATCTTGTTTTAACCCATAAGAACCCAGTTTTCCTTAAAGGATGTGTTCTATAAGTGGACCACATAGAACACATTTCTGATGTTTAAAAAAAAAAATACAACCCCTAAATGTCAAAGATCTGTGATGTGACATAAACGTTACAATGTGCGTTTATGGTATTTATGTTTATGATATTTCTTATTTTAAAATATAAAAAACTAGACACATTTTCTGCTTATAGAGACACAAATTTGCCTTTTTATTTTGCATCTCCATAACATTTATCAAAATTGTGACTTTAATTTGTTCAGGAAATATGGTCAGAACAAGTTAAATGCAGCACAGGACACAACTATTAATGGATTAGAATCGTTAAATGGGTTTAAACTTAGCCTAGTAACAAAAAATAAGCTTTTTAAAATTAGCTACTTTTACATTTCTGTTTCCAGTCACACAGTTTACGTCTCTTAGGGATTTAATGAGTTAAGGTGAAGCATAAAGCTGAATATGGGAGATTATAGAAGATTTAAAGTGCTTGATACACGGGTGTCACCATAGGTTCTTATGGGTTAAGAGTTAATTTCTTATTTTAAGCGTTCAACATGCTTATTTCTAGATTTAATAATCTTAATTTAAGAAATCTTGTCAAGGTAAATTATCTGTCCATGCAGCAAGATCATTTCCTTCAGATTTAGTGTTTTATCTTGTTTTTAGACACACCTTTTTTGCAGTGTACACAAAAACAATGTGAACTTTAATATGAAATAGGTGAATATGAATCCCCAATGGGAATCTTTTAGGTTGTTAAGGTCTCAGGTTCGTTGATTGGAAGCCCAAAAGTAAACAAACACCGGTCAAACTCAAATACACAATGGGCCAAAATGTAAAACTTAACAATAAAATCAATAAACAATACAATAAAAAACAATAAAACAATAAAATCGCGGGCCAACATTGAACAAATAAACCTTTTAATATATACCAAACATGTTCTGCTTTAACATTAAATATGGAACCAGCAACGCTTATAAACATACAATATATAACTAAATAGTGCAGACATGCAAAATCAAATTTCAAATAAAAAACACATCAATGTCATTCATTTATTAAATACAAATTAAATAAAAATCATATGCCTCTTTTCTATTTGCATCCTTCTGATTTAAATATCAAAATAAAGTTTTTCAACAGGTTAATACATTTAAAAATAAAATAACAATAATAAATCTAGTATTAGCTGTAAATGTGGCGTATAATACCGGCGGGTCAGCTTTTATAGTACAATAATAAGATAGTAATTTGGTATTTCCTCACGGGCCGAATAAAATTACACTGTGGGCCAAATTTGGCCCGCGGGCCAGAGTTTGACACCCCTGCTCTAATCCCTGCAGGGTTGTGTAGGTGTGAATCTTATCTGGACGTTGTGAGACTTCCTGCTGGGGGATCAAAGGCCTGTGGTGGGTCGAGTTTATCTTGTATGTTTGCTCAATAAATCTTCTAAAACAAGGTGGCATAACCATAAAAACAAGCTTTTAAGGGTGACATGACCCCATTAATTTATATTAGGTGTGAAATAAGATTTATGGCAATTGAACGGGAATGAGAAGTTCAAAGTGGTGGTGGGACATATTTGAGATGCCAGGGTGATTTCTTTACATGTGTCCATGTGCTCTGTTGTTAACCTTTTGTTTAGTATTTTATGTGAAAGAGCTAAAGGTGATCTTCAAGATACGTCATGTCTAACAAACTCAAACTCTTTCTTTTTTTAAAGGCTTTCTTGACATACACTACTGGTCAAAAAGTTTTAGAACACACCAACTTTTCCAGAATTTAATTGAAAATGATGCAGTTTAATGTCTCAGTGTACTCTGAAATTAATGCACATTTGCGACATTTACAATTCTTTATTGAGCATGATAGTGTTTTGAAAGTAAAAAAAAGATTAAAAATCACATTTTATGTTGGACTAAAGGACTAAAAAAAGACACAAAATGACCAAAAAAAGACACAAAATGACAAAAAAAAAGACACAAAAAGACACAAAATGACAAAATGACTGTGAAAATGAATTTCCCCCTGGGGACGATAAAAATATAATGTAATCTAATCTTATAATCATTCAAATATAACAATAATATACACAACAAAAGTTTTCAAAAGTTTTAGAACACCCCAATTTTTCCAGTTTTTTATTGAAATTCAAGCAGTTCAAGTCAAATGAACAGCTTGAAAGGGTCCAAAGGTAAGTGGTGAACTGCCAGAGGTAAATAAAAAAAGGTAAGCTTAACCAAAACTGAAAAATAATGTACATTTCAGAATTATACAAGTAGGCCTTTTTCAGGGAACAAGAAATGGGTTAACAACTTAACTCTATGGAGTCTTGGGCTATTTTGTCCATTTTTGAATTCTTTTCATGTCTTTGTAAGTCATTTTGTGTCTTTTTTTGGTCATTTTGTGTCTTTTTTTTGTCATTTTGGTGTCTTTTTTTGTCATTTTGTGTCTTTTTTAGTCATTTTGTGTCTTTTGGTGTCTTTTTTTGTCATTTTGTGTCTTTTTTTAGTCCTTTAGTCCAACATAAAATGTGATTTTGAATCTTTTTTTTACTTTCAAAACACTATCATGCTCAATAAAGAATTTTAAATGTTGCAAATGTGCATTAATTTCAGAGTACACTGAGACATTAAACTGCATCATTTTCAATTAAATTCTGGAAAAGTTGGTGTGTTCTTAAACTTTTGACCGGTAGTGTATATATATATCACAACCGATCAGCCGTAGCATCACACAATAACACATGACAGAGAAACAAGACCATAACAGTCTGTGCTCATCACACTCTTTTTAAAGCAGCAGTAGCTGCAGGGATCAGGCTTTTCCCAAGGCGAGCCTTTTTACACCTTATAGTTCTGTATCTCCGACCAGAAGGCCGTGGGCTGAGGTCCTGGTTGAGTGGCTGTGTCACATGCCTGGAATTTCTTCATTGGCCTTTTCTTTTGTCAATTTTTTGAGGGCACAATGGCCAAAAGCCAGGGCACCAATCACTGATACATTACATTATAGAAATAAGTTAAAAGTTACATTTAAGAGAGCACATTTTGTGTATTATTGAGGTTTTGAAAGTGTAAAGTGAAATACTTTAAATCTGTCTTGAAATGTAATTGATCTACTATTAATATAGTCTGAATTACATTTCAACTAAAAGCGTAATATAGTTATGCAGTGACCCTGTCCAGTCAGATGGCAGGAAGAGAAGCACAAAGCATTTGACACCAGAGGCCAAATTTGGCTTCCTGAGTCCAAAATGTGGTTGAATTTAGGTAAAATAAACAATTTGGTTAACCTCTTCAACTCAGGATATTAGTGTCACATGAACTTAAAGATCTAAGGGATGGATTGGTATCAAATATGCCATGCTCGATTACCTGTAAGGGAGTTAAATAGCTCTCCAATTTTAAGATTAGAATAAGAATTTTTTCGGGACTAAAACTGACATGCCTATTTCCTGACCTCGAGGTATCTGAATGTTGAATCTCTTTACAGACATGTCCACTTTGTGTTAATCCCATTAAACCACCACCACTGTCCCTATAACCTTCACCAAATGCTTTAAGTTTAACATAATCATATAAAAGTTTAATCTTCTGTAACTGCTTCAATCAAAATCAAAATCAAATTCAAAATGACTTTATTCATCCCTGAGGGTAAATTCAGTTAGTCTGGTAGAATCTCTGTTAGAATGAGAAGTCTGATAGGAGAGAAGGATCTTTTGTTTCTCTTCCATGATGATATTTGAAAAAAAGACATCGCAGCAGCATCACAATAAGCCTCCAGCAAGAGATATTTTGCCTTAACCTCCTGAGACCCAAGCTTCTGTTTTGTATGTATTGTTAGTTTCTCCTAGATATTTTGGATCAGTAGGACCTGATAAGTACACAAACTAGGCATTGTCTTTGAACAGGAAGTCGTTTTGGGGGGAAAAAGGTTAATTTTACTGTATAACACAATTAATTCACTAGTGTTTAAAACTGTTTATTTCTTTACATTTACACCCTCTCATTTAAAGAACGATAGTAAAAGTCTATCGGTTCTCAAATGAGTACTTCCTGATTAGCAGAGTCGTAGCTTGTTGCTATTGCTAAAAAATAGTCAAACTACAAACATTATTAAGCACAAATAAACAAGTTTTAACCATAAAATCTGATCAGCTTTTGTACCTGGTCCACTTTTTTTCTGGGGATAAGCTGCTGATTGACTTTACCAAGATGCTGCCATCTGATTTTTATACTGATTAATGTATTGACTACTGAGGACAACAGGTCATAGTTAAGCGAAATTAAGTATCAGGTCCAGCAAACCTAAAATGAAATGTCCACATATGAGGACGCAGGGTCACAGGAGGTTAAAAGGTTTTATTCAAAAAGTAAGAAATGAAAACAAAAAATTGGGATGTATGATGATTAAAAACAAGGTATTTGAGGAAAACCTGCAATACTGAATGACAAAATTAATTTATTGCAAAGATATAAAATATAAAAACTTTAGACCCATGTTGTGTATCAAAGGGTTAAGCAGATTGAGTAAATTTACTTTACCCATAGTTTTAACAACAACATTAGCACATGAGCATTATTACGGAAGCGCATTGCATTCACTGGATAAAAAAAAAAATAGACACCTTTTCTCGTAATTATGAGATCCTCGTAAGATAAAGAAAAAGGAAACGTCTGTAAATCCTCTCTCAGTCCTGATCTCATAATTACGAGAAAAGATCTCGTAATTATGAGATAAGGTGTCTATTTTTTTTATCCAGTGAATGCAATGCGCTTCCGTACATTACAGCAAAGCAGCTTGCATGATTAATCTATCAATGCACAGAGAGAGTACACACACAGACAGTGATTTATGAACACACAGATAGAGCGTGACGTCCACAGAGACACACACACAGATTATTCAGAGAGCTGACAGGAGTTGGACTGGTGGAGAATCATTCATGCCAAGCACAGATCCTTATTATCCTGCACTGCTTTGTCTGTCTTAACCTTATTTATACAGTCTATGGTCTAAACTCTTCAAGTACACTGCAAAAAAAGGCAACAAACTTCGATACAATTTTAAGTTGGACAATTAAACTAAATATTTTAAGTTTTGTTTTTGAGTTTGCTCAACTCTGAATTTCTCTGGCACGATTGTAACGCCGCTATGAATTTCAGCTAATGTTGTGACCACAATTTTGAGTTAGCATTGATACGCTAATGGCTACTCTTGTAGCTGTAACAAGCAGCGCCGCTAGCATCAGTTAGCCGCTAGCATCAGTTAGCCGCTAGCTTTCGCTAATGACCAAATTTCACAACAAAGAAATAAGAGTTATCAGAACTATTGTCCCTTGTTGTGAACCCCAACTTAAAGATATAAGTAACAACAACTCACCAACTTGTTTTTGAGCAGACAACTGGCTTCCTTTGTTGTGCTAACTTACATTATTGCCCTAAATGTCAATAATTTATATTTCCAAGTTTTACCAACTTAAATCACTGTTTTAGGCCAAAAAACACAAGTTGGCTTTTTTGTAGTGTAGTGTTTCTGGAAGCCCAATGGCTCTTTGAAGACCCTGACCCTGACTAACAGTATGCATGCTCACACATGGGAGCCTCCCATGGGACATTTGGTTACATGTGTTGTTTTGAATACTTCAGTAGTCAAATGATTTGAAAAAACAACAACAAAAAGAACCTTGACTCTCCTCTTAAACCACATGATGTTAATGATCTACGGACTGATGTAAACTGATCAAAGAGGAAATCTTCGCCCGAGGGAAAGTGCCTACCAAAGTCTGCCAACTTGTCAGGACTAGTGTAGTTCAGGTTTTCGGAGAAATCGTACATATTCAGAGCATCTGCTCCTCAACATATCAAAGACAGTGGTTTTCCAAACAGATTTTGAAAGCTTGTGATGTGTTTTCATCAGTTTTCCAAACATCAATCACATTTTAAAGGGAGGTTGTGACATCATCTTAGTCCAAGACCGCTCAATAAAAGAAAATTATGTGAAGTTCTGAAGATATATATTTCCAAAAAACTCTCAGGGGAGCTACTGATCTATCGGTCTGTCAGCGATTCATCCAGACAAGGTCTGCGTGATTTGGAAAAGAATATGTGATTGTTATGGTTCTGACTGATGGTGCAGTTGGGATGTAATTCACAGTGTTTTATGATTTGATCATTTTTGCATCATTTTTCTCATTTCAATGAAAAACTGAAGTGCTGATGATGTGGGTTTTTGCTCACATGTCTCATATTTTTTCTTGGGTCTGTGGAGCACATTTTGGAGTCAGGGTGGAAAAAAACACAGAATTTGGTGCCAATCTGATCCCAAGTAACTCATCAATATCTATACAGATAGTTTTTATTATTAGTCAATTGCCCACTGACTAGTTACATGTTACCTAATCATATGAATCCTATACAATTCACAGTTTCACAAAAAAAGTTAGTATATTCAGCCATTTATATACAACATATTTCAGTTTTAAGGGCTTTTTTTTTTTACATAACAAGTTTTAAATGGCCTAAATGTATTATTTGGATGAATAAAGTCTGCTACAGCAAATAATGACCAATAACAACAGCCAATTTTAAAGATCCATTTTGACTAAAATCAGTCTTTCTGACAAGATTCTGCCAGTGAATCTCCCTTCTCTTTTTTTTTTTAAACATGTTTTTAAAAACCCCATCGTGCTGTCAATACGGAAAATAAAAAAATAAAAAATAATAATAAATAAATTAAACAATGAAAATAAACTCGTGAGTGAGAAGTACACCTCAAATGTTATACGAAGAAAACAAAAAATGTTACAGGCATGAAAATATATACAAGGTTAAAATAATATTGTAATACAAAATAATTCTAATTATAATATCTATCTAAATAAAGATAAAATAAAATAAATATAAATATATAATATAAAATAAATATAAATACATATATATATATATATATATACATACATACATACATACACACATCCATATATAATCCCTTCTCTTACCTTTTCTTCTGTTGCAGCTCCAAGTTCTCTTTCTCTCTGTTTCTGTTAGGTGGTAAAAACTCATTTTTATTTTAAGTTTTTATTGGCAGCTGTGAAATACAGTAGCTACCTCCAAACATAGGCGGGTGAATTCACAGTAATGGTTGAAGAACTGCACGTCGTATTGTTTCTCGCTGTAGAGATTCTACATATGCAAGAAAAGTTGCTTTGCATTTGTCAATGGAAGGAAGTATGTATTGGTATTCTTGATTATTTGTGCAGTCCTACTGCAGGACAGTGGTGAAAGAAGCATAGACTTTAAATGGCTGCCATCTCCGATCCGCAATCTAGATGAAGTGGCTCCTACCAAAAATTGAAACTTATGGTGCTTTTGTCCGGCGTGTCCCCTTTATTTGGCTAAGCCGTCTGACTTTTTTATATCGTTAAGTTTTGGCTTGTTTATTAATTCATTTTTTGTCTTTTGTTCTCTTTTATAACTGCTATGTATGCTATGATGTGCAAATGTATGAAAAGTTATACCCGTTTTGCTTACACCCAAAAACAAAATTGATGACAGAAGTTCCACAGATAGTCAGCTTCACACGATGCTGAACGGTCCTGAGACAGACTGACAAAAAACCTGAAGGATTCCCAGATGTCTGATCAGTGCCTGAGTCAAACTGTAATGTCAGCAAGTGTAACCTAACAGCTGGGAAAGTCTTGCCTCTAAGTGGCGTAATGATGACAGTCAGAACAATAAAAGAATGTCAGCCACATTAAAGCAGAGCTCGGTGGAGTCCCTCCTGGGTCATGTTGTGCTAAAAAAAAAAAGGTTGACAGGTTCACATGGTGACAGGACAGACTGTTTTTACATGTTGTAAAACCATTTTATTATGTGTACATGGTCGCCCATAAAGTTGTTATAATTCTGTTTCCAGACACTGTCCACCATTAATTGTGGTTTCATTTTCATCATCATATGTTTGGAAGAGATTAACAAAGTTTTGAGAAGATATACACTTTATCTGTAGAGTCCATCTCTAGGATTGGTTCAGGAGGTTGAGCATCACCGTGGTACATTGATAAGAATGTAGGAGGACAACTGATGTTTCCCTTTAACCTCCTGAGACCCAAGCTTTAGGCTCCGTTTACACGAGGACGGTCTGAACAGAAGACGCAAAAGTGGTGTCGCGTCTTCACTTTTTATTCCTCGTTTAGACGAGCGTTTTCAGGAGGAAATCTGCTGCATACGGTGACGCAAAAGTGTGTGAAATGTGATTGTATGCAGCCAGGCGGCATCACTTAAAGCCATAAGAGCATCTTTGGGCATGCAGAAGTTTTCACGCCACACATTTTCATCAGCTACTCCTTCCACAAAGTTCTCCTCCATCACTAGATCTCCCAGGTCTCGTTCACAGCCGTCTGGCTCCTCCCACCAATCGCTGCATCCAGAATGTGATGGAGGTAATTCCAGATCCTTCTCTGTTCACTAATACTATCTGTACATATCCTGGACATTTGGTGGAAAGACTCCTGTAAGTTTATTAGAGCTGCCAGAGCAGCTTGAAGGTCCCACCATGGAAATAATCCCACGTTTCTTTATTTCCTGTCCTGGAGCATGTATGTGACGTAAACACATACGTGACGTGAGCAGATCAGATCAGAGTTTTGTGTCTTGTCAGTGTAGACGACACGCTACGGAGGAGAGGATTACACTTTTACACTTTGGAGGGTGGTTTCAGATTTTTGCGTTTTTAAGCCCCAAAAACGCCGTCACCGTCTAAACGAAAGGCACTTCTGATAAAATATTTTGTCGTTTTTACCCGCAAGCGTCCTCGTGTAAACGGGGCCTGAGTTTGGTAAGTATTGTTAGTTTCTCCTAGATATTTAGGATTAGAAGAACATGATAAGTACAAAAACTAAGAATTATTAAAAACTAAGCGTTATTAAAAATAAAGCGTTATTTTACTGTAGAACACAATTAATTCACCAGTGTGTAAACCTTTTTATTTCCATACATTTACAGCCTCTTTGAAAGAACGATAGTAAAATCTATTCGTTGTCAAATGAGAACTTCCTGATTAGCAGTCGTAGCTTGTTGCTATTGCTAAAAATAGTCAAATTTGTACAGAATCTCAAACTATAAACATTATTAAGCACAAATAAACAAGTTTTACCCATAAAATCAGATCAGCTTTTGTACCTGGTCCACTTTTTTTCTGGGGATAAGCTGTTGATTGACTTTACCAAGATGCTGCCATCTGATTTTTACACTCCTTGATGTATTTTCTAGAGTGTGTACTACTGAGGACAACATGTCATAGTTAAGCAGAATGAAGTATAAAGTCCAGCAAACCTAAAACGTTATGTCCACATATGAGGACGCAGGTTCTCAGGAGGTTAAGCCATTTATTGTCACTATGCACACACTTAGAGCAATAGGAGATGAGGCTTGATGGTTATGAATTACAATACAGTTAACCAATGTATAACATCACACTTAACAATTAGGTACCTATCAAACAATGATTATTACTCTAACCAGGGGGGTTAGGGGTAGGCCTATCACTGCTGAAATTGTAAAGTACTACAAAACAAAGAAGCATCCATTTAACAATTACATAGCATAAGAAATCCAACATTCTAAATGAGGTTATAAGGATTCTTGCATTTCCTGAAGAGCTACAATTAACAAATCATGTGCACTGCACACTAACACACAATATTATGTCTGTAGTCAAACATTTAATCACATCCCAATCCACAAATAACCATTAAAGTACATCAACATATGAAGAAAACAAGGAAATGGGCGGTACATACACTACCGGTCAATTTTTCCAGTTTTTTTATTGAAATTCAAGCAGTTCAAGTCAAATGAACAGCTTGAAAGGGTCCAAAGGTAAGTGGTGAACTGCCAGAGGTAAATAAAAAAAGGTAAGCTTAACCAAAACTGGAAAATAATGTACATTTCAGAATTATACAAGTAGGCCTTTTTCAGGGAACAAGAAATGGGTTAACAACTTAACTCTATGGAGTCTTGGTCTATTTTGTCATTTTTTAAATCCTTTTCATGTCTTTGTAAGTCATTTTGTGTCATTTTGTGTCTTTTTTTTAGTCATTTTGTGTCTTTTGGTGTCTTTTTTGTCATTTTGTCTTTTTTTAGTCATTTTGTGTCTTTTTTTAGTCCTTTAGTCCAACATAAAATGTGATTTTGAATCTTTTTTTTACTTTCAAAACACTATCATGCTCAATAAAGAATTTTAAATGTTGCAAATGTGCATTAATTTCAGAGTACACTGAGACATTAAACTGCATCATTTTCAATTAAATTCTGGAAAAGTTGGTGTGTTCTAAAACTTTTGACCAGTAGTGTATAAAGAGTAGAGCATTGATTAGTAGTGAGTGAAGTCAGGTGAGAATGGGTGGATCCATGCCATGAAAGTAGGTAGAGGGTTACTGAATAGTATGGCTCTATTTTACATTATCTGTCAATAATAAATCACATTGTCACAATCATTTCATGGAAAGAGGTAAAAAAAAAAAAAAAAAAAACATTTTTATTTCAACTTTGTGTTCACTTGTGTGTAAAAAAGAAAGAAGGATGCAGAGGTCGAATTTCCCCATTGTGGGATAAATAAATGATACATTTTAATCTCCTAAATAAGTAAATAATCAACCTTAGTGAGTTATTTGTCATTAAAACATTTGATTTCTGCTTTTCTACTGCAAATAACTCACAACAGCAGGGCTCGCTTTCTTCACTTGCATTGCTGACGAATGGACAAACTCATTCATCTCTGGGAAAAAAGGAAAAAAAAAAGACGACAACAAAAAAAAACATTACATGCATCAACAAGTTTGATTTTTATATATTATATATATAACTTATTACCGTCACGTTACCGTGGATACACATTGTTCTGCTTCTCTCCTGATGGTTCGCCTTGTTAGTGACCTGTCAATCAAAGGTCGCCACGCCCCAAATCATACAATTCATTAGCTTGTATTTTCTTCTAAATGGGGCCATTATTTTAAATATTAACATCAAATTGTCTTGAAGAAGATTTTGTCATTAAAACATTTGATTTCTGCTTTTCTACTGCAAATAACTCACAACAGCAGGGCTCGCTTTCTTCACTTGCATATTGCTGACGAATGGACAAACTCATTCATCTCTGGGAAAAAAGGAAAAAAAAAAGACGGCAACAAAAAAAACATTACATGCATCAACAAGTTTGATTTTTAGACTTCGGTTTTGAAAAAAGCAATGACCACAAGCCCCTGCAGGTCAGCAAATACTGGTGGTCAACCTTTCATTCCTTCAGCTAAAAGAAAGAAGTGAACAAAATGCTGCGGCATTCTGTTCTCAAAGGGTGATCTGTTTCAGACCACTAATTACCTGCTAAGTGGTTACTGCTGAAGTGCATTGAATTATTTAAAAAATCTGATACATTTGCAGCCATTCTGGGTAACTCGCTCCCTCCAGAATGAAGTTAAAAATAAATTTTGTTAGCTGATCCCCATGCAGTCAGGGCATATTTCGAGGCATCCAAGCACCCACACACACTGTGTATCACCTAATTGGTTTGAAACCAGTACATGTACTCGTGACCCTGACCATACAGGTCCATGCGCAAAACATTAAGCGGGTCCAAACTGGTACAGATTTCTGTAGGATGCAGCCATTTGTATAATATGATCCGTGCAACAGCGATATATATATATATATATCAACCTGGTCTCACAGAAATCCGTGAAATAGCCACGGATTTCACTTAACTCAAAATCCGTGGAATAGCCACGGAATCGCTCAAATTTCCGTGAAACTGACACGGATTTTGCTATAATGCAAGTTAATGACAGTCATATCCCGTGGCTATTGGTTTGTTCCAAGTCACGTGACTTTCAAGGTCCCGGCGGTCAGAACAAAAAACATGGCGGACAGTTCTCTCATTTTTAGTGAAAAATCAATATTTTGACTTAGTTTCTGCATAAAAATGGATTTTGATCACATTTCTAGCGAGAAATATATGTTTTATTTTCTAAATATTCACTCAGTGAATGTACATAATCACTTTGTATGTTGGAATAGCCACGGGATATGACTGTCTTGTGACTAACTTGCATTGTAGCGAAATCCGTGTCAGTTTCACGGAAATTTGAGCGATTCCGTGGCTATTCCACGGATTTTGAGTTAAGCGAAATCCGTGGCTATTTCACGGATTTCTGTGAGATCATGTTGATATATATATATATATATATATATATAACTTATTACTGTCACGTTGCCGTGGATACACATTGTTCTGCTTTTCTCTTGATGACGGTTCGCCTTGTTAGTGACCTGTCAATCAAAGGTAGCCACGCCCCAATCATACAATTCTTTAGCTTGTATTTTCTGCTAAATGGGGCCATTATTTGAAATATTAACATCAAATTGCCTTGAAGAAGATTTTTTACTAGCGATTGAGACCATAGTGTTGTCCTAAATGTTCGTTACTGACCTCAGAAAACTGAGCAGCGACTCCTTGGAGTGTCTGTTAGTCCAACCAAACACTGAACAAGACATTTAATGAACAAAACGTTCAAATAAACTGTCATTAAGTGAAAATACAGTGAAAGGGTCAAAGTTATGAGACCAAACCGCTAATTGTCCTTTATATATATATATATATATTGCTTCTCTGTTCAGGCCCAGAGGTTGCTGCTTGGTTTCACAGTATTAATGGCCATGTGACATAAAAATACAGCAACATTGTGACCGTTTTACAATGTTTTAAAAGCCATAGAGGGCCGTTAAATGTCACGGAAAACTTGACTTGAAAACAAAAACTAAAATGAAAGCAGGGGTGCTGACTGTGGCCACAGAAGCATTTCGGTCCATTCATTTCAATGCAAAATGAGAAAACTTCTCAGTTGATTTATGACCTCACTACAGTCTCAATCTAGTAAAAAATCTTCTTCAAGACAATTTGATGTTAATATTTCAAATAATGGCCCCATTTAGAAGAAAATACAAGCTAAAGAATTGTATGATTTGGGGCGTGGCAACCTTTGATTGACAAAAGTCAAGTTATATATATATAACTTATTACTGTCACGTTGCCGTGGATACGCATTGTTCTGCTTCTCTCCTGATGACTGCTGACCTTGTTAGTGACCTGTCAATCAAAGGTCGCCCCGCCCCAAATCATACAATTCTTTAGCTTGTATTTTCTTCTAAATGGGGCCATTATTTGAAATATTAACATCAAATTGCCTTGAAGAAGATTTTTTACTAGCGATTGAGACCATAATGTTCTCCTAAAAAAATTCTGAGGTAATAAATCAAGTGAGAAGTTTTCTCATTTTGCATTGAAATGAATGGACCAAAATGCTTCTGCGGCCACAGTCAGCACCCCTGCTGGAATTTTGCTAGAATGCAGCTTAAGGCACTTCCTGGTTCGCCTCCCTGCTCAGACCCGGAGGTTAACGCCTGATGTCAGTGTATTTTCATTTTATTTTTTGTTTTCAAGTCAAGTTTTCCGTGACATTTAACGGCCCTCTATGGCTGCTATACACATACAGGTCCATGCGCAAAACATTAAGCGGGTCCAAACTGTTACAGATTTCTGTAGGATGCAGCCATTTGTAGAAATATGATCCGTGCAACTGCGATAGGCTTTTGATCTCAGTGAGGCTGATTAATCACGACAAATTCACGAAATTCAGGGTCAAATGTGCTGCAATGAGACAACAGGGAGACTACAGACTTTAATGATGGAAACACATTTGGGCAACCGCAACTCTTTGTTTTCCCTTCGGCAGCTGTTGCTTCGCTGTCATTCTTTTTTTTCCCAGTATTTTTAATGTTACACAATGTTTAACAATGCAGCCTTGCTCCAACTTTGAGTTTGAATTATTGTCATCGTCAGGACACGGCCTACATTACTTCCAGATTGACTGGAATATTTCCCCAGCTTTTGCTCTCAGTCACTTATATTCACAACAGTAAATTGATGTGTTATGACTGTGGTCATATTATAGTTATTGTTTAGCAAACTGCATTTGTATGTGTGCCCTGTGTTTTTGTTTTCCTTTTTTTTATATCCAGATTGGAGTGTGCCATAGCCGCGGTGTGATTGGTGGAGAGGTTCCACGCCTGGGCCGTGATTGGCTGCAGCCGGAACCACATGGTTTAAATGGAGCCAAGATGGCGGCCGTCGGTGGCAGCAGGTTTTTGCCTCATCCTCCTCTTCTCCCAACCGGTTCACACCTTTTGATTTAACTTGTGGTTTTGGACTTAATTCCCTTGTTTTGGGCAGTAAGGGTGGGTTGCCAGGTTTTGTTTCTCGTTTTCTCTTGTTTAAGTAGGTAGTAGGCCAAGAAAAAAAACAGGAACCAGGAAAGAACCAGGAAAAAGTGGCTAGAAAGTGATTTTCGTTCCCACGTCTGGGCACTACTATTTTTTTGCTTTTTTGCATAGACAATGCCATTGTGGACATTAGGTTAAAAGTTCTCCTCAAAATATCCTGCAGTTTTTTTTTAAGAGCCATAAATGTATAAAAATAGGAATTACAAAAAAACTAAAATCTTATACAGCTGTTTTTTCTTGTAAATTTATTTACATTCATTCTGGAAACAGAATCTCTCTCACAAATTGACATTAATACATATACCTAACATTTGAGACAAGTATTTTAGCATTAGTATACTTTCATTTGAATTTAAACCATGAAATGTACAAAACAAATGAAAAAAAAACGCTTCAAAATAAGTGAATAGCAACCTGTACAATAGGGAGGTAAGATTTTGTATCTTTTGGTTTTTCAGGTAAATTTCTTATTTTTAAGATAGGATTGTTTTGTTTGTTATTTTGGCTTTAGTCCACCCCTAAGTTGAAGAATATTTGTATTTACCTAAGTTCTCTTTGTAAATAAATATTTACCCATTCTTCAAACTTATCTTTGTTTGTGGCTACTTGGGAGATGGGGAAAATGGGGCCTTTTCATGTTGGCGCCTAGCGTCTAGGCCCCTAGACTGGGTCAAAACAGATGTAATAATCGTTCATCAGTACGGTGCTACGGTGGCTCAGAAGTGCAGAACAGTAAATAAAATGATACTGAAAACAGAACACATCACTTCTAATGGTAAGACGTACAAATAGCAGACCAGTCTAAAGGACATTTTGCACATCAAGCATAGACTGTATATAAATAATGGACGTAGTCACCATGACGTCACCAATTGGTTTGTGGCCCGAAGTCGCTGCTAATTCATGTTAGCATTAACTGGGATGGTTTTTTTGGCTAGCAAAAAACAAAATGTTTGTTACTTACCTCAGAAAACTGAGCAGCGACTCCTTGGAGTGTCTGTTAGTCCAACCAAACACTGAACAAGACATTTTTACTGAACAAAACGTTCAAATAAACTGTCATTAAGTGAAAATACAGTGAAAGGGTCAAAGTTATGAGACCAAACTGCTAATGGTCCTTTATATATATATATATATATATATATATATATATATATATATGCTCCAACTGCTTCTCTGTTCAGGCCCAGAGGTTGCTGCTTGGTTTCACAGTATTAATGGCCATGTGACATAAAAACACAGCAACATTGTGACCGTTTTACAATGTTTTAAAAGCCATAGAGGGCCGTTAAATGTCACGGAAAACTTGACTTGAAAACAAAAAATAAAATGAAAGCAGGGGTGCTGACTGTGGCCGCAGAAGCATTTCGGTCCATTCATTTCAATGCAAAATGAGAAAACTTCTCACTTGATTTATTACCTCAGAATTTTTTTAGGACAACACTATGGTCTCAATCACTAGTAAAAAATCTTCTTCAAGACAATTTGATGTTAATATTTCAAATAATGGCCCCATTTAGAAGAAAATACAAGCTAAAGAATCGTATGATTTGGGGCGTGGCGACCTTTGATTGACAAAAGTCAAGTTATATATATATAACTTATTGACACGTTGCCGTGGATACACATTGTTCTGCTTCTCTCCTGATGACGGCTCGCCTTGTTAGTGACCTGTCAATCAAAGGTAGCCCCGCCCCAAATCATACGATTCTTTATCTTCTATTTTCTTCTAAATGGGGCCATTATTAGAACTATTGACATCAAATTGTCTTGAAGAAGATTTTTTACTAGCGATTGAGACCATAGTGTTGTCCTAAAAAAATTCTAGGGTAATAAATCAAGTGAGAAGTTTACTCATTTTGCATTGAAATGAATGGACCGAAATGCTTCTGCGGCCACAGTCAGCACCCCTGCTGGAATTTTGGTAGAATGCAGCTTAACCCTTTGATGCACAACATGGTCTAAAGTGACCCAGTGATAGAGGTTTTATATTCTATATCTTTGCAATTAATTATTTTCATTATCATTCAGTATTCCAGGTTTTCCTCAATTAGTTTGTTTTTGATCATCATACATCCTAATTTTACGTTTTCCTTTATTCATATTTTAAGAAAATCCCTTTTTGTGTCAATACTGTTCTAATGCACAACATGGGTCAAAAATGGCACGTATCCATTTTTTAGCTAAGTAGTTCGCTAAGCTAACTTCTTTGCTAAGTAGTTAGCCAAGTAGCTTGTTAAGCTAAGTACTAAGCTAACTTCTTGGCTAAGTAGTTAGCTTAGCAAGCTACTTAGCCAAGTAGTTAGCCATGTAATAATACAGAACCTTTTTTTTCTTCATAAAGTATGAGAGGAAAAATGTAAATAATGATCTGTTGTTATCAAAAACAAGATATTTAAAGAATACTTGGAATATTCAATCATAAAATAAGTTGATATCAAAAGATAGAGCACTTCCTGGTTTGCCTCCCTGCTCAGACCCGTAGGTTAACGCCTGATGTCAGTGTATTTTAATTTTAATTTTTTGTTTTCAAGTCAAGTTTTCCGTGACATTTAACGGCCCTCTATGGCTTTTAAAACACTGTAAAACGGTCACAATGTTGCTGTTTTTTTATGTCACATGGCCATTAATACTGTGAAACCAAGCAGCAACCTCTGGGCCTGAACAGAGAAGCAAATGATGGTCCCATTTAGCGTAAAATAGACAATAAAGAAGGACATACTCTCATCTTTGAACCTTGACCTTTTCACAGTGTGTTTACACAACTTCAAAGGTAGGTTGGAGTTCAACTTCAGACAACACTCGCATTGCTTTCATCATCTCTCCCTGAGGAAGTCCAGACAGTGTTTCTGTGTCTGTCCACTCCTTCCAGACACAACTGTTTTCATTTCCTGTCTCTCTCAACATGCTTGGGTCCACCTTTGAAATCAGCTTCTTATCAGAATGGGTATGAACTGTTGGTTCTTTTTATGGATTATTTGCTATTCTGGGGTTAAACTGTCAGTTGACTGCTGCTTTCAGATTTGCTCTTTGGAGCTCTTTAGTCATTATTTTTATGGGTTACGTTTGTTTTTCTTCCCCAGGGAGTGGTAATGGTTAGAAAATTGCCTATGAAATTTGATCCAGGGGAAAAACACACTCCAGAAACAGATTTGCAATATAGTGAAAAATAAACAGCAATTTGTCAATGTAAATGGCTTGATAGATCAGCTATTCTCAACCTTGGGGTCCCGACCCCAATTGGGGTCGCCAAATCATTTTGGAAGTCAGCTCTGTCTCCTCTGTGTTAAATTGTTTTTTAATGTCTTTATTTGGTGATTTTGTGGTTTTTTTTGTCATTTTGTGTCTTTTTTGGTAATTTTATTTCTTTTTTGGGTCCTTTTGTGTCTTTTTAGGTCATTTTGTGTCTTTTTTGGTCATTTTATTTCTTTTTTGGGTCATTTTGTGTCTTTTTAGGTCATTTTGTGTCTTTTTTGCTCATTTTGTGTCTTTTTTTGCTCATTTTGTTTTCTTTTTTTGATAGTTATTTCTATCAATTAACAAAATGCAAAGTGTGTGAACAGAAGAAAAATCTAAATCAGATCAATATTTGGTGTGACCACCCTTTGCCTTCAAACCAGCATCAATTTTTCATTTTTTCACACCTGCCTAAGACTTTTGCACAGCACCGTAAATATTAACAGTTTATTTTTGGCAACACTTTAAATGAGACATATAGAATTAAGTTATTTTTACATAAATATCACAATTTTAACCTTTGTTTTGGTTTTCTAACGGAAACTTTCATAGTCTATGATGTATTCAAGGACTGTCGGAAAGTTGAAAGATGAAAGAGTTTGGGGTTAAAGAGCCACTTCCAATTGCACATTTAGTGGTCAATTACTAGGCGTGGCCAGACATAATACATTTGACACAGACATGAGTCATGAAAGTTTGGCACTGACTAACTAAGAAAACAGAAACGTAAATCCCAACTAAACAAACTTAAATTTGAGGTCAATCCGTTAACACCAGGTTGTTCTAAGGCAGGGGTGGGCAATTAATTTTCCCAAGGGGCCACATGACCAATACCACAAAGTTTACGGGGGCCGGACCAAAATTCTGAACTAAATTCTGCTCAGTATTAATTTAACCGCTTTATGAAATACAGTAAATTATCTGGTTTTGAGCTGCTACTGATAGGAACACATGTTATGATGAGACTGTTAATGTGGAATAAATAAAATATATATATATGTACATTTTCTAAGCGTTTTACAATGTTGTGATGCTTTTATTTTGAAAAGGTGCTGTCCAGTGTGAAACGGGTGCTTTAATTTTGAAAGGTAGTGACAGGAAATAACAGGTGGAACGGTTAAATGAAAAACGAACGGTAAATAATAACGAGTGCGTTGTAATTCATATAAAGTTGATATAAAGTATCAAAAGGCTTCTATAGTGGCTGACTGACAGGAAACAAGGTTTGTTAGAGTTTATTTTATTCTGTCTTATATATTAGTGGCTATATTTGTTGTCTTAACTAGAAAAAGTGCTTGTTAGCTCAAGTGCTAATGCTAATGTTTGTTGTTGTTTTCCACCTCGTAGCTCTTACGGTGGATTCACAAGGTGACCAAGGAATGTATTAACTTGTTAATTGTTAATTTATTAACTTTTTAGGTGTTTAATAGGTGTTTTTGACAAGGTACCTCGCCTTCAAAATAAAAGCACTGCGGTTGTATTGATTTCTAATTTCTTGGTAACCTCACGCGGGCCGGACAAGGACAGCCAACGGGCCGGATGTGGCCCGCGGGCCGCCCAATGCCCAGGTCTGTTCTAAGGAAAACAAATAACACATAAAAAACAGGCTAAAATATGTCAAATTTCTCTCTCGGGGAGCAAGTAGGTGGAGTTTTTAGAAGTGATGAATGGCAGCACTCTTCTTCAATTAAACCTTCATCAGCAAGGACAAAATCAAGACGAGCACTGCTTCATGCACTCATTAGCAAATGCGCCTGTTTTTTTGCCCTATTTAGTGTGCAGGAGACAGATCAGGGTCAGCGTGTAGATACAGGACCCAGACACGCACATAACAGTGATGGATAGCTAACATTAGCTTGAGTTGGAGGCTGCTGCTCTCTATATATCAGTCAAGCTTAGATTAAACAGAAGACTGTCAATGTTGAAGAACGGCAACATTAAGCTCTGCTTGTTTTCTAAAGATAACCTTTTCACTAAGTTCAGGAAAACGCTCTGCACCATAAATCCCAATAATGAAACTGACTTTGGTGGTATGAGACTGTCCTGCATTTTATTTTCTTATTGAAAAATACAATAATGACTAAAGCATGGAAACAATCAAATACACCAAAAATAAGAGCATGGGTATTAACAGCAGAACACAGTTTAGAGATGGAAAGACTAACTTTTAGAAATAGGGAACAAATACATATTTGGAATAAGTTATACTGTAAAGAAAGGCTGGTAAAAACAGTGGAAATATTTAATCAAATTAAGGAGATGAACTAAATGGTCCCCTCCCCAACACTAACACTAACACACACACACACACACACACACACACACAGATTCATTTTTTCTTTTTTTTTGTTTGTTTTGTGTCATTAGTTTGTTGTTTATTTCTTTTCTTGGAGATCCTCATTTGGGGAATACCAGTTTGCCTTGTATATATCTTTGTCTGTTTACCCTATGTTTTTGTTATTTACTTTGTGAATATATACCTTGAAAAAAAGGGGGGGAAAAATGCAAGGTACAATATTGTAAAGAAAACTAAATGACTCATTATGTTTGTGAAAGTAAGAAGCCTTGCAATAAAGTATTTAAAAAAAAAGAAAAATACAATAAGAAATTTCCAATTACAGGAATTAATTATCCTTTTCTTAATTTTTTATATGTACATGTAAACAGTCACATATACACATACACAGACGAAAATGAATGTTACCTGTGTTTAAAAAAAATTGGTAAATTGTAAAATCTGTAATTGATTAATTTTTCCCCTTTTAAAATTGGCATCAGTCTCAAAAATCCCATACTGGTCTGGCCCTAATATCTTGGGGGACTATTGTTTCACAGGCAAAAGCAGGCTTCATAGGCCGACAGTAATCCAGAAGCACATAATAAAACAAGGACAAAATAAATCTAAGAAGCAATGACCATGATTTTTATTGCCTCACACACAGTCTGGTGAGTGACTTGACAACTAGGAAATACAAAATTGGGGAAATTCCAAAAGTATTCCAAGCCCAGAGGGATCTGTCCATGGTGCTGACTGTGTCAGGGTGTGGACAGCAAAAATACAGCCACAGCAAAAAACAAACACTAAGGAGATTTATGCTGCATGTAGTCGGCCCTGTTTCAAGGGATTGAATGATTATTTCCTGGGAAAGCCCAATGAGACCCTTCAATGGAACCCTAATTCATGGAGTACTGACCAAAGTGAAATTTGTATCGTATACTCAGCAAGTCAGACACATTCCCAGTGAGTCAGGGCTTTCTGGGCTCGTCTGAACTTAAAACCTGGACATTAGAGAACTATTCTTCTACTACTAACTCTGCCCTACAAAGTCTAACTGCAGTAACTACGTAAAGAGTAAAACTGATAAAAACTGCTTTAAAGTTTTTTTTAACGTTTTTTAACTGGCCAGCCAAATGGGTTATAGGTAGGGAATTGATATGACATTTATTTCTACATGTATCGATAATGTAATTTTTATGATCAAAAATCATGATGATTTATTTTACCTTTGACTCCAAAAATTTAGTTACAGCACTCTGTTTTTTTTGTAAAAGGTTCAAATAGTAATGCACAAACACAATGCAGTAACTATAATGTTTATTTAAAAGTGTTTAACAGCTCTATTCAAAGATTTGTGTGTTTTACACTTAATATAATAAAGTAATGCTAAATTTTAGTCTTTATGTAATTTTAGCTCACATTTCTTCTTAATCACTATCTAGATAATAATTTCCCTATTAAATAAACTTATAATTTCTATTGTTTTTGTCTTCACTACACTGTATCACAGTCAAAGTTTAGCTTTAGTTTTGAGTTCTTACATTATTATTTCTCTGACATAAAGCAAAATTGAAATCTAAAACTTTGTCACAACATAAAACAGACATAGAGGAGTTCATTTTTAGTTATAACTCAATTTCGACCAAAAATGTAGTTACTGCAGTTAGGCTTTGTAGGGCAGAACTATACTTCCACATTCATAAATAAGGTGGATAAGACTCTTCTGTTTGCTTTTCCTTCAATTATTGCAATGCTATCCATGCTAGCTCCGACAAGGACGGGGCTTATTAACCCATAAGAACCCAGACCTATTTATCCTTGAAGGAAAATCATGGGGGGTATACCACAGACCAAGTGGACCACAAAGCACACATTTCTGATGTTTTTTTTTTATTCTACCCCTAAATGTCAAAGATTTATGATGTAACATATATGTCATATTGGGTGTTTATGGTGTTTATTTTTTATGATATTTCTTATTTTAATATAAATAAACTCGACACCTTTTCTGCTTACAGAAACACAAATTTGCCTTTTTCTAAAATTGTGACATTAATAGTGCTGTTTCACAACAAATTATTTTTCAGATTTGTTTTTTAAGTAACAAAATAATAATAAATCAATAATAAAAATAAACAACAAACCCTAATAGGGTTTAATGCAATAAAGGACACCCTATTAACAGATTAGAATTGTTAAATGGGCTTAAACAAGAAATCGTAAGAAAAAATAAGCTTTTTGAAATTAGCTACTTTTTTAGATTTCTGTTTCCAGTCACACCCACATTTTGGAGAAGTCACTAAAGTGTTTGTTACACCCATGTCACTGTGGGTTAAGGGTCAATTGGATCAATTTGCTCTTTATTCCATTTACAAATAAAACAAGAAAACTAGCTAGCACACCCTCTACCTTATATAGAGCCCCCAAGGGTTAGGAGAATATTGTGGAAACAATATAAAACTTCAGTGAAAAATAAAAGCTAAAAAAAACACAAGACCACAACCCCCTCAGCTCAACAACACAATTTGTTGCTTTCTATATCCATTTCAAAGGTGAAATTTTGACCTCATTTTGGATAGAAATGCTAACAGATACATGTTACACACATGAACAAATACCATTTTTAGTTTTTCAGTTCCTCCTGGGGGCTCTAAAGAACTGTTTGTGAATAATTGGTTGATATTGTAAATTTACATCTGAATACATTAAATAAAAAGAGTTTAGAATCAATAGTGGTGTGTACTTTATTTGTAATTAATTTCCCATGACATTTAGCATTGTATCTTTATTGAAGGTGATCGATCATAATTATTTGGGAAAAATCTGTAAAATAACGGTATTTTCCTGCAGAACTTTTAGGATTGTCCTTTTATTGAAGGTGATCGATCATAATTATTTGGGAAAAATCTGTAAAATAACGGTATTTTTCTGTAAAAATTTGAATGAAATTTTCTGTAAATTTAATGTTTTTGCACATTATTTGAATTACGTTTTTTTACTTTAATTTTACGGTTTTTGTTTGGCAGCCGGTCATTTACCGTTTTTTTACGGGGTTTTTTCTTACAGTGTATAAAAGCTCTGAGAAAACACTGTCTTCCCTAATGCACCAGTCTTCTTTCTGCCCTGACTACTCCACCACATCAAATCCAATTCAGACTTTATTCCTAGTATTCATTGGTTTGTATTTAAGCCCACACACAATTGTTTTATTTGATTTTATTAAGAAAAAGAAGAGTATAAGGCCACAGCTGGCTGCCACTTGTAGTCACTCGTCACTGTCTGGCATCTGCTAATGCCACTTAAGGCTAATAAATCTTACACAAGAACAGAATCTGTCCTCTCTCCCAGGCTGCAGGAGCACGACTCATTTCTCTGTTCTTGGCCATTTGAGGACGTTCCTGAAGTTCTGGACTTGAGTTTCTCGTGAATTATGAAATGTCGCGGCCAGAACTATCTTTGTTTTTTGTTCTGGCCACCTCGAGATAACAACCACATTTCTACACTGCAAAAAAAGAAAAGTTGGGTGAACTCAAAATTTCAAGGCAACAAACTTCGCTAAAATTTTAAGTTGGACAATTAAAGTAAATATTTTAAGTTTTGTTTTTGAGTTTGCTCAACTCTGAATTCTGATTTTTGTCAACGTAACTGTAAGTTGTACGAACTTATAATTAACATTGTAATAACTTGTCAGCTAATATTGCGACCACAATGTTGAGTTAGCATTGATACGCTAATGGCTACTCTTGTAGCTGTAACAAGCAGTGCCGCTAGCATCAGTTAGCCGCTAGCATCAGTTAGCCGTTAGCTTTCGCTAATGACCGAATTTCACCGCTTTCCTGCATTTCTCAACAAAGAAATAAGAGTTATCAGAACTATTGTCCCTTGTTGTGAACCCCAACTTAAAGATATAAGTAACAACAACTCACCAACTTGTTTTTGAGCAGACAACTGGCTTCCTTTGTTGTGCTAACTTACATTATTGCCCTAAATGTCAATAATTTATATTTCCAAGTTTTACCAACTTAAATCACTGTTTTAGGCCAAAAAAATACAAGTTGGCTTTCTTGCAGTGTATGGGCTGAAATATGTGCCACCAGAAACTGAATTTGAATTATTTATATTTGAATTTGAATTGCTTAACTTGAATAATTGCATTAAAAAACTGAATTTGAATCACATAATTGGAATTTGTATTGTATAATTTGAATCATTGCATTGAAAAACTGAATCTAAATTGTAATTTGAAATTGAAATTATTAGTTTGGATTTGAACATTCAGTTCTCACAATTCAAATTCAGTTCACAAAATTCAATTTCAATTTTTTGCGACGAACATCCGGGTAGTTGAGACAGAGCAATCGAGCACAGAAAACAGATGTGCTAAGAGGCGAAGAATTTTTTTCGAACTGAATTTGAATTGTGAGAACTGAATGTTTGGTTCGAATTCAGATTCAGTTTTTCAATGCAATGATTCAATTTGAACAGCACAAATTCGAATTATGTGATTGAAATTCTGTTTTTTTTAATGCAATTATTCAAGTTAAGCAATTCAAATTCAAATATAAATAATTCAAATTCAGTTTCTGGTGGCACATATTTCAGCCCATACATTTCTCTACTTTACTTTATCAACATCATTAAAACATAAGAAAAAATTGTTAAATAAAATAAATTTTAAAAAATCAATTTCATGAAAAACTATTGTATTTTTATATGTAGGTCTTTCCATTGTAAATTTAAAAAAAAGTTTAACCCATAAGAACCCAGACCCAGTTATCCATAAAGGAAAGTTATGGGGGATATATCACAGACCAAGTGAACCACGCAGAACATATTTATGATGTGGTTTTTTTCAGTCATTTTGTATCTTTTTTTAGTAATTTTGTCGAGGTTTTTGTGTCTTTTTTTAGTAATTTTGTGTCTTTTTTGTGTCATTTTGTGTCTTTTTTAAGTAATTTAGTGTTTTTTCAGTCATTTTGTGTCTTTTCTGGTCATTTTGTGTCTCTTTTTTTGTAATTTTGTGTCTTTTTTAAGTAATTTAGTTTTTTTCTATCATTTTGTGTCCGTTTTTTTAGTAATCTTGTGTCTTTTTTGGTCATTTTGTGTCTTTTTAAGTAATTTTGTCTGTCTTTTTTGTGTCTCTTTTACGTAATTTAGATTTTTTGGGTCATTTTGATACTGCCTCCAGCGGCTCCCAGGTAATTTGAGTTTGAGACCCCTGTTCTAGAATATTTAAAGTGTTTGTTACATGGGTGTCACCGTGGGTTCTTACGGGTTAAACATGCATTTTTTATGAAAAACGAGTGAATTATCCTCCTCAGTGAGAGGTAAAGAACACCACTGCACTAAATATTGATTGTAATGGTTAGTAATTAAACATGCCCATTAACATAATTGCTGTTCCTGAGAAACAAACATAACGGGAGGGTTAACAGAGATGTTGGTTTGACCGAGCTGCACTTTTTTTGCTGATTTTATGTGAGACAAACAAACAAACAAACAGCCAAATACAAACAGGCAAGGAATAGAAACAGTGATCACAAGTATATTGGGTGTTACAGTGCTGTCTGCACACTGAATTTCAAATGAATGGTCTCACTCATCAGACTGTGATAACTCTTTGTCACAGCCCTCAGCGAGTGATACTGACAATACACAAGCAACCCTTTGTGTTTTTAAAGGCTAAACACCAGCAAAATTTGAACTTAAGAAGATTTTTTTGTGAGACAACAACATGTTTTGAATGCTTACATTTTTTCTCCACTAAGGCTACGTTTACATGATGACGGTCTGAACAGAAGACGCAAAAGTGGCGTCTCGTCTTCACTTTTTATTCCTCGTTTAGACGAGCGTTTTCAGGAGGAAATCTGCTGCATACGGTGACGCAAAAGTGTGTGAAATGTGATTGTATGCAGCCAGGCGGCATCACTTAAAGCCATAAGAGCATCTTTGGGCATGCAGAAGTTTTCACGCCACACATTTTCATCAGCTACTCCTTCCACAAAGTTCTCCTCCATCACTAGATCTCCCAGGTCTCGTTCACAGCCGTCTGGCTCCTCCCACCAATCGCTGCATCCAGAATGTGATGGAGGTAATTCCAGATCCTTCTCTGTTCACTAATACTATCTGTACATATCCTGTACATTTGGTGGAAAGACTCCTGTAAGTTTATTAGAGCTGCCAGAGCAGCTTGAAGGTCCCACCATGGAAATAATCCCACGTTTGTTTATTTCCTGTCCTGGAGCATGTATGTGACGTAAACACATACGTGACGTGAGCAGATCAGATCAGAGTTTTGTGTCTTGTCAGTGTAGACGACACGCTACGGAGGAGAGGATTACACTTTTACACTTTGGAGGGTGGTTTCAGATTTTTGCGTTTTTAAGCCCCAAAAACGCCGTCACCGTCTAAACGAAAGGCACTTCTGATAAAATATTTTGTCGTTTTTACCCACAAGCGTCCTCGTGTGAACGGGGCCTAAATTTTGACCTGTGGACTTAAAATGTTTTGTAGTGTAGTTGTATAACATCAGTTGAAAACAATTATTTGCAACACCACTGGAATCTAATTCTGCCCCAGTCTAGGGGGCCTAGAGCACAACATGAAAAGGCCCCATCTTCCCCATCTCCCAAGTAGCCACAAACAAAGATAAGTTTGAAGAATGGGTAAATATTTATTTACAAAGAGAACTTAGGTAAATACAAATATTCTTCAACTTAAGGGTGGACTAAAGCCAAAATAACAAATAAAACAATCCTATCTTAAAAATAAGGAATTTACCTGAAAAACCAAAAGATACAAAATCTTACCTCTGTATTGTACAGGTTGCTATTCACTTATTTTGAAGTGTGTTTTTTTTTTTCATTTATTTTGTACATTTCATGGTTTAAATTCAAATGAAAGTATACTAATGCTAAAATACTTGTCTCAAATGTTAGGTATATGTATTAATGTCAATTTGTGAGAGAGATTCTGTTTCCAGAATGAATGTAAATAAATTTACAGGAAAAAACAGCTGCATAAGATTTTCGTTTTTTTGTAATTCCTATTTTTATACATTTATGGCTCTTAAAAAAAACTGCAGGATATTTTGAGGAGAACTTTTAACCTAATGTCCACAATGGCAATGTCTATGCAAAAATGCAAAAAAAGAGTAGTGCCCAGACGTGGGAACGAAAATCACTTTCTAGCCACTTTTTCCTGGTTCTTTCCTGGTTCCTGGTTTTTTTCTTGGCCTACTACCTACTTAAACAAGAGAAAACGAGAAACAAAACCTGGCAACCCACCCTTACTGCTCAAAACAAGGGAATTAAGTCCAGAACCACAAGTTAACTCAAAAGGTGTGAACCGGTTGGGAGAAGAGGAGGATGAGGAAAAAACCTGCTACCACCGACGGCCGCCATCTTGGCTCCATTTAAACCAGGTGGTTCCGGCTGCAGCCAATCACAGCCCAGGCGTGGAACCTCTCCACCAATAACACCACGGCTATGGCACACTCCAATCTGGATATAAAAAAGGAAAACAAAAACACAGGGCACACATACAAATGCAGTTTGCTAAACAATAACTATAATATGACCACAGTCATAACACAATGATATGAGTGTCACTAATTTTTTATCTGCAAGGGTAACTATCTGGTTTAAATAGAATGATGAGACATGCAAAAACATAACTGTCTGTTATTTAATGTTATTTTGGTATAAGTCAAGAATCATTGATCACAATGGAGATATACACTACTGGTCAAAAGTTTTAGAACACACCAACTTTTCCAGAATTTAATTGAAAATTATGCAGTTTAATATCTCAGTGTACTCTGAAATTAATGCACATTTGCAACATTTAACATTCTTTATTGAGCATGATAGTGTTTTGAAAGTAAAAAAAAAGATTCAAAATCACATTTTATGTTGGACTAAAGGACTAAAAAAAGACACAAAATGACCAAAAAAAGACACAAAATGACAAAAAAAAGGCACAAAATGACAAAAAAAGACACAAATGACAAAAAAAGACACAAAAAGACACAAAATGACAAAAAAAGACATGAAAAGAATTAAAAAATGGACAAAATAGCAATTCAGTTTTGGTTAAGCTTACCTTTTTTTATTTACCTCTGGCAGTTCACCACTTACCTTTGGACCCTTTCAAGCTGTTCATTTGACTTGAACTGCTTGAATTTCAATAAAAAACTGGAAAAATTGGGGTGTTCTAAAACTTTTGACCGGTAGTGTACATTACTGCGTTCTGCTCCACATTTCGATGTCTCTGTTCCTTGGTATCAGTGGTGGAATGTAACTAAGTACATTTACTCAACTCTGTATTTAAGTACAATTTCGAGGTACTTATGATCAAGTATCATGGCCTGAAATACCACAAATGTCAAAACTGCAGTGAGAAGCATCGGTCGTCGGATTGGTTTCAAAAGGTGCTTTATTAACTACTGTACTTAAGTGCAATTTTGAGGTACACTGTAAAAAAAAATATGTTTAATTTACGGTAAAATACTGGCAGCTGTGGTTGCCAGAACATCACCGAAAAAAATACAGTGAGCGTATGTTAATGTAAATATCAGAAACAACTGTAATTTATACTGAATAATCCCATTACTTTTAGGATAATTGTGTCATCATGGTATTTCCCCATTAACTTTACATGGAAATTTTATATTTTTACAGCAAAACTGTGTGTTTTCTACAGTTTATGACAGTAGAATTTAAAGTTTTATACTATTGTTTGATTTACAGTAATTAAAAGTATCTACTACGGTGATGTACAATGTTTAATTTTACAACCTATTTCTGATGCAATTTGACAGTTTTTTACTGTAATTTCTACAAACATTTTTTACAGTGTATCATACTTAACTTGAGTATTTCCATTTGATGTAACTTCATACTTTGACTCCACTACATTTTTAGGCAAATATTGTACTTTTTACTCCACTACATTTATCTGCCACCTTTAGTTACTTTTCAGGTCGAGATTTAACATAAAAAACATGATCAATTTAAAGTGATTTGACTTTTTTATTTATTTATTAAACCTCATAACAGTATATTAAGTAGATAAACCAAGTCCTATTTTTAAAAATGTAAAACGCTGCATAAATAAATGCATAAATACAAATAATCAAATAATATATTTAGAATATATTTAACAATCTGAGTGGGGTTTATTTATTTAATTATTATTATTATTATTATTATTTTTGGTAATTCTTCTTACTATTAGTTATTCCTTATCTGATTTCATTTTATTTTATGTATTATTTTTTATTATTGTTATTATTATTTTACTTGTGTCATCTCTTGATTTTGTTATGTCACTGAAAAATCAATAAACAAATGTTTAAAAAAAAAAAACAATCTGAGTGGGTCCATTCTGCATAACAAGTACTTACTTTTGATACTTTAAGTACATTTTGATGCTGATACTTTTGTACTTTTACTAAAGTAAGTTTTGAATGCAGGATTTTTTTCGTAAAGTGGAGTAATTTCACATTGTGTTATTAGTACATTTACTTACACTACTGGTCAAAAGTTTTAGAACACACCAACTTTTCCAGAATTTAATTGAAAATGATGCAGTTTAATGTCTCAGTGTACTCTGAAATTAATGCACATTTGCAACATTTAAAATTCTTTATTGAGCATGATAGTGTTTTGAAAGTAAAAAAAAGATTCAAAATCACATTTTATGTTGGACTAAAGGACTAAAAAAAGACACAAAATGACAAAAAAAGACACAAAATGACTAAAAAAAGACACAAAATGACTAAAAAGACACCTAAAGACACAAAATGACTAAAAAAAGAAACAAAATGACCAAAAAAAGACACAAAATGACAAAAAAAAAGACACAAAATGACTTACAAAGACATGAAAAGAATTCAAAAATGGACAAAATAGCCCAAGACTCCATAGAGTTAAGTTGTTAACCCATTTCTTGTTCCCTGAAAAAGGCCTACTTGTATAATTCTGAAATGTACATTATTTTCCAGTTTTGGTTAAGCTTACCTCTTTTTATTTACCTCTGGCAGTTCACCACTTACCTTTGGACCCTTTCAAGCTGTTCATTTGACATGAACTGCTTGAATTTCAATAAAAAACTGGAAAAATTGGGGTGTTCTAAAACTTTTGACCGGTAGTGTAAGTAACGGATATGAATACTTCTTCCACCACTGCTCTATATAATGGAGAAGTAGCTGTACATAACTTTTTTTTGTAAAGTAACCTTGTATAACCCCGATTCCAAAAAATGACTGTACACGTGGACTTTACCTCTTAATTGGCTCCACAAGTGTAGCAGTAAGATTCACTGTCAAACTGAGAAAGGTCAGTTTTGGTAAAGAAAAAAAACTTGTTCTATATATAAACCTTTGAGTTCAAATTCAATTTAACCACCTGCCTGACACAAAATCTAATATTTCCATTGCCCTTCAAGCAGGGAAACATCTTACACTGAGCTGCTTTCATTGTTTTCCAGTACTTCATGCGTGACTATATCCACTTATATAACCTGTAGCAGATGCGATTAGTTCAAAGTTTAATTCAGGTTAGATTCATTTCTAGAATTCTGTCTGTGTTGATGTGAAAAACATCCTCCTCCACATGCTGGGTGGGTGGAAAAATTTCTGTTCCCATGCATCAGTATTTCGAAACAAGATGGAACTTTTGTCTCGTTAAAATGTGCTTTCAGCTGGTGTTTATTTAGTTATTTTATAATTGCAACCATGACCGAGCCCTGCCATGTGCTCGTCCTCCATGTTTTTTGGACACAAGATCAGCTGTCCTCACTGCCTGCCTGTCTGGTGCTTTTTGTGACTGTGTATTTTTCTGAAAAAACAATTTTTGTGCATATCCTTCAGTGTTTTCGGTCCCTAAACCAAAACTCTTGGTACATCTCATGTTGCTTATTTATGTTCTTCTGGTGCGACGTCTTTACAGCAATCATAAAGCAATGAAATGTGCTTAAATGCTAAGTTAGCATTGGGTGCGGTTTGATCGGGATCGGTGTGCTATTACTTTTCTCTACAGAATATGAATTTTGAAAAACTGTTCAAAATTTTGCATTGAAGTGAATGGGACGGCCGACAAAAAATGAGCGAAAAAGAACAATCATTGGAGATTTTTAAACGTCTACTTCTCAGGCATAATTTCACCTAGAGACTCCATTTAAACTTTAAACAGTAGACACAAGTCTTGTGTATCGGTGTATTAATCCACGTTTCGATAGGTCATATAGTTTTTTATCAATCCCTGTTCAATGACCATGATCATTTTTGGAGAAATTCTGAGATTATAATGGGTGTGTATTGCACGGAATGTTCGTGTCACAGTGTGTGATGTCATCACAAGAGTGTAGAGGGAGAGGTAAAACTGTCAAAAAATAAATTTGAAAACTGCGCTCCAGGCCGCAAATTCCACTCTACAGAAATAATTTTTACATAGAAACGTAGGAAAATTTGTCTTCTCACTCACAATCCTCTGGTAAAGCTGTCAGAGTTATAGTTTGGGCGTAAGACGCACAGATGATCCACCAACACCACCAACAGCCTCATTGGCTCCCATATTAAAAACGCAGGAAGATTTCGGAAAAAGGGAAAAAAAACAGTTTTTTTAGATCGCTCTAACAAAGCAATTTTTTCATTTTTCTTAAAAAAAAACATATGTAGACGTTCAGGAAGAACTCAGGACGCTCAAAGTGAAGTCGGATCAATGATAGGTATTATGGTTTTGCCAAAAATGCTTTCTGTTCGAGACCAGAAATTCCAGTCCACCTTTGGCTGCTGTCACTATTTCATTAACAGGCATACACATGCTTCAAACACACACACAGGTAACTTTATGTGATTTTAATTACACACACACACACACACACACACACACAGGTAACTTTATGCGATTTTTGCTACACACACACACACACACACACACATTTTGAGATTAAAGGGCATAGTTTGAAATCTCTGAAGAATCTCATCATAGTGTACACACACCGGCAGTAGCCCTTTCAAAATTTCCCCAGGGGAAATTTTCGAGTTATTTTTACTCTATTCCAAAAATACTTTGTTTGTTTTGTCCAGATGTCAGTAGTTGGCATTAACAAAACCTATTTACTTGATTGCTGTATTTAATTTCTATTTTTTCAGTACTTTACTTGTTTTGTTAGGTGTGTGTGTTTAAATAAAAATAAATGAAAATGTCAATAGCTGTCCTTTTATTCATTTCTATGCTCAAGTTTTTAAAGGCATTTTCGATCTGCTTTGTGTAGCTGAGTGGTTTTTCCAAGCAAGTTAGAGAGTTAACAAGGGATTTTACAACTGTTAATGCAATTGGCTACAGCAATTTATTGAAATTTAAGCGTTAAATGTGTTCAAATACAAACCACAAGTCAAAGCAACGCTAAATTTGGCTGAATTATAAAAGGAATAAGTGGTAAAATGAAGAGCTATTTGGGAGCTGAGCCAAATGATTCGGCTCACTGAAAAGAGCCGAAATTCCCATCATCACTACTTCACGTGTCTTATTTCGGATCAGGGATCAAGTTTTTTACAGTTATTGATTGGACGCTGCAGCTGATTGGTTTGCAGAAGAGCCTTTGAGTTGACAGGGAGACATTCACTCTTTTGTAAGTTGCCAGAAAAACATTTTGTCATAAAGACAGTTTGTTGGGTAATTAAGAAAGAGGATCAGTAATGTACAAAAGCAAGTCAGTCGCATACAAAGCAAGTCTGTGTTCAATGCCCAATGGCAAAAACAAAGGGAAAAAGTGGACAACCCTGGCGAGGACCACGAGATAAATGGAAATATCCAGATCTGATATTTTTGATGTCGACAGAAGCGTTTCCAGGAAATTATTGTTTTCCTATAAAGCCAATTTTGGGAGTTGACTTGTGTCTTTGGAGTAGATAATAATAAACAGGGTTCTGATATAACAGTGATTTAATTTGGTAAAACTTGGAAATATAAATTATTGACATTTAGGGCAATAATGTAAGTTAGCACAACAAAGGAAGCCAGTTGTCTGCTCAAAAACAAGTTGGTGAGTTGTTGTTACTTATATCTTTAAGTTGGGGTTCAAAACAAGGGACAATAGTTCTGATAACTCTTATTTCTTTGTTGTGAAATTCTGTCATTAGCGAAAGCTAGCGGCTAACTGATGCTAGCGGCTAACTGATGCTAGCGGCGCTGCTTGTTACAGCTACAAGAGTAGCCATTAGCGTATCAATGCTAACTCAAAATTGTGGTCGCAACATTAGTTGACATTTCATAGCGGCGTTACAATCGTGCCAGAGAAATTCAGAGTTGAGCAAACTCAAAAACAAAACTTAAAATATTTAGTTTAATTGTCCAACTTAAAATTTTATCGAAGTTTGTTGCCTTGAAATTTTGAGTTCACCCAACTTTTCTTTTTTTGCAGTGCAGTGTGATTATCAGATATAGAGTGTTTTCACATGCGTCATCAGTGCGTCATCAGACCGGCAGTCACCATATTAGAGGCACTGAAGTAGATCCCGAACGCCGTCAAGGAGAATGGTTAATTATGTGTTTTAGGTTGTACCAATAAGCTAAGCTGCAAAAAGGAGAGATTCAAGAATACGTTTTTACCTCCTGCAATTGCACTTTATAATGAATCCCCTTTTAGTAAGGACAGAAGAATATTTTTTTCATATTTATTTAAATTTTAGCTTAGCTGCTTATACTGTATTTACCAAACTGTATTTTTGCACATGTTTTTTGCACATGTATATTTGCACACATGTTTATTTATTTACACACCTGTATATTTGCACACTTGCTGTAACTGTTATCTATGAGTAACAGCTACTAATGCACATGGACCATCCAGTCCACTTCCTCTGGAAGTGGACGCCTTTTCTTATAGTCGAAGTCCTTCCCTATATGTCCTTGTATCATGGACGCATTTTGATGAGTTTTTCTGTTGTTTAGACATGGCTACATTCACTTAAAGAATACGAAGCGCACAATTCTCCATTGTACTCCGTTCAGTTGTTAACACCAAGTGCCGGCTTACGGCCCAGAACGTGCCGTTGGTGAAAACCCAATATTTTACTGGTCAAGAAACATTTTCAGCTGACGGCCGAGCCAGGACCTTTATGTGGTTTGTCGTCTAAGTGTCCTGAGTTTGATGCGTCTCTTCACAAGATCTTTTGATGCTGTAAAACTGTCCAAAAAGATCAAACCAGGACAGAGTTTCTAGAAGAGAAATCCACCTTAAAGCATTTATTTTTTTATTTATTCAAGATGCCCAGCATGCACAGGTCAGGAGCAAGCCAACATCTTGGTTGGTTTACCTGTCGATCACAGGACCGCTCCCTTTGACAGGAGCTGTTTTAGAATTTCTGACTTGAATTTTGTGTGAAAACTCAGCAGGCAAAGACGGGAAGAACATGAAAACTGCACACAGACTTAAAAATCTTGCTTTTAGTGCAGAGAGTCATAAATATATCAGCAGACATGCAGCTGTAGGAAACTTTACATTACCTAAAGCAAGATCTAACGCCATCAAGCACACGTTTCTGTAAGAAACTCACCACTAACATGAAGCAATTCAAAATATTAATAAAACAGTATTATCAAAACAAGAAAACATGGTATATTTATATGTATGTACACTGCAAAAAAAGAAAAGTTGGGTGAACTCAAAATTTCAAGGCAACAATCTTCGATAAAATTTTAAGTTGGACAATTTAACTAAATATTTTAAGTTTTGTTTTTGAGTTTGCTCAACTCTGAATTCAGATTTTTGTCAACTCAACTGTAAGTTGTACTAACTTATAATTTTACATTGTAATAACTTTTAATCCTTACTTCTGCTAACTTCTGCAATGTGCTGAATTGGCACAATTGTAACGCCGCTATGAAATGTCAGCTAATGTTGTTAGCCACAATTTTGAGTTACCATTGATACGCTAATGGCTACTCTTGTAGCTGTAACAAGCAGCGCCACTAGCATCAGCTAGCCGCTAGCATCAGTTAGCCTCTAGCTTCAGTTAGCTGCTAGCATCAGTTAGCCGCTAGCTTTCGCTAATGACCGAATTTCACAACAAAGAAATAAGAGTTATCAGAACTATTGTCCCTTGTTGTGAACCCCAACTTAAAGATATAAGTAACAACAACTCACCAACTTGTTTTTGAGCAGACAACTGGCTTCCTTTGTTGTGCTAACTTACATTATTGCCCTAAATGTCAGTAATTTATATTTCCAAGTTTTACCAACTTAAATCACTGTTTTAGGTAAAAAAATACAAGTTGGCTTTTTTGCAGTGTAGTATAGTTCTATAGATATATGATATGTGTTATTATAATGTATATGCTGTAGAACGAATGTGTATATACAACATATGTATTATGTGTTAGTAGATTTTGTAATGATGTATACATATGTGATATGTAGAAATGTGTGTAATATGGATTAATATGTGAATCATTTTTGTTTTGTTTTGTTTTTTATTATGTTTTGTGTTTTCAACTGTATATTTGATACTGTTGGACCCCAACAGAAGAATAGCTGTGGCTTTGCTGCAGCTAATGGGGATCTTAATAATAAACTAAACTAAACTAAACTAAAACTGAGGAAAGAAACCGAATCAGGGTTCTTCTGTAAGGCAAATGTGCTGTACTCAAAAATATTCTTGTTTCTCTGTTATGATCTCTGCTAGGCAGGAGATACACTAGCATTGTGTTCACATTCCTGTCTTATTGGAACGCTCCACTACCACATAACTCACTAACTGTGTACAGCTACCAGATTTGCATGATGTTAACAAAATCATGGTGTTCATGTAAAATTCAGAACCTCCTAAATCATTTCTGTTCCTTTTTTTGAGTTGCTTTTCCACAGTTATAGTCACAGACTCTCTCCACCTCCCTGCACTCGTGTTTGGAGTGCAATTAATTTGCCAGGCGAGACGAAATGTATGCTAATGTGCTAGTTTTAGACACAATACAGTTTCAGTTAATTATTTTTTTTTTGTTTTGTTACCTTAACCCTAAAACAAAGTCTTAAATCCCCCCCAAAAAAAAGCCTTTAAAGAAGTGAGAACTGGCAAAAATGTCCTTACTTTGTTGGTTAAAAACGTGTTCCGGTCCTCACTATGTAAGAAGTACAGGAACACACACACACACACACACACACACACGGTTCTTGCTTTTATAAATAGACATACAGTGCTGAAAAAGTATGTGAACCCTTTGAAATTAGTTAGTTTGTTTTTTTTATTCATTCAAATTTTATTCATGCAAAGTTTTGGATATATACAGACACATACAGTACAAAAAACATAGAAAAAACCCAACAGAGAAAAAAATAAAATAAAATAAGAAAAAATAAGAAAAAATATATAATGTATATAACATATATTTATATACAATATAATATAATAACAAATAAATAAAAAATTACTTATTAAAATAAAAATAAGAAAGCAGTGCGTTCAGGTCCCAGTTTGAGGTTTATCTTTTCTAAAGTATTCAATAAAAGGTCCCCAGATCTTTTTAAACCTATCATGAGAATTAGACAAAGAAAATCGAACCTCCTCGAGGTATAAACAGGAAACCAGATCATTCAGCCGCCTGTTGAAGCAGGGAGGGGAAGCGGACTTCCACTCCATTAGGATGACTCGTTTTGCAATGGCCATACCAAACATGAGGGCTTGTTGTAAAGCAGAGGGAAGAGTCAATGAACTGTTGGAGCAGCCCAGTATCACCAAGAGACAGTCAGGGACCAGTCAAATTACTTATTTTTCTACATAAATTTGTCATAAAATAGATAGATAGATAGATAGATAGATAGATAGATAGATAGATAGATAGATAGATAGATAGATAGATAGATAGATAGATAGATAGATAGATAGATAGATAGATAGATAGATAGATAGATAGATAGATAGATAGATAGATAGATAGATAGATTACTTTATTCATCCCTGAAGGGAAATTCGGTTGTCACAGCAGTTCGGTATTCAAGTACAATAAAATACAATAGAATAAAATACTGAGGTAGCATAAATAAAAACAACAATAGAAAAAAACACAGAATAGAACAAGGACACTTAAGAAGTTAAAAAAAAAGAAGATCAGTTGGTAGGATGGTTGGCAAGGTGATGGTAATTATAATTATACTGTTGATATGATGGCAGCAATGCTATAGTGACTAGACGGTATATAATAATAATAATAGTACAGTATATAATATATATAATATAATGTATAATAATAGATAATAAACAATATAAAAATAAAATGAAATAAAATGTGATCTGACCAAGACAAACACAATGCGCTTAACCTAATACCACTAAAATAATTATAATATTTCATGTCTTTTTTGAACACATCCATTGAACATTCAAAGTGATGGTGGAAAAAGTACACACACACACACACACACACACACACACACACGCTTCTTGCTTTTATAGATAGATGTAGCGGTACTTTGAGTTTCTCCTGAAACAGGGCAGTTGGAGCCATCTTGTTCTCTTTATATGTGTGTTGAAGCTGCTAAGCTCCTGGACAGAATCATGTGATGTGACTGAAGCACTTTCATGCCCTCTGATGCATGTAATCCAAGTCCCGCCTACTAAAAATTTGAAATAATCCAAGTCCCGCCTCCTGCTGTCTCTGATTGGGCGGCCGAGAGAACCAATGGCAAGCAATGCTGCCCTCAGAAGGTATTTCAATAACTAAAAGTCCACTCTGCCCGACACCATACGATTCTTTATCTTCTATTTTCTTCTAAATGGGGCCATTATTAGAACTATTAACATCAAATTGTCTTGAAGAAGATTTTTTACTAGTGTTTAAGTGTGAAAAAATTCTAAGGTAATAAATCAAAATGAGAAGTTTTCTCATTTTACATACAGTGGACAGAATCATGTCATGTGACTGAAGCACTTTCATGCCTCTGATGCATGTTTGCATATATTTACGATGAGTGTAATCGTTTTTTTACACCAGTCCCCCTGCTCTGAACTGTTTGACTATGGAAAACAGTGGAGACATCCTCTCCATGCGGGTCTGTAACAGATCACCCTGGTCTACAGGTTAATGTTGGCTGAATTTATGATCAAGTATCATGGCCTGAAATACCTCAAACGTCAAAACTGCAGTGAGACGTCTGCTGCTGCCTGCTGGGACAGCAGCATCGGTCTCGGGTTGGTTTCAAAAGCTGCTTTATAAATCATCTTTACTCACCGGTGCTAACATGGGTTACTAGAGTACACTCAAAAAAATAATTAAGCCAAAAATGTGGACTTTATGTAATTTAATTACATGTAAATTTTCCATGTAATTTTGTTATACGTTGAATTTAAAAGGTCAAATTGAATGCAATGTTTTTCTGCTAACTAATTTTGTGTCTTTTTTGTGTCTTTTTCAAGTAATTTAGTTTTTTTCTGTCATTTTGTGTCCTTTTTTTTTGTAATTTTGTGTCTTTTATGGTCAATTTGTGTCTTTTTAAGTAATTTTGTCTGTCTTTTTTGTGTCTTTTTAAAGTAATTTAGATTTTTTGGTCATTTTGATACTGCCTCCAGCGGCCCCCAGGTAATTTGAGTTTGAGACCCCTGTTCTAGAATATTTATAGTGTTTGTTACATGGGTGTCACTGTGGGTTCTTATGGGTTAAGTAAGGCACTTGAATACTTCTTCCACCACTGGTTACATGTTCCAGAACAGAATAGAAAGACAGTGAAGGAAAATAAGTTGTTTTAAAGGCCAACCTTGTTCTTTCACACTGAACTTAGTCAACTGTTTCCTGTGAACACAGAAGTGTATTTTGCAAAGCCACTATGCATCTAAATAACAGAAACTGACACCTCCAAACCCACACAAAAGGCTCAGTTGTGCGTCACACGGCGAGTAGTGTGACAAAGCTTTAGTTTGGAGAATTAATTGGTATATACACTACCGGTCAAAAGTTTAAGAACACCCCAGTTTTTCCAGTTTTTTATTGAAATTCAAGCAGTTCAAGTCAAATGAACAGCTTGAAAGGGTCCAAAGGTAAGTGGTGAACTGCCAGAGGTAAATAAAAAAAGGTAAGCTTAACCAAAACTGGAAAATAATGTACATTTCAGAATTATACAAGTAGGCCTTTTTCAGGGAACAAGAAATGGGTTAACAACTTAACTCTATGGAGTCTTGGGCTATTTTGTCCATTTTTGAATTCTTTTCATGTCTTTGTAAGTCATTTTGTGTCTTTTTTTGGTCATTTTGTGTCTTTTTTTGGTCATTTAGTGTCTATTTTTGGTCATTTTGTGTCTTTTTTTAGTAATTTTGTGTCTTTTTGTGTCTATTTTTGGTCATTTTGTGTCTTTTTTAGTCATTTTGTGTCTTTTGGTGTCTTTTTTTGGTCATTTTGTGTCTTTTTTTGGTCATTTTGTGTCTTTTTTTTAAGTCATTTTGTGTCTTTTTTTGGTCATTTTGTGTCTTTTTTTGGTCATTTAGTGTCTATTTTTGGTCATTTTGTGTCTTTTTTTAGTAATTTTGTGTCTTTTTGTGTCTATTTTTGGTCATTTTGTGTCTTTTTTAGTCATTTTGTGTCTTTTGGTGTCTTTTTTTGGTCATTTTGTGTCTTTTTTTGGTCATTTTGTGTCTTTTTTTAGTCCTTTAGTCCAACATAAAATGTGATTTTGAATCTTTTTTTTACTTTCAAAACACTATCATGCTCAATAAAGAATTTTAAATGTTGCAAATGTGCATTCATTTCAGAGTACACTGAGACATTAAACTGCATCATTTTCAATTAAATTCTGGAAAAGTTGGTGTGTTCTAAAACTTTTGACCGGTAGTGTATATACTATATGGACGACAATATGTGAAAACCTGAGGTAGGCAGACAAATCCAACCGTCTCCCTTGTTTCAGGTCACACAGTTTAAAGCCACAGTCAAGCGTCAATGCTTTAAGCATCTGTGCAGAGATTTATGAAGAGGTGACAAAGGAATGCAGTGTGGTTAATGAGCAGCTATTATCCAACAGTCATGACCGCTAAACGTCACCCAGATGAGGTCAGAACGTGACACATGGGAACATTGACAGTGGCAGTGTAGGAGACCACTGAACCTCATGTTTCCATGTTATGTAATAAAGAGTCTTTGTTGAACCAACAGCTACAATTATACACTTAAATCCCCCTTAAACAAAGTCAAGCTAAATGTTTTTAAGTTCCAGAATGTGATTCTGAAGTGTCACCGACTCTCAGTTTACATTTCTTTTTCTTTTTTCACATTTATTTTTACTTAGCACTGATAGTACAGGACATGTACACTGCACTGTAAAAAAAAAAATCTGTTTAATTTACGGTAAAATACCGGCAGCTGTGGTTGCCAGAACATCACCGTAAAAAATACAGTGAGCGTATGTAAATGTAAATATCAGCAAAAACTGTAATTTATACTGAATAATCCCATTACTTTTAGGATAATTGTTTCATCATGGTATTTCTCCATTAACTTTACATGAAAATGTTATATTTTTACAGCAAAACTGTGTGTTTTCTACAGTTTATGACGGCAGAATTTAAAGTTTTTTTACTATTGTTTGATTGACAGTAATTAAAAGTATCTACTACGGTGATGTACAATGTTTAATTTTACGACCTATTTCTGATGCAATTTGACAGGTTTTTACTGTAATTTCTACAAACATTTTTTACAGTGTGTAAAAAATAAGAAGTTGTTTTTATGGTAAAAAAAAAAAAAAACAGCAGCTGTGGTTGCCAGAACTTTATCGTAATGAATACTTGTTTTAAATACTTATGTGCAACTTTTTCTAATATTACGGTAAAATGATATTAGCACTGTTGATTTCACGTTTAAGATTGTCCTTTTATTCCATATTTTACCATAAAAAAAGGTTTTTCCATCAAAATAAACGCTGTTCTGCCATATAATTGACAAGAAAATACTTTATAAATGCTGCATAAATTAAAGATTTTACCATTAAATATTACAGTACATTTCTGTTAGAGATATGGTGTTTAGTACATTTAACTGTGAGAAAAAGTATTTTTACAAAATATAAATGCAAAAATTACAGTGATGGCTTGTATATATATTACAGTATATTGCCATTGTATTTTACAGTGGAGTAATGTTTGGTTCTTTTTAACCTTAAAAAAACTATTTTGGCTGATATATACATTTACAGTGTTTTATTGCTACTGACACTTAATAACCCATTTATCATATTTCTGTTATGGTTTAGCAGTTTTTCACCGTAAAATCTACGGACATTTTTTACAGTGTACATAAATACAACATTCACAAAAGAAAACTCTGGACCAATGCTCCCTTCATTTTTTGTTTGTATGAATTATTCCAACTATAAATGCAATGCTAGAGTTATTTCCATTGTCTTATTCATCTTCATTATGTATGAAAAAAGTTGACAAAGATTAAAAAAACCAAAGACATTTTCATTATAATTTTAGTTAGTTTTGTAACCACACAATACAGTTTCAATTAATTATCATTTTTTTGTTACCTTAACCCTAAAACAAAGTCTAAATTTTAAAAAAAGCCTTTAAAGTCTTTAAACTTTTTGTTGGTTAAAAACGGTATATATATATATATATATATGCAAAATACCAACTTTTAAGGTGAGATTAAGCATTATTTGTGTCATTTTTTAAGGCCGAATATATTGATATTGATATATAAATATATCAATATCACTTTTAAATGTTCCAGTTGGTATTTTGCATATATATATATATATATATACATAAAAAGACACTGAGCCTCCACTATATCCTTGCTCTGACTCTAGACTATAGATCCAGAAACTTAATTTCCTCATCTTGATTGCCTACTTACAAAAAAACTAAGGGGAAATGGTCCAATGACTGAGCAAGATGGGCAATTTGGTGGCCATTTGATACAAATTAGAAGGTCAAAAACTCAAAATTTCGCTTGGGAACCATTTTTTTTTTGGACTCAGCACCCTTGAGATATGTAAGGTAGGCCGGTTCCTGACTTGTACCCATAAATGCTCCTCACTTTCACTTTTTGGACAATTCCTTCTAGACTATCAGCCTCATTCATCTTCACTGGCTTCCGGTTGAATCAAACTTCTCTTCCTGACCTAAAATACCTCCACGACCTCCTCCACCCGACACACCACCTGAAACCTGAGATCCTCTGACAGGTCTGCTCATCACCATACGGAAAACTTAACTTAAGCTCCGCAGCCCCCACCATCTGGAACTCTCTCCTAAATACTGCCTCCAGGGACATTTTCAAAAACTTCTCGGTAACACTTTACAATAACCATCATTTATAAATGGTAAACAGATAGTTCATTGATGTTTAATCATCATGTATAAACCGTATATAGGCCATTTAGAATGGGAAATACACAATTTATTAATGTTTAACCCTATAAAGCCTGAACCATGAAATAATTGCCAGAAAATTTAATTTTTTTTAAAACCGAGTACTTATTACCTTGCTGACGAATTTAAAAAAATAAATAAATTGCATATATGAATTCTAATTTGTATCATATTTGATACATCAGGTCTTTTTGTGCAATTTGTTGCTCACAGTTTGTTTTTCTTGAACTAACAAAAACATCAAACAACAACATTTTTTACTTTTCCTTTTTCCTCAAACATGCAAAATACATATTTTTTACATATAACACAACATCATACATCAGCTGATATGAAGTTTTTTAATGCAGCAATGACTGATCCACTCGTGGAACCTGCATATCATTTTTGCTACATCTGGTATTTTTGTGCAATTTGTTGCTCAGTTTGTTTATCTTCAACACATGTATACATCAGGTTTTTGATGATGTAGAGGTCTCAAAAATTACTGTATCTAATATGATACACTTGGATTTACAGGGTTAACTAACTAAATCATTCATAAATGACAAATAGATGGTATATTATCCCTCCTGTTATGTTTGTTTCTCAGGAACAGCAATAATGTTGGTGGGTTAATTTGACCCGAGGCATGTTTAAATATCCAAAAGTGTCAGAAACCAAAAAATCTCTATAAACATTGTTTCTATTTCATCATTAACTCATTAACGCAATGGTGTTCTTTATCTTCAGCATGGTTCAATGAGGATAATTCACTTGTATGTCTTTTTTTTTAAATGCATGTTAAAACTTTTTTTTAAATTACATTGGAAAGTCCATTTACCATTTACCACATAAAATACAGTAGTTTACATGACATTGATGTGTGAAATGAACCATTTTCATTTGATATGTTGATTATACTTATTAAGCCAAACAAAAGAAGTTTCATCCCAAAAAAATACTTTTTACTTCTTTTTTTTAATTTAAAATTTGAAATGGGTCAATTTGACCCACAACATAACAGGAGGGTTAATGTAAGTTTATAGTTACTTTACCATTAACAAACAATTGAATATAATTAATAATTTATTAATAGTTTTAGTTGCACTGATTATAACATTTTTAACACCATATTAAGTATGTTAATGATTTTGAAATGATTCATATACCTTTAAGAAATTGTTTGAAAACATTTAAAGATTAAATATGTATATAGCACTCTGTAAATGGTTAATAACTAGTCTATAAACCATCTATAAACATCACTTAGTTGGTTATTGTAAAGTGTTACCAACTTCTCAAGCACCATCTCTTCATAAAAGCTTTTGGACTTATTTAACCCCCTCAACCCCTCATCAGGGCCCAAGCGCTCTTGGGTTTCTTGAAAGGCGCTATATAAATAAATATATAAATTTATAATTTAAAGGTTATTACATTTTTAAACTCGACTGTATATTAAATAGTTAAAATGAGCATTATCCAGTGGTGGTTCTACACAGGGGCCTCCAGGGGCCCCTGCCCCTATGAAGAAGCCTTTGGCCCCTGTGTCAAATTAATAATAAAATGATCATTTTATAACAATGAACAATGGAACAATTCTAACCTTTTTTTGTTCAAACAATATCTCATTGTACACAAAAGAAACCCAGAATGTTACATTGTATAATAGTTTAACTCTATGGAGTCTTATTGGGATATTTTGTCCATTTTTTAATCCTTTTCATGTCTTTGTAAGTCATTTTGTGTCTTTTTTGGTCATTTTGTGTCTGTTGTTGTCTTTTTTAGTTATTTTGTGTCTTTCTTGGTAATTTGTGTCTTTTTTTTGGTAATTTTGTGTCTGTTGTTGTCTTTTTTTAGTTATTTTGTGTCTTTTTTTGATAATTTTGTGTCTTTTTTGTCATTGGTGTCATTTATGTGTCTGTTTGAGATATTTTGTGTCTTTTTTGTCATTTTTATGTCTTCTGTGGGTTTTTTTTGGTTATTCTGTCTTCTCATTTTGTGTCTTTTTTGGTCATTTTGTGTCTTTTTCAAGACATTCAAAGATTTTGAATGCTTAAATATCATCTTTGCCATTTTTTCATGTGCTAATGTGCCCCTCTGATTAAACACTGGCCCCTCCTTGGCCCCCACAGTAAAACTGGTCTAGAACCGCCACTGGCATTATCTTTTTCTTTGGCAAGCACTTAAATATGCTCAACGGTAGCTGGTATCACGAAAATGTATTTCATTAAAATTTACACATATTTTAATTCAAACAAATCTATCATTACCGTAACATTTAACCATTTTTTCTCATCAATTTTCATTCAGATTTTGTTCTTTATACAATGTTAAAAACCATTATTTTTGATTATACTCTGTTAAATTATACATTTTTAAACATATATATATATATTTATCTTTATAAAGTTTATCAAATATTTATTATATATAAGTGTTGGGAAACCGTGACATTTTTATCTGGGCGCATTACGGTAATGAATTTGTGAACCAAAAATATGTTTAAAAATATAGAAAATATTGTTTTTAACACAAAACAATGAATTGTGCCTCATTATGGCTATATTGTTCATTCATATGTGATTAGCAATTAATCGTAATGTGTGAATTAATGGTGAGATATGAAACAAAGTCTCATCTGCTATACTTGGACCGTTTTAGGCTTTTTAGGATTTTTTTAACTTTAATTTTGAAGCCAATTTAAATAAAAGAACACAAGGACCATTTTCAAAAGTTATATTAAATGAGCATGATCAGATTTTCTCCCCGTAGATACCTAATATAATATTGATATCAATTTGGTGTGTTATATACACAAGTTATGTTGACCTTTTCCGGGTCAGGATCTTTAATTGGTTTATTTTTCCAGTTTTGCAATTGACAAAAATAACTTAATAAAAACCACCTTTTATCCACTTACCTTCACATCACAAGGTTACACACTGCTGCCATGTTAGGGTCATCATACCTCAATAACACACAACAAAATCATTTAGAAATTGGTTCGGTAGCATGTCACTTTTTTTCCTCGACTAGCTCAGTGCCCGTAGGAAAATATGTATTAGTATAGTGGGAGATTAAGTAGATTTTTCAATTATGGCCAAATGAGGTTGTGTGTGAAAGTGGGATGTACAATAAGGTGTAATACTTTTAATGCTTAGTGTTAATATACAAAGTGTATATTGGGTAATACATGGATGTACATTGAGATATAAAGAGACACAGAAATAGTTATTTTAAGAAAAACTAAGAAACTTAATCATTCAACCTGGTTAGACATATATACAGACACAGATATAGGAGGGAGAAGTTTACATGCAGCACAAACACATGGATGTGAATAATGTGAGTAAAGGTTATTAGGTGTGTTGTGGAATGTGTAGATTAATTAGGGCCTCGGGGCAATCGCACCGAGCACTACTGTGCTTTTACTTTTCTCTACAGAATACGAAAACTGCCCAAAATTTTGCATTGAAGTGAATGGGACGGTCGATAAAAAATGAGCGAAAAAGAACAATAATTGGAGATTTTTAAACGTCTACTTCTCCGGCATAATTTCACCTAGAGACTCCATTTAAACTTTAAACAGTAGACACAAGTCTTGTGTATCGGTGTATTAATCCACGTTTCGATAGGTCATATAGTTTTTTATCAATCCCTGTTCAATGACCATGATCATTTTGGGAGAAATTCTGAGATTATAATGGGTGTGTATTGCACGGAATGTTCGTGTCACAGTGTGTGACATCATCACCAGAGTGTAGAGGGAGAGAAAAAACTGTCAAAAAATAAATTTTAAAACTGCGCTCCAGGCCGCAAATTCCACTCTACAGAAATAATTTATACATAGAAACGTAGGAAAATTTGTCTTCTCACTCACACATTGATTGAGTGATTTTAATTACACACACTCACATTTTGAGGTTAAAGGGCATAGTTTGAAATCTCTGAAGAATCTCATCATAGTGTACACACACCGGCAGTAGCCCCCGTGGCCCTTTCAAAATTTCCCCAGAGGAAATTTTCTAGTTGATAACTATTGTGTGTCATATATTGTGTCTTTTAGCAGGACACCGCAGGGAGTTGAACCCCTAATCGCGAATAACAGAATTTTCACGTTTGTGACGGTCCCCGTCTAGTGTTGAGGTGCTGATGATGTGGTTGACAGTTGTTTCTCCTATGTGTCCCTGAAGGCACCATCAGCAGATTGCAGATTGGGAGCACCTGGTTCAGGCGCTCCTTAAAGGATAAAAACCCAGAGTCAAGGCGGCTCTTTCTCTCTGGGCTCCATCCCGCCAGCAGCATTTTGTCTTTGTTTGGTTTCTGCTTTGTTTCCACTTTACAACATTTCCACTTCATATTGCTCACATATCCACATTTACATAACTGATGTTACTGACTTACACACTTCATATTTGTGCTTATTACCTCGGTTGTTTAAGTTAATTTAATAAATTCATTTAATTTCTAGACGTCCTTTGTGTCCTGTTCCGTATTTGTCATAGCCTAGGAGCCGGGTTATGACAAATTAATGCAGAAAACTAAATTTCATTGAACCCATTGAACAGATTTCAATGGGTTCACATACTTTTTCTTGTCACTGCATGTTGCTTTCTCATACATGCAGATGTAGACTTTCTCCTCAAATTCGGAGCACATGTCCGCTGGATTAAACTCACTGCAGGACTCTCTTGTATTGTCGGTCACATATTTTAAAAAAGCTGCCCATGTGGTTATAGTTTAACAAAACTCGGCAATACTATTGTTCTAGTGGGAAAGTTTAGTCTGGCCAAGTTCTTTGCTTTTGTCCCACAGCTGCAAAAAAACAAAAAACAAAAAACAAAAAAAAAATCACATATGCAGAGGCACTAAGCCACTTGCTGAGTGTTTATTGTTCTACACTGTGACACATCATTATCCTCTTCGTAGGAAACTCTTCAGTGGCTATAAAAAGTAATCGTTTCCATGTCACCAAATGTGGGAAATACGCGTATACCCAGCCTTGCTCAGAGTGAGATCAGAAGGATGACACTCTATATCTGAATGTTAAATACAAACAAGAGGTTAGCTAAGCATAGCATGTTTGTCCAAATGTAATAGTTTGCTACTGCCGGTGTGTGTACACTATGATGAGATTGTTCAGAGATTTCAAACAATTAATACTAGTAATGTTATACTATATTATATACAGGGAGCACACCTACAACAAGCATTCCTTTTCAAGTATTTTTTTATACAGCAACCTATGACCTTTAATGTGTGTGTGTGTATCTGTAATCACATCAAAGGATCAAAGGCAACCAGAGCACAGAATTAACTGCCACCTGAATGTCCCGGAACAGTGACAGCAACCAATGGTGGACAGACTGGAATTTCTGTCCTCAAACAGAAAGCATTTTTGGCAAAACCATAATACCTATCATTGATCCGACTTCACTTTGAGCGTCCTGAGTTCTTCCTGAACAGCTACATATGTTTTTCGTGAAGAAAAATGAAGAAATAGCTTTGTAAGAGCGATCTGAAAAACTGTTAAATATGCTTTTCTACAGAAATCTGGCTTTAAAAAGTAATCTTTTCCACGTCACCAAATGTGGGAAATACGCTACACAGCCTTGCTCAGAGTGAGATCAGAAGAGGATGACACTCTATATCTGCATGTTAAATACAAACAAGAGGTTAGCTTAGCATAGCATGTTTGTCCAAATGGAATAGTTTGCACTTATTGATATAATTCTTGGTAAGAAGGTGAAGAAAGCAGGCTATTTTCCAGAATATGTTTACCACATAAAAAAATGGGAACTGTTGACTTAAAATAGATCATGGAAAACTATAAAACTAACCATTATGGTAATATTATCATCACTATCATTTTAAGAGTAGAATTCAAGCCATTTTGAAGCAGCTATTCTCAACCTTGGGGTCGGGACCCCAATTGGGGTCGCGAGATGATTTCTGGGGGTCGCCAAATCATTTTGGAAGTCAGCTCTGTCTCCACTGTGTTAAAGTGTTCATGTGTTTTAGTTTTTTTGGTCACTTGATGTCTTTTTTTGGTCATTGTGGGTTTTTTTTTGTCATTTTGTGTCTTTTTTTTAATCATTTTGTGGTCAATGTGTGTCTTTTTTAGTAATTTTGTGTCTTTTTTTTTATCATTTTGTGGTCAATTTGTGTCTTTTTTGGTAATTTTGTTTCTTTTTTTGACATTTTGTGTCTTTTTTTAGTCATTTTGTGTCTTTTTTGGTAATTTTGTTTCTTTTTTGGGTCATTTTGTGTCTTTTTTGGTCATTTTGTGTCTTTTTTGGCCAATTTGTGTCTTTTCTGGTCATTTTGTGTCTTTTTTGCTCAATTTGTGTCTTTTCTGATCATTTTGTGGTCCATTCGTGTCTTCTTTGGTCATTTTGTTTCCTTTTTTTGGTCATTTTGTTTCTTTTTTTGGGTGATCTGAACTGTGCGTGTGAGATTGTGTTCAGTGAGCGGGGGTCACGGACAACATGCATGTTAAATTGGGGGTCGCGACTCAAAAAGGTTGAGAACTACTGCTTTAAAGAACCTCGAGCAAAATTGCATACTCAAGACATTATCTCATCTAAATTTGTATAAATGCAATTGTAAAAATGTGTTTACGGAATTAATTTATACCCATAGCAAGCAACGTGTATTGATTTATCAGGGGTACTTATTAACTTTGATTTTATTTTTTTATATTAACTTTCCAGTTTAAGGGATCAATGGAGGACTTATTAAGCTGATAAGACATTAAACTTTAAATCATTCTAGAAACGGTTGAGGGTTTGATCCAGATTTTTGGTTCAATGAATGATTATGTTGATAAAAAAAAAAAAAACATGGTGGGAAATCCTGTTGTCCACTCAGAGGAATGGAACAAATAACACTGAATTCCTCTTTTGCTGATTTTTTTTCAGTCAGGTAATTTTCAAAGAATATAATCAAATTCAAGCCTAAAACCTTAAAATTTTGTAAAGTTTTGCCTGACTCAACAGATTAAACGTGTGAATTTAGAGCAGCTGACTGTAGGTCATTAATGAAAATCAGTGAGCAGCAACAATAAATATAACAAAAACCTATTTATAAAAAAAGCTACCAACTGTAGCTTAAAGCAATTTAACTTTAATTAAAAACGGAGTATGAATACTGTCCATATGCTGACAGCCAAGGTTTTAATAGTTTTGGATTTTTCATTAGTTTTAGTTTTAATTTCGTTGTCAATTTTTGTTTTCAAATTCAGTTAGTTTTAATCAGTTTTTAGAGTGAGTTTGCCAGTTTTAATTAATTTTTATTTTTTCGAAAATGCTTAGTTTTAGTTTAGTTGTTTTGTAATGGGGTATTTGTTGGGTGCGAGAATCAATAAGGTCACCATAAATGTTTCCTTTATTTCCTTTGTCTGATCCATCTCAGCCCCAATAAGTTTATTAATTCATAAAACCTGATAGATGAAATAAATTTCATATCAACCAAAAAGGTTTACGGATGAAAAAAGTTGCCAAAGACGAAAACTAAGGACATTTTCACTATAATTTTAGTTAGTTTTAGTTCAGTTTTGTAACCACAAAATACAGTTTGTTAGTTATCGTTTTTTAAAAACTCGTTTTTATTTTTATTTCAGTTAACGAAAATGTTTTTTCAATTCTAATTCTTTATTTCATTAGTTTTTGTTAACTATAATAACGTTGCTGACAGCAAACTTTTGTAAAATTTTGCCTGACTCAACAGATTTAACGTGTGAATTTAGAGCAGCTGACTGCAGGTCATTAATGAAAATCAGTGAGCAGCATCAATAAATATAACAAAAACCTATTTATAAAAAAAGTTACCAACTGTAGCTTAAAGCAATTTAATTAAAAACGGAGTATGAATTCTGTCCATATGCTGACAGCACGACATATCCAAAACCTTAACTAATGGACTAAGACATCGTTTGGCTGAGAGATGGTTCTCCACACACACAGTGGCAGGAAATGACACAAACACATGGTATTATAAAAGCACAAAAAACAACAACTTTATTTACAAAAACAGACCACTGCCCCATCCCACAAACCCCTAAATTCAATGACTGCTGAGGAATGCTATGTCTGACCCTGTGGCTGAGGTTGGGAATTTACAGGACTGAGAAGAACAACACCCAGTGCAGACCTTCGGTGTTCTTCCACCCACTTATTTAGTCTGAGTCCACCGTGGTCTAATGCCACAGCATGGCAACACTCCTGGCCCGAGGCTCCGAGCGGCTCAGACCCTGGCTCCTGTTTGCTTCCATTGTTGCAACTAAGCAATATGCTTTAATGAGAGCGGGGCCAACATGTCAGACACACAGGTAGAGCTAAAAGTCTAGACCGATTTCAGAATAAAGGCCTCCTATAAGAAGTGAGGAGCATTTATGGGTACAAGTCAGGAACCGGCCTACCTTACATATCTCAAGGGTGCTGAGTCCAAATAAAATGGTTCCCAAGCAAAATTTTGAGTTTTTGACCTTCTAATTTGTATCAAATGGCCACCAAATTGCCCATCTTGCTCAGTTGTTGGACCATTTCCCCTTAGTTTTTTTGTGAGGAGGCAATCAAAGATGAGGAAATTAAGTTTCTGGATCTATAGTCTAGGGTCAGAGCAAGGATATAGTGGAGGCTCAGTGTCTTTTTATGTATATATATATATGCAAATTACCAACTGGAACATTTGAAAGTGATATTGATTGAATATTTATGTCGGCCTTAAAAAATGACACAAATAATGCTTAATTTAACCTTAAAAGTTGGTATTTTGCATATATATATATATTGATTGAATATTTATGTCAACACGACATAAATATTAATATATATTAATTTCACCTTAAAAGTTGGTATTTTGCATATATATATATATGTATATGCAAAATACCAACTTTTAAGGTGAAATTAAGCATCATTTGTGTCATTTTTTAAAGCCGACATATTCAATCAATATCACTTTTAAATGTTACAGTTGGTAATTTGCATATATATATATATATATATATATATATATATATATATATATATATACACACACACACATACATAAAAAAGACACTGAGCCTCCACTATATCCTTGCTCTGACTCTAGACTATAGATCCAGAAACTTAATTTCCTCATCTTTGATTGCCTACTTACAAAAAAACTAAGGGGAAATGGTCCAATGACCAACGGCCGCCATTTTGATATGCAAATGAGAAGGTTAAAAACTCAAAATTTCGCTTGGGGACCATTTTTTTTGGGATTCAGCACCCTTGAAATAAGTAAAGTAGGCCGGTTCCTGACTTGTACCCATAAATGCTCCTCACTTTCACTTTTTGGACAATTCCGTCTAGACTATAAGGAGGATTTAGTAAATACCATCTTGGACTTATGGTATATGGATCATAACTCAAATTCTACTCAATACGCAGTAAACAAATCATACCATACAAAAAGACATTTGTTTAATTTAGTTGAGAAAAAAGACACAAACTGACACCGTCTTTCCTAAAAAATGCACATTAAAAATATCCTCAGCTTCTCTCACAGATGATTCAATGTGTCTGCTCTCTTATTGTACACATAACAGTTGCTAATTACGCAATTGGCTGTGTGTGAATTCTGTTCACACAGCTGTGAGCGGAGCATCACATCTGTTTGGCTGTCAGTGTTATTCACACAGCTGCTGGTGTGATCGGAGATGGAGTGGCTGCGTAATGCGGCTGTGTGTGTGTGTGTGTGTGTGTGGTTTCTGCTGACAGCAGCATGGGGAGGTGTGAAAAACTATTTGTAATTTTCGGTAATTCAGTCAGTGTGTGTTTCTGTGGGTGTTTGTTCACACACATATTTAGTTTTGATTACCGGTATTTGCTCAGTTCACATGAACCTCTTATTAGTCACACAATGTACTGGAATTAAACGCATGTGACAGTTTGTTTGTTTCCATGTCATAAAGGTGTGATCGGCCCACAGTCGGCCATTTAACAAGGGTCTGAGGAGGGGCTTATGGCGGCTGAGAAGGGTTTAAGTGTGTGTGTGTAATGGTGGTAATGTGTGTGTCTCTGTCCACCCCTGCTGCTTCAAACTGTAAAAAATTAGAAGGCGTATCGAGTGCGAATGTCCTCCAGTTTCTTGGAGACCTCAGGTGGAGTCCTGTCCAGCTCTTCTGCCACACTTTTCTGTTTGTGAGGGTCCATGCTGTTAAACTGCTCACACAGATCTCCATCAATCACATTCTGGAAGACAAAAAAATGGGTCAACAGGTCAGATTTTTTTCCAGTAAATGCAGGTTTTTTTCCTGAGAAAATCCATTTTAGGCCCCGTTTACACCAGGATGCTCGCAGGTACAAAAACGACAAAATCTTTTATGGGAAGTGCCTTTCGTTTAGACGGTGACGGTGTTTTGGGGGCTTAAAGACGCAAAAATCTGAAACCACCCTCCAAAGTGGAAAAGTGTAATCCTCTCCTCCGTAGCGTGTCGTCTACAGCAGTAGTTCTCAACCTTTTTGAGTCGCGACCCCCAATTTAACATGCATGTTGTCCGTGAACCCCGCTCACTGAACACAATCTCACACGCACAGTTCAGATCACCCAAAAAAGAAACAAAATGACCAGAAAAGACACAAAATGACCAAAAAAGACAAAATGACAAAAAAAAGACACAAAATGACAAAAAAAAAAAAGACACAAAATGACCAAGAAAGACACAAAATGACAAAAAAAAGACACAAAATGACCAAAAAAGACACAAAATGACCAAAAAAGACACAAAATGACCAAAAAAAGACACAAAATGACAAAAAAAGACACAAAATGGCCAAAAAAGACACAAAATGACCAAAAAAAGACACAAAATGACCAAAAAAAGACACAAAATGACCAAAAAAGGAAACCAAATTACCAAAAAAGACACAAATTAACCACAAAATGATAAAAAAAGACACAAAATGACCAAAAAAGACACAAAATGGCCAAAAAAAGACACAAAATGACCAAAAAAAAAGACACAAAATGACCAAAAAAAAGACACAAAATGACCAAAAAAGACACAAAATGACCAAAAAAGGAAACCAAATTACCAAAAAAGACACAAATTGACCACAAAATGATAAAAAAAAAAGACACAAAATGAACAAAAAAAGACTTTAAGTGACCAAAAAGACTAAAACAAATGATTGGCGACCCATTAGAAATCATCTCGCAACCCCAAGGTTGAGAATAGCTGGTCTACACTGACAAGACACAAAACTCTGATCTGATCTGCTCACGTCACGTATGTGTTTACGTCACATACATGCTCCAGTACAGGAAATAAAGAAACGTGGGATTATTTCCATGGTGGGACCTTCAAGCTGCTCTGGCAGCTCTAATAAACTTACAGGAGTCTTTCCACCAAATGTCCAGGATATGTACAGATAGTATTAGTGAACAGAGAAGGATCTGGAATTACCTCCATCACATTCTGGATGCAGCGATTGGTGGGAGGAGCCAGACGGCTGTGAACGAGACCTGGGAGATCTAGTGATGGAGGAGAACTTTGTGGAAGGAGTAGCTGATGAAAATGTGTGGCGTGAAAACTTCTGCATGGCCAAAGATGCTCTTATGGCTTTAAGTGATGCCGCCTGGCTGCATACAATACAATTTCACACACTTTTGCGTCACCGTATGCAGCAGATTTCCTCCTGAAAACGCTCGTCTAAACGAGGAATAAAAAGTGAAGACGAGACGCCACTTTTGCGTCTTCTGTTCAGTCCTCGTGTTAGTCGCCTTAGTCCAACATATTCAAATCTTTCTGGACACAATGTCCAATGAAAAATAATTCCCTTTGAAACTTGCCAGCTTCACTACTGCGAAAAATGGAGTTGAAAGTAAAAATGGCATAAGCCAGCACTTTGTTTGCTCCCAAAGGTTTTTAATCAATTTAATTTTTTTCTGAGAAAAGGTCTAATTGAATGGAAATTATTTGATTTTCAGCCAGCAGCAGAAAGCCCTGCTGTCATGAGCCCGATGGGCGGAAGCCACAGATTGTTCCGCCACAGTTTCGTGATAAAACCGGAGATATTTTTACACTTTTCCATCTCCCCGGGGATCCAACTCGCTGCGTCATGGCAGTGCGTAGGGAGATTGACTTGAAGTGATCCGGGCCAGTTAGGGCCAAGTGGCGAGGGGCATATTCATGTTGGAACTGGGCCCACTAACCCTGTGAGGGAGGAACTGGGCCACGCTCACAGTCCAAGCAAGCCTATTGACGGACTTATTATATTTGATTTATAATATAAGCAAAAGTAGCTACCAAGGTTATAATAGTTTTGCATTTTTCATTAGTTTTAATTTCGTTGTGAATTTTTGTTTTCAAATTCAGTTAGTTTTAGTTAGTTTTTAGAGTGAGTTTGCTAGTTTTAGTTTAGTTTTTATTAGTTTTAGTTTTTTTGTAATGGGGTATGTGCCTTCATTTCCTTTGATTTATCCATTTTAGCCTCAATAAGGTTATTAACTCTTACAGTACTGGTGTTTTGTATTTTGGTTCTAGTGTAAACATCCCAGTCTCAGTAAACATATTCACCATGTGTTGCATATTCAAATAGAAACACTGAATTATGAATGAAAAAAGTTGACAAAGACGAAAACGAAGGACATTTTCACTATAATTTTAGTTAGTTTTAGTTTTGTAACCACACAATACAGTTTCAGTTAGTTATCGTTTTTTAAAAAACTCTCGTTTTTATTTTTATTTCAGTTAACGAAAATGTTTTTTCAATTTTAGTTTTCGTTATTTTGTTAGTTTTCGTTAACTATAATAACCTTGGTAGCTACTTTTCAATACCGAAAAAACTACATGCGTAAACAGAAATGGAAAAATGGAAATCTTCCTGGACATAATAATAATAATAATACATTTTATTTGTAAAGCCCTTTTCATTGTTAAAAGCAATCTCAAGTACAACAAGAGAAGACAACAGAGTCTGTTGTTTGTGGATGTGATCTGGCACAGAAACCTTTAAAAAAATGAGGAAAAACAACACCAACCTTGACTGGGAAGTAGTAGGATCTGAAGCTGAGGTGGTCTCTACCGCACAGAGGAGGGAACTCAGAGCGCATGTGCATCTCTAAATGCTGGAAGAAGTCATGATCCTGGAAAAAAAAGACAAAGAAGGGAAGGAGACATGAGAAAAAGATGCAATGTGGAAGCCAGGGGTTATGTGCATGCATTAGGCAAGGCCAGTTTATTTGTATAGCACAATTCAACACAAGGTAATTCAAAGTGCTTTACATACACATTAAAAACAGCAAGACACAATTGAAAACAGTAAAAACAGTCAATTAAAACAGGGAAATAGATTTAATTACTTATTGTTTGTTTGTGTTACTTTGGTTTAACTATGTCATTTATACATATTTGACTTGATGTATATGCTTTCATGCTGTATTAAGCAGATCACAAATGAAAAACAGCAGACTAAATGTGAATTTGTATATATATGTTTGTATATGCTGCAAAAATTGAAATAAAATTTAAGTTTAAAAAAAAAAAAAAACAGGGAATAGAAATAAAAATATAAATAGGATAAAATAAGATACAGCAGGATCAAAAAAAGAGATGAAATAATAAAAAGCACAAGTCAAACATTGTGTAGTTAAAAAGTAAGGGCAGTAGAGTAGAGCAGATTAGTGTTAAAGTTAAGAGTACGCTGCAGGAAACTATACTGCCCTACAAAGTCTAACTGCAGTAACTACGCAAAGGGTAAAACTGAGAAAAACTGCTTTAAAGTTTTTTTAAAAAGTTTTTCTAACTGGCCAGCCATATGAGTTATAGGTAGATAAGTGATATGACACTTATTTCTAAATGTATTGATGATGTTATTTTTATGCTAAAAAATCATGATGATTTATTTAACCTTTGACCCCAAAAATGTAGTTACTGCACTTTGGTTTTGCATTGTAAAAGGTTCTAATAATAATGCACAAACACAGTGCAGTTACTACAATGTTGTTTTAAAAGTGTTTAACAATTCTAATCAAAGATTTCTGTATTTTAGACTTAATATTATCAAGTAATGTTATTTTTTAGTCTAAATTTAATTTAATTTCACTTTTTTTTACTTATCTAGATAATAATTTCCCTATCAAATAAACTTATATTTTCTATTATTCTTGTCTTCACTATCCAACACAATGAAGAAATGTAAGGCTACACTGGATCACAGTAGGAATTCTCTGAAATAAAGTAAAATTGAAATCTAAAACTTTGTCACAAGATAAAACAGACATCAAGGAGTTCATTTTTAGTTATAACTCAAATTTGACCAAAAATGTAGATACTGCAGTTAGACTTTGTAGGGCAGTATAGTGTTTTTAGTCCTGATTTAAAGGAGCTGACCTCAGATCTACATTAGCCTTTTACGGCGCGGTGTGTGTGTGTGTGTGTGTGTGTGTGTGTGTGTGTGTGTGTGTGTGTGTGTTACCTCATGTGAGGTGAAGGGCACCAGGATGCCGATGCCTCCAGACAGCGTGGTGTAGACCATGGACTCTGAGCCTCCGGGGATCAGAGTAGTTTTCTGGAGGGACAACACCGTCTCTCCTACGTGGTAGTTCATTATCACCTCGGCCTGCAGAGACAACGGGACAATCGATCAATAATGACCTTCGGTTCACTAAAAAATGGGATTCTTTTTGCGTTTTTTTAAAAGCAATAATATTCCATGTGACCTGAATTGTACTTTGAAAACTGTAAAAACACAATAATTTTAGTATTGGCCCTCACTCTTGCCGTGCCTCATCTTTTACAACAGCCAATCACAAGGCAAGGCAAGGCAATTTATTTATATAGCACAATTCAGACACAGGGCCATTCAAAGTGCTTTACAGGGGCAAGATTAAAATACATAAAACACATTAGAAGACATTTAAAAGCGAATTAAAAAAAAAAAGTGAATGAATAAAACATTTAAGAGCGAATGAATAAAAATGACAGGTTAAAATGGAAACAGAAAAGTCTTCAGACTTGATTTAAAAGAGCTGAGAGTTGCAGCAGACCTCAAGTTCTCTGGGAGTTTGTTCCAGAGATTTGGTGCATAGAAACTAAACGCTGCTTCTCCTTGTTTAGTCCTAATAAATATATAACTCTGGGGACTGTAAGTAGACCTGTCCCAGACCACCTAAGGCATGGGTCTCAAACTCGCGGCCCGCGGGCCAATTGCGGCCCTCGTAATGATATTTTGTGGCCCCCACCTTGATATGTGAGTTTTATATGAATGGCACTGTGTTGTGTGTGGAAGGTCCCTTTAATTACTTTTTTTTTTTTTTTTTTACTAATTTTGTGTCTTTTTTAAATAATTTTGTCTTTTTAAAAATAATTTTGTTTCTTTTTTTAAATAATTTTGTGTCTTTTTTGGTAATTTTGTGTCTTTTTTGTAATTTTTTGTCCTTTTTTGGGTAATTTTTTGTTGTTGTAATAATTCTGTGTCTTTTTTGTCATTTTATGTCCTTTTTTTTAGTAATGTAATATTTTTTCTGTCATTTTGTGTCTTTTTTTTGTCATTTTGTGTCTTTTTTTGGTCATTTTGATACTACCTCCAGCGGCCCCCAGGTAATTTGAGTTTGAGACCCCTGACCTAAGGGGCTCTGGACGGCTCATAGCGTATCAGCAGATCGGTAATATATTTTGGCCCGAGACCATTTAGGGCTTTATAAACCAACATTAATATTTTGAAATCAATTCTTTGAGTGACAGGAAGCCAGTGTAAAGACCTCAGAACTGGAGTGATGTGATCCATTTTTTTGGTCCTGGTGAGTACTCGAGCTGAAGCTGTCTGATATGAGGGGGTCATAAAAATAAAGACACTAAACAAACAAAATTGGCATACGAGTGAATACTCTTGCCAGGTTTGACAATACATTTATGTGCCACGATGTACACTTATAGCTTTGATTATTAACTTGGTGGCAAATAAAGTCTAGATTAAACATTTCAATGAGCTCTGGACTTCCTGTGAGTGACTATGACAACAAGCTGAGAGATCAGATCACATGATGAAATGTCAGATATGTCACTGAAGCCCGGAGATCTTCCGTCCTGACAGCTGCATGTATGTATTAAGTACATGGACAGTCAACCCTGCAGCAAGGTCAAGAAGAAGACACCCAGTCATTCTGTTTGGAGGTAATTGGTCCGGATGGTCAGCTCTAATCCAATAACCATCAAAAAAACGCTTTGCCAATAATTAGAGGTAATAATCAGGATGTACCCTGGATACAAAGGCAGCATTCGGGACCAATAAAACGGCAGTATTAGTCTGAGCAAACGGCACACAGGACATACATTGACGCCATGAGACCAAGAAAGTGTAGAGAAGTGGGTTTCTCTCTGGTGGGAAACAACAGGTCTGGATGAGAGCAACAATGGCCGCCGGGGTCGAGATTAACACACCAGGGGACAGAAATAAGACCACACAATCTGTGTTTTTGATCCTTCTGGCCATAGACTGACTGGATTAAAAAAACAAGCATCTATACAAACCAGACTTCTATGAGAGATTTAATCTTTTCCACCACTGCCCCCCTCAGAATCATTATTTGCACTGCAGCTTTAAGACTACAGCCACTGAATGACAGAAACATTCTCAAAGGGTTGATGAGGTGAACAGCCAAGCCTGCAGACCGTCTATACATAATATCTAATACAAAGTTCCCCAACTAGGATGTGCATCGTTTGGAATTTGTCATCAATGACTCAATAACTGACAATGGCATCAGCCATCTGACAATGGAAGCAGCTTTTAGTACCGTACTTTCCGCACTATAAGGCGCACCGGAGTATAAGCCGCAGCAGCTAAATTGAATGATGTGTACATATATAAGCCGTACTGGACTATAAGCCGCAGGTGTTTTAATGTTTAATTACCATATGTAAGGGTTCGTGCACAGAGGGGATTGTGGGGAAAGAGATGGCTGCTTGAGGAAGCTTCTTTTACAGCCAGATTGACTGTCTTTAACTTAAAAGCTGCATCATATGCATTTCTGCGTTTGTTTTCCATAATGAGGGTTTGTGCATGAAAACTTCCTTTGCACAAACTATCTCGCTCTCGTAATGTCGTTCTGTCTCTCGCTCTGTCTCTCGTTCTGTCTCTCGGTTTCACTTTTACTTTTGCGCGCTACCTGTTTCACTCTTTTCCGGCGCCCTGCCAGATTGGCTCGGGGTCCTTCGTTACGCTACGGCACGGCGACTCCGACAAACTAAGTAGCTTTTGATACAAATACACACAGACAAGTGAAAAATAGCTTAAAAGTATCTGAAGGACCCCGAGCCGATCTGGTAGTACACCTGCCTCCAGCTTCTCCTGCTGGAGCCCGCCGCTCCTGGCGGACCGGTCATAGAGCCCATAGAGTTAAAGTTGGTGGACTGTAACCTGTAACATCCATAGATTTAGGAGGTAACCTAGTGGCCGTTAGCTGGAAAAATCCATAGATTAGCCACACCGTTATATAAGCCGCAGAATCGAAAAATGGGGGAAAAGGCGCGACTTATAGTCCGAAAATTACGGTACTTTGTGAAGCACATTGAGTCTGCCTTGTGCATGAAATGCGCTCTATAAATAAAGTTGAATTGAATTGAATCAGGCTGTCAGCAACAAGAATTAGGCTCTCCATCCATGCTGTGAGGCTGTGCTTAGGCTCATCCTTTTATTTCATCCTGGTCACAAACTGCAGCTTTAACATGCTCTCTCCATAATGTTGAGGATACATGAAGCACATTGTTTCATTGACTTCAATTCAACACATGAAATGTCACATTCAGCCAACAAAGGCTAAGCAGCAGAATATGGTTGTATCTTAGTATTTGGGGAGCTGAACCAATAAAAGTGGTCGCAGGCTAACGTGGCCCTGTGGAGGAGACGGACTCCAAACAACATGACAGAAATCACACACACACACACACACACACACACACACACACACACACACACACTATACGACATTTGGAGTTAAGACAGTCAGTCCTTTCATTTTGCTCTACAGACAGCTGTGTCTCTCCGGCCTTGATCTTTTGCGATACATTAATTAAATAACAGCGGAATGCATCTAATTTAATGTAAGACGTTGTTTCTCAAAGCCATGTATGGATAATTAAGTTTATCCAGCCAGATGCGAACAGACACGCATTTGACATTTGGGACGAGGATAAATCCAGCCGTCCACGCCCACGTCTAAATGCAGACACAGTACATTGCCAAGCGCAAACGAAATTCTTAATCAATGTGCACCGAGGCAAAAATAGCTGACAAACACTGTGTTACAAAGACAACTGGAACCAACTCATAATGTCTAAATGTGAGGGAGTTTCCCCAGTCAATCTGCTACCTAAACAGTTTCTGACCAGAATTTAAATATGGGATAAGTGACAATGTGTGTGTTTGTCCAATCTGTGTGAGTGAGCTACTGTGTGTGTGTGTGTGTGTGTGTGTGTGTGTGTGTGTGTACACACTTGCATTTTTTGAGAAGGTTAAACTTGTGGTTGACAATGGTATGTAGTTTGTGGATGTGCATGTGCATTGTGTCTGTGTGTGTCAGTGTTTGGAGGTCAGAGGGGGGGCAGGTTAGTGCAGAGGCCCGAGCTGGCCTCAATCACTCAAACTTGTGCAGCCTGACCCAAAAAAGACTCAAAATTACCAGAAAAGACACAAAATGACCAAAAAAAACACAAAATGACCAGAAAAGACACAAAATGACCAAAAAAAGACACAAAATGACACAAAAAAAGACACAAAATGACCCAAAAAGACACCAATTGACCAGAAAACGATTAAAAATAAAAAAAGACACAAAATGACCAAAAAAAAGACACAAAATAACAAAAAAAGAAGACATTAAATGACCAAAAAGACTAAAACACATGAACACTTTAACACAGTGGAGACAGAGCTGACTTCCAAAATGATTTGACTGAGCTCAACAGAAGTTTCTTGCTTGAATACAACTCAAAGTCTAAAGCCACTGTTTGAACAACATAACTCAGTTTTGCCCTCTTTTTAGGGGTGGGCGATATGGCCCTGAGAGATCATCACGATATTTCAGAGTATTTTTGCGATAACGATATACTTGACGATATTAAAAAAATACAGAAAAATATTTTTTTAGTCTGTATAAATAAATAGAAATCGTACAACAAAATAAAAATCAATCATAAATCTAAATGTAGTGTAAATTGCTAATCTCAACAGTTGCCAAATACAAAAAATGTACTCTTGACTCTTGATGTATTAGCAAATAATAAAAAATAACCATCTAAGGTTTTTTTATTCATTTATTTTTTGCCTGAAACTGTTTACTACTTTGCATAATATGTATAATAAATTTATTTTTTTCTTAAAAAGGGAACAAATTGCTTATTATTAAATGATCTGTCTTGTTTTCTGTTGTTTATTTATAATTAGGCTTTAATTAGGCAAAAGTATGTTTTATCCGATTACTCGATGGAATATTCGATAGAATACTCAATTACCAAAGTATTCGATAGCTGCTAATTAAGATGGAATATTTAGGCTTTTAGGGCAAAAATCTTGTTTGGAAGTCAAGTGTCATTTTTTATACTTTCTAAATTGCTGATTGATATTTACACGTGCACACCATCCAGGGGACAAATAACCCTTTAGCCCCGCTGCTGAAAAAAATCCTTGAGGAAACACTGCATCCTGTTAAAAATGGGCCACATCTTACTGCCTTGATAAAGCAAGTGAACTTAGAAGAAGAGTAAAAGTAGATAGCACATGTGGCTGCTTCATTTTGGATTTCACGGATTAAAACTGTCACTTTTTTGTTTCAAGGATTAGCTGCCTCACAAAGTATTGTTACATCCCTAAAAAGTACCTTGTAAGTTTAATTTTAATGGTGTATTTTAATGTCAGGCCTGAACCTGGACTAAAATATGTTAATGACAACAAAAAGGAAGAAACTGTGTTGCTAAACGTTCAGATGCTTTACAAGGCGGAGAACAGTTTGGAGAATTCTGGTTTTACCTTCTGTGACGCTCCATTGAGGAGACCTCTGTCCCATAACGCTTTGTTCCCTGTGGGGTCTTCATCCACATCATCGCTGGTGTTGGGGGGAAGACGCACCTGGAAGAAAATTATAGAAAATGAAGACAGGAATTTCTTTAGCTTGTCATCCCTAATAATGGGTTCCAGAAGTTTTTTTTAGTATTACAATCACAGCAGATATTTTGGAGTCAAATGCCAAAAGAATATGCTGATATTAGAGGTGTGAATCACCAGAGGCCCGACGATATGATACTGTCCCGATACTTGACTCACAAGATACGATATTATTGTGATTTTAAGCATTTTGCGATATCAAGAATTGTTTTGTCAAATCAGAGAAAATTCTCAGTCTATTCATCTCACTTCAGTCTTTATGTTTTTTCGACAATATGAGAGTCAAACCAACAGACTGACCGACAAAGTATTCAGTCAAACTGAACTCAACTGATAAACATGTATGGACGACAACAACTGCAGCATTTTTATCAAACTTTTAAAAACGTTAAGCTTCACTGCTCTGAAAAGCAGAACTTTGCAGCGTTATTTTGACATCTTCCCGATATGATACGACACACATGGTGCCTATAGATTCCGTAGATCTTCTAGTTTTATTTGATACCAGTATCTCAAGTATGTTCCTAAAAGTGAGCCCGCTGTGGCATCTTTTCAAGCGCCCGCTACAGAAACCCTTAAGCAACTATTTTTCAAGAAAGCAACTGGAGACAAATCCAGCGTTTCCTTCTTACTCTTCTTAATGAGACGATAACGAGCCGGAGGCCGGAAGAAGAGCTGCCATTAGCGGTAGTTAGCTACAGTTAGCTCTGTAGCAGTACAGTGTGTATGTGCTAACAGTTAGCTCTGTAGCAGTACAGTGTGTATGTGCTAACAGGCTAACAGTTAGCTCTGTAGTAGTACAGTGTGTATGTGCTAACAGGCTAACAGTTAGCTCTATGGCAGTACAGTGTGTATGTGCTAACAGGCTAACAGTTAGCTCTATGGCAGTACAGTGTGTATGTGCTAACAGGCTAACAGTTAGCTCTGTAGCAGTACAGTGTTTATGTGCTAACAGGCTAACAGCTAGCTCTGTAGCAGTACAGTGTGTATGTGCTAACAGGCTAACAGTTAGCTCTGTAGCAGTACAGTGTGTATGTGCTAACAGGCTAACAGCTAGCTCTGTAGCAGTACAGTGTGTATGTGCTAACAGGCTAACAGCTAGCTCTGTAGCAGTACAGTGTGTATGTGCTAACAGGCTAACAGTTAGCTCTGTAGCAGTACAGTGTGTATGTGCTAACAGGCTAACAGTAAGCTCTGTAGCAGTACAGTGTGTATGTGCTAACAGTTAGCTCTGTAGCAGTACAGTGTGTATGTGCTAACAGGCTAACAGTTAGCTCTGTAGCAGTACAGTGTGTATGTGCTGCTGCTGCAGGAGGTGTTCACTTAGTGATCTCTGTTTGTTTACAACAAGCACTGGACACAGTTAGCGATGCCGGTTAATTCACCATCACTATGTTTATGATAATTAGCCATGCTGCTTTGTTTTGATCAGCTGCTGATGTTGTGCAGCCTCGAGAAAAAAAAAAAAAAAATCTGTGAAAATACTGAAGGACCACCGTTGCTAAATATCAATACTTGGCCGCCATAGTCGATATAATATTGCCACGCAAAATATCACAATCCTATGCTTGTATTGACCCCCCCCCCATGCTCATATGCTAAACCTAATGTGTCGTATAGTGTACACTTCAGTCTAATCCATTGTGTTCTTTCTCTTCCATTCAACAGAAGTCAGACATTGGCAAACACCCAAAACTCCCCGACCTAGAAACTTACGATGGTGATGTTCCCAAACTTGTCAGCGGAGGCCATGGTGTCGTAGTCGAGCAGGCAGGCCGTGGTCACCCAGCGAGGATACGTGTCATCGGCGAAGATGATGAGCTGGTTCTCGTTGCGTCTGTAACGAACCCAGAAAAGGCTCTCCTGAACGTCAGTCACGATCACACGCTGGCCGATGGTGTGGATGCCGGTTACCAGGTTGGGAACGTGCTATACAGGAGAGGAAGAAAGTACACTGAATAATAATAATAATAATAAACACACTCAGTCAGTCAGTTTACCATTGAGGGTAATAGACATGGCATGATGAAGCTGTGTTCTGTAAGCTTCACTGTGCTTTGTTTTGTTTGCTCTTAAATCTGTTGGAATTAATAACTTTGTTTATGGAAAGACATAACCGGTGAGGAAGAGTAGCATACCATAATGTAATGAATCCTGGAAAATGGAATAAGCTCTGAAATGTAATAACATTTGCACTTAACATGATCAAAAAATATTTGAAAACCCAATAATGTCATTAGAAGGGAACTCTGAAGTCCCAAATTTAATGTGGTTTTCTTGGATTTCTTGGCCCATGTTATACGCTGCCATTAGGGTTCATGGAAATCGGGCCAGTCATTTGTTTTTGTTTTTCCGTAATCCTACTGACAAATAATCAAACTACAGGTCAGGTAAGGCACAAGTACAAACCTCAGCGGGCAAAACCACCACAAACTGTTCTGAGTTGATCTTCAAGACCTCACAAACATGGAAAATGCATTCCCTAACTCATAAAATATTTGCAAAGCCTGTTTTTCTAAATAGGCTCCTTACATGGCTAGAAAACAGGAAATTATATTAATTTCAATCATCTTTACAACTCTAAACAATAGATTAGGAAAAGGAACGCATCAAATTCTTGAGTTTATATTCTCAAAACAAAAGTCATCAGTTTAAAACATTAACCTCTTAAAACCAACCTGCCTGTGTAGGTTTAGAGGAGAGGAAGGGTTAGAATTAGACAAAAACTATTTAAATGCTTAAAACAGAAGAACTATAGGGCAAAATACATGTATGAGGCTTCATTAGAAAGGTAACATCTTCTAGTTTCTGCAGGGGTTCTATATACCGTAATTTTCGGACTATAAGCCGTGCCTTTTTCCCCCATTTTTCGATGCTGCGGCTTATATAACGGTGCGGCTAATCTATGGATTTTTCCAGCTAACGGCCACTAGGTTACCTCCTAAATCTATGGATGTTACAGGTTACAGTCCACCAACTTTAACTCTATGGGCTCTATGACCGGTCCGCCAGGAGCGGCGGGCTCCAGCAGGAGAAGCTGGAGGCAGGTGTACTACCAGATCGGCTCGGGGTCCTTCAGATACTTTTAAGCTATTTTTCACTTGTCTGTGTGTATTTGTGTCGAAAGCTACTTAGTTTGTCGGAGTCGCCGTGCCGTAATCACCGGCAGACGAAGGACCCCGAGCCAATCTGGCAGGGCGCCGGAAAAGAGAGAAACAGGTAGCGCGCAAAAGTAAAAGTGAAACCGAGAGACAGAACGAGAGACAGAACGACATTACGAGAGCGAGATAGTTTGTGCAAAGGAAGTTTTCATGCACAAACCCTCATTATGGAAAACAAACGTAGAAATGCATATGATGCAGCTTTTAAGTTAAAGACAGTCAATCTGGCTGTAAAAGAAGCTTCCTCAAGCAGCCATCTCTTTCCCCACAATCCCCTCTGTGCACCAACCCTTACATATGGTAATTAAACATTAAAACACCTGCGGCTTATAGTCCAGTGCAGCTTATATATGTACACATCATTCAGTTTAGCTGCTGCAGCTTATACTCCGGTGCGCCTTATAATGCGGAAAGTACAGTACATACAACTGCAATTGGAATCACCACAGGTTCATTTGCATTACTACACTCTGCAAATGGTAAAACTGTGTATACACACTAGACAAACTATAAATGACACAGGAACTGAACACCCATCAGTCCCCCTAGTTCTCCTAAACTTATGTATATATTGTAGGTGACCAAGTCGAACTTGCCAACAGTGTAGCAATTCATGCATGTCGCTTCAGACCCCCTTAGCAACTATTTTTCAAGAAAGCAAATGGAGACAAATCCAGCGACTCCTTACTCTTCTTAATGAGCCGCTAACGAGCCAGAGGCCGGTTTGTTAAGAAGAGCCGCCATTAGCAGCAGTTAGCTACAGTCAGCTCTGTAGCAGTACAGTGTGTATGTGCTAACAGGCTAACAGTTAGCTCTGTAGCAGTACAGTGTGTATGTGCTTACAGGCTAACAGTTAGCTCTGTAGCAGTACAGTGTGTATGTGCTAACAGGCTAACAGTTAGCTCTGTAGCAGTACAGTGTGTATGTGCTAACAGGCTAACAGTTAGCTCTGTAGCAGTACAGTGTGTATGTGCTAACAGTTAGCTCTGTAGCAGTACAGTGTGTATGTGCTAACAGTTAGCTCTGTAGCAGTACATAGTGTATGTGCTAACAGGCTAACAGTTAGCTCTGTAGCAGTACAGTGTGTATGTGCTAACAGGCTAACAGTTAGCTCTGTAGCAGTACAGTGTGTATGTGCTAACAGGCTAACAGTTAGCTCTGTAGCAGTACAGTGTGTATGTGCTAACAGGCTAACAGTTAGTTCTGTAGCAGAACAGTGTGTATGTGCTAACAGGCTAAAAGTTAGTTCTGTAGCAGAACAGTGTGTATGTGCTAACAGGCTAACAGTTAGCTCTGTAGCAGTACAGTGTGTATGTGCTAACAGTTAGCTCTGTAGCAGTACAGTGTGTATGTGCTAACAGGCTAACAGTTAGCTCTGAAGCAGTAGTGTGTATGTGCTAACAGGCTAACAGTTAGCTCTGTAGCAGTACAGTGTGTATGTGCTGCTGCTACAGAGCTAATTTTTTCCCCAATACATCCGCTAAATTGGGGTAAATGCCTGACTTCAATTTTCAGTTAATTCAGAAGTGCATTACTCATATTATTTCATAATTATTATTGCTAAATCAGTTTAAATCTATGGCTCCACAAGTCTTCATTCAATTGCTACCAAAATTGACGCAGACCTCCCTTGAATAGTAGATATTATGTTTCAAATGGTGTTCAGATCAGTTGAACATTGAGTCCAAAGTGACATTCAGTGTCTTACTCCAGTGAGGACAACATTTTCTATTTCCCTAAATGTTTGATCAAATGGCCCAGTTGTCCATGTGATGTCATTGCCTTTAATTGTGTGTTTAAAAGTGTGTGGACAACCAAGTCATCTCTTTAATACAAAGGTCTGTAAGGTGTATATTGTGGGGGGCCCCCAGTCCGACTTGTTGACAGCAAAGAGATTCATGCATGTGGCATATTTCTAAGTGCTTCCTGAGTTCAACCTCTTTGGACTCGGATCATTGGCGATTGCGCGTATTCCATTTTTAAATTGACTTCAGAATTATATCTTATCTACAAAGGAAGAAGCGGTAGAGCAGGAAACCCATTATCTAATTAAACAATTCAACTTATTTAAACCAGTGATGTTAGAAAACAAGCATCTTTGTCTTTGCAGGAGGGAAAAGTCAGTGTTCCAGGTTTGTTGAAGCGTATCTATGAATGAATTTGGCCTATTAAGAACCTAAAAAGGCACAAATAGCTTCAATCACATATATTGGATTGACCTCTACCAGTTTATCACATTAAGCCATGAAGACAAATTTGGTTAGTACAGGTAGATATGATTGAAAAACCTTATGATTTGACAATAGTGGCGTTATGACAGCTTTGCTTCATACACAGTGTTACTGCTTAAGACAGTGGTTCTCAACCTTGGGGTCGGGACCCCAATTGGGGTCGCGAGATGATTTCTGGGGGTCGCCAAATCATTTTGGAAGTCAGCTCTGTCTCCACTGTGTTAAAGTGTTCATGTGTTCATGTGTCTTAGTCTTTTTGGTCAATTTGTGTCTTTTTTGGTAATTTTGTGTCTTTTTTTGGTAATTGTGTGTCTTTTTTTGGTGATTTTGTGTCTTGTTTAGTCATTTTGTGTCTTGTTTAGTCATTTTGTGTCTTTTTTTTGGGTGATTTTGTGTCTTTTTTTGGTGATTTTGTGTCTTTTCTTGGTCATTTTGTGTCTTTTTTTGTTTTTTTTCTGTCTTTTTGGTCAATATGAGTCATTTTGTGTCTTGTTTAGTCATTTTGTGTCTTTTTTGATCATTTTGTGTCTTGTTTAGTCATTTTGTGTCTTTTTTTGGTCAATATGAGTCATTTTGTGTCTTGTTTAGTCATTTTGTGTCTTTTATTTGGTAATTTTGTGTCTTTTTGGTCAATTTGTGTCTTTTTTGGTAATTGTGTGTCTTTTTTTGGTGATTTTGTGTCTCGTTTAGTCATTTTGTGTCTTGTTTAGTCATTTTGTGTCTTTTTTTTGGTGATTTTGTGTCTTTTTTGGTCATTTTGTGTCTTTTTTTGGTCATTTTGTGTCTTTTTGGTCAATATGAGTCATTTTGTGTCTTGTTTAGTCATTTTGTGTCTTTTCTTGGTCATTTTGTGTCTTTTTGGTCAATATGAGTCATTTTGTGTCTTGTTTAGTCATTTTGTGTCTTTTCTTGGTCATTTTGTGTCTTTTTTGGTCATTTTGTGTCTTGTTTAGTCATTTTGTATCTTTTCTTGGTCATTTTGTGTCTTTTTTTGGTCATTTTGTGTCTTGTTTAGTCATTTTGTGTCTTTTATTTGGTAATTTTGTGTCTTTTTGGTCAATTTGTGTCTTTTTTGGTAATTGTGTGTCTTTTTTTGGTGATTTTGTGTCTTGTTTAGTAATTTTGTGTCTTGTTTAGTCATTTTGTGTCTTATTTTTTGTGATTTTGTGTCTTTTTTGTTCATTTTGTGTCTTTTTTGGTCATTTTGTGTCTTTTTTTGGTCATTTTGTGTCTTTTTGGTCAATATGAGTCATTTTGTGTCTTGTTTAGTCATTTTGTGTCTTTTTTGGTCATTTTGTGTCTTGTTTAGTCATTTTGTGTCTTTTCTTGGTCATTTTGTGTCTTTTTTTGGTCATTTTGTGTCTTTTTTTTGGTCATTTTGTGTCTTTTTTTTGGTCAATATGAGTCATTTTGTGTCTTTTATTTGGTAATTTTGTGTCTTTTTCACTGTGCGTGTGAGATTGTGTTCAGTGAGCGGGGGTCACGGACAACATGCATGTTAAATTGGGGGTCGCGACTCAAAAGAGTTGTTGAGAACTACTGCCTTAAGATACTGACATCAAGATCTGGATGTGTTTGGGTGCATGACCTACTTTGTTTTCACACTTGCGAAGCAGCTTCTTCTTGCCCAGGTCGTAGATTCTCAGCAGTTTCCCAACTCCCACCAGGACTCGTCCCTGGAATGGAGCAATGGCCAATGGTACGTCCTCAACTGGGGTCTGCCGAAAACAGAAAGGAGCTTGAATTTCTGGAGGGAAACGACCTCCTCTTTGAAGATGGGTCCAATGTCTCACTAAACACAGTGTGAGACAAATTCCCCCTTGCTCAGAATTGTAATTCAAAAAGGTGTAAAGCTAAATAATGGACAGTGGCTGTTAGAAGAACAAACATTGGTATGTAAACTACTGTCTAAATATGAGAATTCATGACCGTTTACCATATTTGGTTAATTATAGTTTTAAAACAAGATTACAGTGGTCACAAGCAAGGTTATAATAGATTTGGATTTTTCATTGGTTTTAGTTTTAATTTCGTGGGGAATTTTTGTTTTCAAATTCAGTTAGTTTTAGAGTGACTTTTCTAGTTTTAGTTTAGTTTTTAGTTTTTGAAAATGCTTAGTTTTTATTAGTTTTAGTGTTAGTTTTAGTTTTTTTGTAATGGGCTATATGTTGGGTGCGACATTCAAAGAGGTCATAATAAATTTTGCCTTTATTTCCTTTGGTTTATCATCTCAGCCCCAATAAGGTTATTAACTCTTACAGTTCCAGGTGTTTTGAATTTTGGTTCTAGTGTAGACATCCCAGTCTCAGTAAACATATTCACCATGTGTTGCATGTTCAAATAGAAACACTGAATTATGAATGAAAAAAAGTTGACAAAAACGAAAACTAAGGACATTTTCACTATAATTTTAGTTAGTTTTCTAACCACGCAATACAGTTTCAGTTAGTTATCGTTTTTAAAAAAACTAGTTTTAATTTTTATTTCAGTTAACGAAAATGTTTTTTCAATTCTAGTTTTTGTTATTTCGTTAGTTTTCGTTAACTATAATAACCTTGGTCACAAGTTGCATCAGTAACAGAGAGTTGTTCCACTTTGTTCTGTCTTATCTGGAAAGTTTTCAATGATCAATGGGGATCTTAGTGAACACAGAGGTCCATTCAAATGAGCAATTTCTCTGTTTTTCTCTCATGTTTAAAGGTTAATTATCCTGCGAGACATATACATCTTGTTGTACCATCATTCGTCTTAGTTTCATGTCAGTAAAATGTGATGGTGGCTCAGTTTGGTCACCATCTGCTCTTCTTGGAGCGGAGGAACTTAGAACCCCCCTTATTATTGAGTCGGCAAGTTTACGGTGATTGGTCCTGAGATGCAAAAGGTCGAACTTCCTCTTGTCTAATCTGGAGTGAATGCAAACAGAAAAAGAGCCCCTGAAGTTATGCAGCTTCCTGATGAAGTCCCCAGTGGGAAGTTTAGTCTCCCAGACACGCCAATCCAACATCAAAGAAGTTGAGACGCGGGAAGTCGTTTGTTGCCGTTTAGTCGTTTTCTTGCAATCCTCACTTCAGTTTGTCTCCTTATGCATTGATACACTTCTGCCAAGCAGCCAATCAAAACTATTTCTCTAACATTCAGCATGTTAATCGGCAGGGAAGCTTGTCAGAGCGGCTTCCTTTCAAAAAGGCACAAACAGTGACAGACATATGGACCATGTTTTAGCCCTCAGGAGATTATTTTACCCACCAACTCCTTCCCTTTTTGTTTGTTTTTAAAAAATGCAAATAACTGGCGTGACAACCATAGCCTCATCAGGTCAGCCTATAATATGCTACATCAGTCCCATCAATCCACTAACTGGCTATTAAATTAATATCGCAATTGAATTAACTTAACCAAAATAAATCAAATGCAGTCTTTCTACTCAATGGATAAGACAGATGTTAGCAAGCCTTTCTTTAGAGAGAATAACTTACATATTAAAGGCTAAACGGCATGTATTTGAGGACATATGGGGCCCTTTCATTAATTACATTAAAGACTTAGATTTAACGGCTGAAGAAGTGGATAACAAGTCTTTGTGGACAATGCAGATTCCGGTCTTGTCAGATTCATATTGCTTTTCTATATATGTGTTTTAATTCGCACCAATAACAAACGATACTCAATTGTATATAGATTGACATTTTCTTTAACAGGAGCTCTCCTTTCAATTCCCCTTTTTTCTAACTGACTTCGCTCTAACTGTCCCTTCTGTTCAACACAGTCATCAGAATTAATATCATAGTCATCACATTTAATAAAAATGATCACTTCAGCTACCACACGTACCACACGTACAGCACGTACTCTTCCACTGATCATTATTGTAGTTTAACTCAACAGTTAAATCACTCAATCCCATCAACTTGGTAATATATCATTACACATAATGAAAATCATTACTGACTTTGGTCATTACAGTCATTTATGTATTTTGATCATCACATAATATCTCAGAATCAACAAGTTTCATAGTGCATTTGTGTACTACATCATGTTAGGAAAGTGCTAAACCAAAGCCTCGTGTTTTCACAGTCTCATACCATCTTTTGTTGGTATTTAGGCAAGCAGAGATCTCAACTCACTTGACAGCATACATGTTCGAAGTGTTATGTTTTGTTTGTTTTTATTTTTCTGTCTATGTAAATGCAGCAAATGCATCTTAAAATATGGAAGCTGAATGACGATACATGAATGTAAAAGCTGTATGTCAAAGTGTTATAAACTGAAAATAAAATAAAAATATTGTGGAAAAAAAAAATGCAGTCTTTGTTTAGAGTATTGATGATACCAGTGTCTTGCAATTTTGGGTGTAGAAGGCACAAAAAATAAAATAAAATTATATATATACACTACCGGTCAAAAGTTTTAGAACACCCCAATTTTTCCATTTTTTTATTGAAATTCAAGCAGTTCAAGTCAAATGAACAGCTTGAAAGGGTCCAAAGGTAAGTGGTGAACTGCCAGAGGTAAATAAAAAAGGTAAAATATAACGTACATTTCAGAATTATACAAGTAGGCCTTTTTTCAGGGAACAAGAAGTGGGTTAACAACTTAACTTTATGGAGTCTTGGGCTATTTTGTCCATTTTTTAATTCTTAGGTGAATTAAGTAAGTCATTTTGTGTCTTTTTTAGTCATTTTGGTGTCTTTTTTTGTCATTTTGTGTCTTTTTTTTTGTCATTTTGTGTCTTTTTTTTATTTTGTGTCTTTTTTTGGTCATTTTGTGTCTTTTTTTAGTCCTTTAGTCCAACATAAAATGTGATTTTGAATCATTTTTTTACTTTCAAAACACTATCATGCTCAATAAAGAATGTTAAATGTTGCAAATGTGCATTAATTTCAGAGAACACTGAGACATTAAACTGCATCATTTCCAATTAAATTCTGGAAAAGTTGGTGTGTTCTAAAACTTTTGACCAGTAGTGTATATATAAAGCTGTGTGTGCAGTGTTTGTGGTCTGTAGTCATAAAGTCATATTGTGCATACCAATGTAGGTCAACTTGGCTATAACTACTCAGTTTTATATCTGGGTATAAATATGCATATGTGTATGTGCATCATTTAAAGTATGTGTCTTGCTTGAGACCAGACCGACTCGTCTAAAAAAATCTGGTTAAGTGGTTGGGAAAGTCCTCTAGCTCGTGACTCACTTCCCTTGTAAATCCATATCAGGTAACACATGCATGTTGATTCACTCTGATGGCCTCCGCCCTGCTCCAGTTTCTGGGGAAATGCCAGGGGGGGCAGACACAACATCTGTTGTGTTTTAAATTTCACTACGTCTGTCCTGTTGCACTTTGATAAGCCTCATCTAATCCCTCTTAGCATGCATCTCAGACTGTGACTGACCTGCTAAGTCAGAGTAGTTTCATGCAATTAATGTCACCACCTACTGGAAAAGCAAAAACAGCTTTTATTTTATAATTTTCTCTTATGTTTATCTTTTATTTGTTTTTGTTTTTTGTATTTGTTTCTGTATTTTTTGGACTATAACTTTGGTGTTTTCATTTATTTTGTACTTGCCTAGTCCAGTAGTTCTCAACCTTTTTGAGTCGCGACCCCCAATTTAACATGCATGTTGTCCGCGACCCCCACTCATGCACACGCACAGTTCAGATCACCCAAAAAAGAAACAAAATGACCAAAAAGAGTAAACAAATGACCAAAAAAGACACAAAATGACCAAAAAAAGACACAAAATGACCAAAAAAAGACACAAAATGACCAAAAAAAGACACAAAATGACCAAAAAAAGACACAAAATGACCAAAAAAAAGACACAAAATGACCAAAAAAGACACAAATTGACCAATAAAAGACACAAAATGACTAAAGAAAGACACAAATGACTAAAAAGAACACAAAATGACCAAAAAAAAAGACGAAAACACATTCACACTTTAACACAGTGGAGACAGAGCTGACTTCCAAAATGATTTGGCGACCCCCAAAAATCATCTCGCAACCCCAATTGGGGTCCCGACCCCAAGGTTGAGAACAGCTGGCCTAGTCTATGGATGTATTGGATAAACTGATGTGTGCTCTGACAGCTGATATAATTATGCATCCAAGGAAAATCCAATAAAAATAATTTTGAAAGAAAAGCAAAAACAGCAGTTCCAATTTTTTACACGTCTACAATCTGCAATTAATAAATAAATGTTAGTTTGCTCTTTTTCTGTTGTCTGCTGGGTTTGAATGATGGACTTTGTGTATTATTTAAGTTGTAAATGCTCCGAATGCTTTGCAAAAATAAATATCAAAAGGAAAAAATATTGCATTTGGTTTCTTGTTACCAAAGTTGACCTAAAAATCAGACTCACTTTGTGCACAAACTCCAGTTTCTCCCCTCCAGCGATGAGCCGGTAGGTGTAGATGAAGCCTCCGCCCACTGACCGGGGGTTGAGGATCATATCTCTGGCTACTCCTACCAGAACATACCAGTCATCTCCTGTGTTGGGGAAACGGCACACTGCCACACTGGAAAATATGAAACAAGAAAAGAGACTTTAGGTGTGAGATGGTAAACACTGGATGGAGAATTAAGAACAAATGATAAAATATGTCCTACACCAGCCACTCTCAACCTTGGGGTCGGGACCCCAATTGGGGTCGCGAGATGATTTCTGGGGGTCGCCAAATCATTTGTTTTAGTCTTTTTGGTCACTTAATGTCTTTTTTTGTTCATTTTGTGTCTTTTTTTTTTACATTTTGTGTCTTTTTTTTTACATTTTGTGGTCAATTTGTGTCTTTTTTTGGTAATTTGGTTTCCTTTTTTTGGTCATTTTGTGTCTTTTAAGGTATTTTTGTGTCTTTTTGGTAATTTTGTGTCTTTTTTTGGTAATTTTGTGTCTTTTTTTATCATTTTGTGGTCATTTTGTGTCTTTTTTTTAATCATTTTGTGGTCAATTTGTGTCTTTTTTGATCATTTTGTGGTCAATTTGTGTCTTTTTTGGTCATTTGGTTTCCTTTTGTTGGTCATTTTGTGTCTTTTTAGGTCATTTTGTGTCTTTTTTGGTCATTTTGTCTCTTTTTTTGGTAATTTTGTTATTTTTTTGGTCATTTTGTGTCTTTTTTGATCATTTTGTGTTAATTTTGTGTCTTTTTTGGTCATTTTGTGTCTTTTTTTGGTCATTTTGTTTCTTTTTTGGTCGATCTGAACTGTCCATGTGAGATTGTGTTCAGTGAGTGGGGGTCGCCGACAACATGCATGTTAAATTGGGGGTCGCGACTCAAAAAGGTTGAGAACTACTGTCCTACACTACAGAACACATTTTCTCAGCAGCATCACAACCACTAAAGATTCTGCATTTGAGGCTTTTATAGTGTAAGCAGAACTACATACTACTACATATCATCGTATTAACCAAGCAAAGACCACAAAGAGACAACAATACTTCTTGCAAAATAAGGGTCTCACATGAAGACACACCTCTTTTCTCTTGCCTTCGATTAACGTCTTCCTCTTGCAAGTGAAAGGGAATAGTGTCCCCTTTAACCCATTGACGCCTAAAACGCCTGTAAAACCTCTGGGTGATTTTAAAATCAGCCCCTAAAACCTGAAGTTTTTCTGGAAATTCAACAGAAGTGTCAACTCTTCTACTAAATAATAGATTTTTCAGCCTCTGTAGCAGATAGAAATGAAATTCAAAAAGTATTTGAGAGCTTATACAAATACTACAAAACGACGTATCCACTTTTCAGGCTTCAATGGGTTAAACTAACCCTTCTTTTTTGCTTTATTTTATCTGTTGCTGGTAATGTCTTTTAACCCTTTTTGTTTCTTTCACCTTTGTCAATCCTGCATTTTATTGCACTTCATGCACTCTTGTGTGAAGCACAGTCTGTAAATGCACTATAGAAATAACATTTGACTTGACTATAAACTGTATAAATGAATGCTACATTTAATATAAACCTGTGCATTTGGAAAAAATACACCCATCAGGCTTCTTATAAGCCAATAAGTGGAGGACGCACATTTATGCTGCTGGCAGGCGACTACCGGTACTTAGTATTTAAAATTGTCCTAATTTTTAAATTCTTAAAAAGTTCTTAAAATACAAAGAAGACAGACATTTTGAATTAAATTTGTATATTTCAATGAAATAAAACTAACTAACGTGATTAAGAGATTAAAAAGGTCAGGATGAAACCGGTTCTGTTCTCTGAATTGAAAGATCCTCTGTTCCACTTTGGCAGCCCCAAAAGATTTCACTACAGCTGCAGGTTAAATTTAGACAGATCGGAAAGACTTCAATTTATGACACGCTGGGAGTGTTGGAGCCCGACTCTCAATCAATGTGAAAGGCGTAATAAACAACACTCAGTCAGGGGTCGGATTTTATTACCTGACATAAACCTGCCACACTCACACAACACTCTGTGACGAGCTGTGACACCATGGGCCTCATACAAAAACTCTTACTTCATTATTTATAGGGGATTTTCAAACCCAAAAACTGCTTCAAAGTAATAATTAATAATAAGTTAAAATGATATAGCGCCTTTCAAGAACCCAAGGATGCTTTACAATACATGACAGTAGGATGACTAAAGATTGGGCACTGATTAAAGGGTTCAGTGAGTCCAAAAGCCTTTGTGAAGAGATGATGTTTGAGAAGTTTTTTTTGAAAATGTCCAATGCCAGCAGAGAGTTCCAGAGGGCTGTGGCAAATTCACAATCATCACTCATAAAACTAAAAAAAGTTTGTACGGATGGTTCTTGCATGACTCTCTGTCACGCTTAACCTCTTCTTCAGCTTCAAAAGTGTTTAATGTGTCACACTTTGAACAGCCCAGAGTTTACTTTTTATTTTACAACCGTGTTAACACATTTCCTACAAATGCAGTGTTTCCGCTACCGTTATATTAACCCATTGAAGCCTGGAAAGCGGATGCGTCGTTTCATAGTATTTGTATAAGCTCTCAAATACTTTTTGAATTTTATTTCTAAAAAAAAAATCTATTATTTAGTAGAAGCGTTGACACTTCTGTTGAATTTCCAGAAAAACTTCAGGTTTTAGGGGCTTATTTTAACCCATAAGAACCCACGGTGACACCCATGTAACAAACACTTTAAATATTCTAGAACAGGGGTCTCAAACTCAAATTACCTGGGGGCCGCTGGAGGCAGTATCAAAATGACCCAAAAAATCTAAATTACTTAAAAAAGACACAAAAAAGACAGACAAAATGACTTAAAAAGAAACAAAATGACCAAAAAAGACACAAAAGTACAAAAAAAAAAGGACTAAATGACAGAAAAAAAACTAAATTACTTAAAAAAGACACAAAATTACTAAAAAAGAGACACAAAATGACCAATAAGGACACAAAATGACAGAAAAAAACTAAATTACTTAAAAATGACACTAAAAAACCCCCACAAAATTACTAAAAAAAGACACAGAATGACCAAAAAAACCCCACATCATACATATGTTCTGCGTGGTTCTCTTGGTCTGTGATATATCCCCCATAACTTTCCTTTATGGATAACTGGCTCTGGGCAGTTTTTACAGGCGTTTTAGGCTTCATTGGGTTAGAGGGGCGGCCTGCCCCCCCTTGACGATCAAGTTAATTTTATTTTCTATATTGCACCAAATCACAACAACACAAGTCTTTTAAGGTTATCTTTCCTATATATCTTGTCCTTTTATTTAACAAACTAAAGTGTATGTTATTTATCCTATTTACAAGACGGCATGTTATTTCTGTCTCTACATGGTTGCGTGTTTACAATTCTCGTCTGTTCTCTGTTGTGTGCGTAGCGGAGTTCCACCCCGATGCGTGCACACAAACACACATGCACCAGGGTTTCCATTAATGACCTAGACCAGAGGTGTCAAACTCTGGCCCGTGGGCCAAATTTGGCCCGCAGTATAATTATATTTGGCCCGCGAGGAAATACCAAATGACAACCAGAGCTGGCCCGCCGGTATTATACAGCGCAAATACTACAAATCCCAGAATGCTCTGCTGGTGTTTTGGCTTGAACACAGTAGATCAGTGTGTAGCAAACTGAGCAACAATTAAAGTTGTCTTTATGCACTTTTTCTTGCTAGTCCAAGGCTTGAATGGCTGCACATTCATTGAAGGATATTATTATTAGTCATTTGGTTTATTATTATTATTTTATTCTCACATTTATTTTTAGCCTGTGGAAAAAAGATTACTGTTAAATTTAAATTTAAAGAAGGCCGCATATAAAATAAAGGGACATACGATTTTTATTTAAATTTTATTTAAGAAATGAATGCCATTGATGTGTTTGTTTGTTTTATTTGATATTCGATTTTGCATGTTTGAAATATTAAGTTATATCAAGCTTTGCTTGTTCCATTTCGTTCAATATTTTTTCAATAAATATCAATGTTGGCCCGCGACTTTGTCCAAGTTTTACATTTTGGCCCACTGTGTATTTGAGTTTGACACCCCTGATCTACGCTTAGTAATGAGTCTTTATTTTTGTTTTGAGTCACACCTTTTCCTTTTCGCTATCCATCTGTCTGATTATTCATTCTTCCTCTCCAAGTACTGCTGTATGTGTCCATGCTCACCTGAAGGCTGCTTCGTTCTGCTCCAGCTGCACCTGGTCCAGTGTTGAACCCTGGATGGGGTTGACGAGTCGGACCAGCGAGGCCCACTGGCCCGCTCCAGCTTTAGGTGCTCCAAAAATGGCTTCTGGGAGATTCTCGTTGAGGAAGGCGGCGGCCATCTCAGCAGCCAGTTCTCTTTCATCCTCCCCAGCAGCCTCCACCATCTCCTACAGAGGCAATAAAGAAGAAAGCAGGTCAGGGAGAGTGAAGCATTCTGAACCAGCTGGAGACAACTTTAACCAACCAGCAGGTGATGGATACGTTCAGTGGGAATGAGCTCCTCATTCTCTCATTATGGTGTTGAACTTTAGGATTTAATGTCAAAATAAAATGGACTTTTTTTCGCAACACTATCTTTATTTATTTTCAGACATAACACATACATATAACTACCGGTCAAAAGTTTTAGAACACCCCAATTTTTCCAGTTTTTTATTGAAATTCAAGCAGTTCAAGTCAAATGAACAGCTTGAAAGGGTACAAAGGTAAGTGGTGAACTGCCAGAGGTAAATAAAAAAAGGTAAGCTTAACCAAAACTGAAAAATAATGTACATTTCAGAATTATACAAGTAGGCCTTTTTCAGGGAAGAAGAAATGGGTTAACAACTTAACTCTATGGAGTCTTGGGCTATTTTGTCCATTTTTGAATTCTTTTCATGTCTTTTTTGGTCATTTTGTGTCTTTTGGTGTCTTTTTTGTCATTTTGTGTCTTTTTTTGGTCATTTTGTGTCTTTTTTTGTCATTTTGTGTCTTTTTTTAGTCCTTTAGTCCAACATAAAATGTGATTTTGAATCTTTTTTTTACTTTCAAAACACTATCATGCTCAATCAAGAATTTTAAATGTTGCAAATGTGGAATCATTTCAGAGTACACTGAGACATTAAACGGCATAATTTTTAATTAAATTCTGGAAAAGTTGGTGTGTTCTAAAACTTTTGACCGGTAGTGTATAACTACTGGGACTCCGAACATAAGCCCCAAACCATGTAAAACACAAATAGTAAATATAAATCACAAACAAAAGGAGGAAACTTAAATACTCAATAAAATAATAAAAATAAAATTAAATAAAAAAATAAATAAAAAAAACGACATGATACTACATAAGTAAATTAAAATAAATAATAAAATACATAATAGAAATAAGAGTACAGATGGGGGAGAATAAATACAAAACCAACCATACATTGCATATAAATGTATAAACACATAAATTAGAAAGTGGTCAGTCAACACCAGACAAACATTTTTCAAAAATGGGCTGCAGAGGGCTACTTATGAGTCATCCCCAGGTGTTTCCACCAAACCTGACGAGTCTTTATTCGAAAGAAAAATTCTAAAGGGGCCCCAGATGTTATCACAAATATGTTGTTTACCCTTCATTGCATATGTGATCTTTTGTAAGGGCAGAGTTGCTGCTAATTCAGAAAGCCATTCACCTATCCTTGGTCTATCCACCTCTTTCAAAGCTATTGCAATGACTCTTTTGGCCAACAACAGGCCTATATCTAAAAATAATCGATGCTTCTTTCTTATGTTACAATTAGCTGGGTAGATACCCAATAGGAATATTTTTGGATCTAAATGTAATTTTATCTCTAATATTTCAAAATGGACTTTTTAACTGATGCCACGCTATTCACACCATTTGAAAAATGAATTAATTAACTGACACAACAGTCCTGAGATCTGTTCCGGTGAGAAGAGGTATTATATTTGAAGACCAAAGGGAGCAACTTCTGCAGGAGCCCTTTATAAAAACATTTGAGAGAATGCAGTTATCTTCTTCCTCCTAGTGAGAACAGCCTAATTTTTCATTTAGTACCCAGTGATAAGAACAATATTTATTATCTCCTGTGATCAAGAGAAAACCTTGAGGCAGCAGCATGAGAATAAAGAAAAGTCACTAATGCATTAATTTGCAAAGTAAACCGATACTCTATGTTTATCTGTGAAGGGCAAAACTATTTATTACACAACATTTAAACCACACTATGTCCCCACTGATTTGGTATTGATATTGCTAAAATAATTAACTTCTGTGTCCAATTTCCTTTGTTTTGAGTAATTTCTTTTTTTCTTACTGAGGTGTCGGATTCTCCTACAGCCTTGTTAACAAACTCTGCAGATCTGTTTGAACTCTTAGTTTCAGTATAAAACAAGAGCACGACTCACACAGATTTATATATCAGAAGCCAAAAAAAGAAGATTTCTAAATCAGCTTTTTAATAAAACACCCAAAAAGAAATCCAAACACTGGTCAGTGTCTCTTTCTCGCTTCTGTTAACTTAATACCCCAATGAACAGTGTTGAAAAAAACTGACCCTTGTCCAAACCTAACCTAGCCCTCCTCTGGACACAATCAATCTCCATAAAATAACAGACATGTCCAATAAACTATGCCCAGCCTGTGTGGTCTCTGCACTCTAAATGGTCTGGATTTACAGCAAAAATCAAAACTAAGCCATTTCTCATTACCGTGTGTAGTCTGCACTGTAAAAAAGGTGTCTAAAAACCAGATAAAAACAGTAAATCTGAGGGAAATGATCTTGCTGCATGGACAGATAATTTACCTTGACAAGATTTATTAAATTAAGATTATTAAATCTAGAAATAAGCACGTTGAACGCTTAAAATAAGAAATTAACATTTAAAACAAGATAAATTATCTAACACGTCTTAATCTAAAGTTTTTTTTATCTTGATAAAAAAACAAACAGTCAGTGCACTCTGCAGCTTGCAGCTTTAATTTATCTTGTTTTAAGATTTCATTTCTTATTTTAAGCGTTCAACATGCTTATTTCTACATTTAATCATCTTAATTTAAGAAATCTTGTCAAGTGAAATTATCTGTCCATGCAGCGAGATCATTTCCCTCAGATTCAGTGTTTTTATCTTGTTTTTAGACACCTTTTTTGCAGTGTGGCTTTCTTAAAGACGTGCGTTTTTGGGGAAGGTGATCAGTGGAAAGACCAAACATGCTCCCCAGGAATCTGAAAGGTTGACCTCTCTCCAAAGGAACATATGAAAGGTAAAAAAAAAAAATATGTCTGTTATCCACGATCAAGTCTTTTCTTAAGCTTTAACCTGGAAAAAATAATCTAGAACCAGCCAACAGACTGTCAGGGAGCAGGAGCAGAGTTTTGCTTTCAATCAAGAATCCAAGATGGCAGCAGGTCCTTTTGTCTGTCTCCATGTCTGTCTAGTTTAACTCTTTTTTTAAGGATTTTTAGTGCACTTTTAATGCACTTAATAGTGCACTTATTTCAGAAACTGTTTCTAAGTATCAGCTTATAAGTTTTTGCCTCTATGGGCCATCTACCCTGTTATTTTTAATGAACTGATCCACATGGACTGAGGCCTCTCATCTTGCTGAAGCTAATCTGAAGCTCAGGTCTTATGACGTGTTTAAGGTCTGTGTGTTATGTAAATGTGTAACTGTATTCTGTGTTTGCTGCCTCTTGGCCAGGGCTCCCTTGAAAAAGAGGTTCTTAATCTCAATGGGATATTCCCTGGTTAAATAAAGGTTAAATAAAAAATAAAAAAAACATTACTTCCAGAGCACTCAGGTCGTCTAACCAGCTGCTCCTGGTCGTACCGCGGTCCAGACTCTGTCCTCGTGGGGACAGAGTCTTCTCTGTGGCGGCTCCAAAGCTGTGGACCAGCCGACCTCTCCAGGTCAGAGCTGTCTGTTGAGCACTTTAAAACATAATGTAATGTATATAATGTAATGTATATGCATGTAGATGGTACAGGAGAGGCAAAAATAAGCCTTTAGTGGGGCTTCAGCCTGTTCCTTTTTCGGTTGCTGTCTGGTGGATTCTTTTGTAAAAACATGATTTTATTTTGTTGTCTTTTTTTCGAAATAAAGCATTCATTCATTATTAAAAACCTATTTATTCTCCTTGGCGTTCAGTCCCAGCTAGGCAAGAATCATTGGCTTTCTTTTACTTTTTTTACTCTTTTATTTTTCTTTTCTATATCTAACTCTGTTTGGATTGAGTTTTTATTACTATTTTATTGTGTTACTTTTTAAAAATATTTTATTGCTTTCATTGTTTTTATTGGTAATGATTTGTGTATGATTTTATCCTATTTTAATAACTGTACAGCACTTTATATGTGCTCTGTAAATAAACTTTGACTTGACATTGCACTTCATACCTCGGCCATTTGTTGCTTTCTCTGGGCTTTGGTTGCCTCGGTGTAGGCATTGTGGTCCGTCTCAATCAAAATGAGATTGTTGGTCTCTGGGTGGATTACAAATTTCCTGGGGGTGTACTGCAGAGGGAAGGCCACCTGGTTGAAGACGGCCCCTAATTTCTCCAGAGCCAAGATTCTGTCAGACAGAGGAGAGGAGAGAGAGGATGGTTACAAATCATGTGGAACCTGAGGGCTGCAGCTGAGCTCTCCCAGCAGAGAAGGGATTACTGATAATGGACTTCAATATTTCATCAGTCTTCTACATCCTGCACCACTTACCCAAAAACAACTTCCCATGTCTTTGTCTGCATCTTAACCAGTTGCATGTTTTCATACAGAAGGAGATTATTTGGTGCATTTAGTTCAATTTTACACTTAAAGGGTTGTAAACCTAGTTGTTAAAAGTCAATATACAGCACTTTATTCAAATAAAACCTAATTTCCCAACAACTAAACTGTGGCTAGCTTAAATGCTGAGTAGCTAGTAACTGGGAAACCAATAGCCACAGTGACTGGTGAGAATTTTTTTGGTCCATGCATACTTTTAACTGACAGGTCAACCTAGGATCTCTGTTTCTGACAGGCCACTAGATGGAGGTGTAGTGCTTTATCAGGGAATGCGGTGAATTCATTATATACAACCCAAATTCCATGAAAGTATGGACATTGTCTTAAACATAAACGAAACAGAACGTGAATGTTCAAATAGAAACACTGAATTATGAATGAAAAAAGTTGACAAAAACGAAAACTAAGGACATTTTCACTATAATTTTAGTTAGTTTTGTAACCTCACAATACAGTTTCAGTTAGTTATTGTTTTTTTAAAAACTCTAGTTTTTATTTTTATTTCAGTTAACGAAAATGTTTTTTCAATTCTAGTTTTCGTTATTCGTTAGTTTTCGTTAACTATAATAACTATAATATTTCATCAGTCTCCTACATGCTGCACCACTTACCCAAAAACAACTTCCCATGTCTTTGTCTGCATCTTAACCAGTTGCATGTTTTCATACAGAAGGAGATTATTTGGTGCATTTAGTTCAATTTTACACTTAAAGGGTTGTAAACCTAGTTGTTAAAAGTCAATATACAGCACTTTATTCAAATAAAACCTAATTTCCCAACAACTAAACTGTGGCTAGCTTAAATGCTGAGTAGCTAGTAACTGGAGAACCACTAGCCACAGTGACTGGTGAGAATTTTTTTGGTCCATGCATACTTTTAACTGACAGGTCAACCTAGGATTCCCGTTTCTGACAGACCACTAGATGGAGGTGTAGTGCTTTATCAGGGAATGCGGTGAATTCATTATATACAACCCAAATTCCAAGAAAGTATGGACATTGCCTTAAACATAAATAAAACAGAACGTGATCATTTGCTCATCTTTTTTTTTAAAAATCTATTCAATAGAAAGCTGTACAAAGAAAGTATAATTTTGTTCAAAATGATAAATGTCACTCTAAAAACACTGAAATCTGAATTGATGCATTCTGTTTTTTATGTGGATAGCACCCAAACTTTTTAGAATCTGGGTTTGTACCTGATGTTCTCATCGTTTACTCTGATGTGACACAGAGTAAAGGCTGCAGGGTGTGCAGTTGAAATGGTTTTACCACCATGAGCAGAAACACACATTCATTTCCTGAAGCTAAAGAAGGCAGAGAGCCAGCTGTGTCTTTTGGATGAACAAGGCTTTCATTCTATATACCAGACTTTCTGTGTCCTTCCCAAACATTTTAGAAATCTAGGCCCCGTTTACACGAGGATGCTTGCGGGTAAAAACGACAAAATATTTTATGGGAAGTGCCTTTCGTTTAGACGGTGACGGCGTTTTTGGGGCTTAAAAACGCAAAAATCTGAAACCACCCTCCAAAGTGGAAAAGTTGAATCCTCTCCTCCGTAGCGTGTCGTCTACACTGACAAGACACAAAACTCTGATCTGATCTGCTCACGTCACGTATGTGTTTACGTCACATACATGCTCCAGGACAGGAAATAAAGAAACGTGGGATTATTTCCATGGTGGGACCTTCAAGCTGCTCTGGCAGCTCTAATAAACTTACAGGAGTCTTTCCACCAAATGTCCAGGATATGTACAGATAGTATTAGTGAACAGAGAAGGATCTGGAATTACCTCCATCACATTCTGGATGCAGCGATTGGTGGGAGGAGCCAGACGGCTGTGAACGAGACCTGGGAGATCTAGTGATGGTGGAGAACTTTGTGGAAGGAGTAGCTGATGAAAATGTGTGGCGTGAAAACTTCTGCATGCCCAAAGATGCTCTTATGGCTTTAAGTGATGCCGCCTGGCTGCATACAATCCAATTTCACACACTTTTGCGTCACCGTATGCAGCAGATTTCCTCCTGAAAACGCTCGTCTAAACGAGGAATAAAGAGTGAAGACGCGACGCCACTTTTGCGTCTTATGTTCAGACCGTCATCATGTAAACGGGGCCCTAGTTGGCATGAGAAAATAAGGCTACCTATGGTTTATTCAAACATGTCTAAGTGTCCCCTTGGTGTATCCATACCTCAGTGTGTTGGTGGAAATGGCCACGATGCCTTCGGGACACTGCTCCGAGGCGAAGCCAGAGGCGTACTCCAGGGTCTCGTAGGACAGCGGGGTCAGGTGGAAGCGAGACTGGTACGAGTAGCTGAGCCAGGAACGACTGGACATGGCAAGCACCTGTCAGAGGAGACGGAGAAGACAATTTCAGATTGACAGAATGATTATTAGATCTTCTGAAAGACAAGAACGCACATTCCTTAACCTCCTGAGAACCTGCGTCCTCATATGTGGACATTACATTTTAGGTTTGCTGGACTTTATACTTCATTCTGCTTATCTATAACATGTTGTCCTCAGTAGTACACACTCTAGAAAATACATCAAGGAGTGTAAAAATCAGATGGCAGCATCTTGGTAAAGTCAATCAGCAGCTTATCCCCAGAAAAAAAGTGGACCAGGTACAAAAGCTGATCAGATTTTATGGTTAAAACTTGTTTATTTGTGCTTAATAATGTTTGTAGTTTGAGATTCTGTACAAATTTGACTATTTTTAGCAATAGCAACAAGCTACGACTGCTAATCAGGAAGTTCTCATTTGACAAGGAATAGATTTTACTATCGTTCTTTCAAAGAGAAGCTGTAAATGTATGGAAATAAAAAGGTTTACACACTGGTGAATTAATTGTGTTCTACAGTAAAATAACGATTCGTTTTTAATAACGATTACCGTAATTTTTGGACTATAAGCCGCGCCTTTTTCCCAATTTTTCGATTCTGCGGCTTATATAACGGTGCGGCTAATCTATGGATTTTTCCAGCTAACGGCCACTAGGTTACCTCCTAAATCTATGGATGTTACAGGTTACAGTCCACCAACTTTAACTCTCTGGGCTCTATGACCGGTCCGCCAGGAGCGGCGGGCTCCAGCAGGAGAAGCTGGAGGCAGGTGTACTACCAGATCGGCTCGGGGTCCTTCAGATACTTTAAGCTATTTTTCACTTGTCTGTGTGTATTTGTGTCGAAAGCTACTTAGTTTGTCGGAGTCGCCGTGTCGTAATCAGCGGCAGACGAAGGACCCCGAGCCAATCTGGCAGGGCGCCGGAAAAGAGTGAAAAGAGGTCATTCTTGTTAACTAGATGAAAATACAGAATCCTTTCAAAATAAAACAATACGCAATTCATGCAGCCTAAAACAACTTCACATCAACATTACATCTAGGCACGTAAGCTCTGATGCATCATGCATGAAATATTAGCATCAAGTTAAAAGGAGATCCAGATCAAAGTCATTAATGATATGGTACTGACAATTAAAAGTATCGAACCACACCATCTTGGGGGGTCCCGGGGCATGCCCCCCCGGGAGAAAATTTGTAAATTTTTAAGTAAAATGCATCTATTTTGTGCACTTTGAGACCTAAATGACAGCAAACATCTAGAGGGCACCAAATAATTTTTTGCACGTGTAAAGGGCAGCCAATAAGGCACCTCCTCTTGTTTTCACCACTCTACAGGCACTTTAGCGCACTTTTTCAATAATGGAGGCATGAAGGCACCTACTACGTTATCGTAGCATTATTAGCATGTTTCTTGTGTGTTTTGGTTGCAAATGTTTGAGTCACGTACCGCTTCCTGTCCCTGCATCCTGACTCTGAAGAGTTTGACGGGTCGGGAGCCCAGGTACCGTGTTCTGGTGTCTGACAGGTCACCTGTTACTGGGTCCAGGACCGTCCTCAGGAGCACTCCATTCTGGGGACGGGGATGAAACACACACACAAATTATCGGACGACCTACAAAACAGATGTTTCTGCACTGATGTGACCAATCATGCTTGTCTTACAGAAGCCTTTACTATTAATATGCATTATTATTCGTGGTTTTTCTTCTTGGATCTAGCACAAACACAAGCACAATCTGGGCCGATATGAACATTTAGTGTTGCTACGACTGTTTTATCTACACTACCGGTCAAAAGTTTTAGAACACCCCCATTTTTCCATTTTTTTTATTGAAAATCAAGCAGTTCAAGTCAAATGAACAGCTTGAAAGGGTACAAAGGTAAGTGGTGAACTGCCAGAGGTAAATAAAAAAAGGTAAGCTTAACCAAAACTGAAAAATAATGTACATTTCAGAATTATACAAGTAGGCCTTTTTCAGGGAACAAGAAATGGGTTAACAAATTAACTCTATGGAGTCTTGGGCTATTTTGTCCATTTTTTAATTCTTTTCATGTCTTTGTAAGTCATTTTGTGTCTTTTTTAAGTCTTTTGGTGTCTTTTTTTTGTCATTTTGTGTCTTTTTTTGGTAATTTTGTGTCTTTTAGTGTCTTTTTCAAGTCTTTTGGTGTCTTTTTTTGTCATTTTGTGTCTTTTTTTGGTAATTTTGTGTCTTTTTTTGGTAATTGTGTGTCTTTTTTTGGTAAATTTGTGTCTTTTTTTTGTAATTTTGTGTCTTTTAGTGTCTTTTTCAAGTCTTTTGGTGTCTTTTTTTGTCATTTTGTGTCTTTTTTTGGTCATTTTGTGTCTTTTTGGTCATTTTGTGTCTTTTTTTGGTAATTTTGTGTCTTTTTTTAGTCCTTTAGTCCAACATAAAATGTGATCTTGAATCTTTTTTTTACTTTCAAAACACTATCATGCTCAATAAAGAATTTTAAATGTTGCAAATGTGCATTAATTTCAGAGTACACTGAGACATTAAACTGCATCATTTTCAATTCAATTCTGGAAAAGTTGGTGTGTTCTAAAACTTTTGACCAGTAGTGTAAGTGTGTAACATTTCTGTAAGTGTGTGGGCAAAAGTAAGAATACCTGAAGCCCTATGTTGAGGTAGAGGAAGCCGATGGTTCCCTTCTCTCCAAGTTCATCCTGTTTCTCCACCCCTCCCATCTCCACGATACACAGGCTCTCTGGCTGGGCCGGCAGCGCCTGCATACTCAGCGGCTGTAAACAGTCCTGAGCAGGACAAAGATTCAAAGAGAGGGTTGAGAATGTTTCCACATCCAGGAGGTCGCCAGCATAAACACAAAGAGCAGCTTCAACAAAGTGCACACACATGAATATGTAGATAAAAGAGGTTCTCTTCCTTTACAGCAGCTATTCTCAACCTTGGGGTCGGGACCCCAATTGGGGTCGCGAGATGATTTCTGGGGGTCGCCAAATCATTTGTTTTAGTCTTTTTGGTCACTTAATGTCTTTTTTTGTTCATTTTGTGTCTTTTTAGGTAATTTTGTGTCTTTTTTTTTCATTTCGTGTCTTTTTTGGTAATTTGGTTTCCTTTTTTTTGTCATTTTGTGTCTTTTTTTGGTCATTTTGTGTCTTTTTTTGGTCATTGTGTGTCTTTTCTGGTCATTTTGTGTCTTTTTTGATCATTTTGTGGTCAATTTGTGTCTTTTTTTATCATTTTGTGGTCAATTTGTGTCTTTTTTGTCATTTTGTGTCTTTTTTTGGTAATTTTGTGTCTTTTTTGGTAATTTTGTGTCTTTTTTGTGGTAATTTTGTGTCTTTTTTGGTAATTTTGTGTCTTTTTTGGTCATTTTGTGTCTTTTTTGATCATTTTGTGGTCAATTTGTGTCTTTTTTATCATTTTGTGGTCAATTTGTGTCTTTTTTTGGTAATTTTGTGTCTTTTTAGGTCATTTTGTGGGTTTTTTTGGTCATTTTGTGTCTTTTTTTTGGTCATTTTGTGTCTTTTTCTGGTCATTTTGTGTCTTTTCTGGTAATTTTGTGGTCAATTTGTGTCTTTTTTTATCATTTTGTGGTCAATTTGTGTCTTTTTTTGGTAATTTGGTTTCCTTTTTTGGTCATTTTGTGTCTTTTTAGGTCATTTTGTGGGTTTTTTTGGTCATTTTGTGTCTTTTTCTGGTCATTTTGTGTCTTTTCTGGTAATTTTGTGTCTTTTTTGTTATCATTTTGTGGTCAATTTGTGTCTTTTTTGGTCATTTTGTGGTCATTTTGTGTCTTTTTTGGTCATTTTGTGGTCAATTTGCGGCTTTTTTGGTCATTTTGTGTCTTTTCTGGTAGTTTTGTTTCCTTTTTTTGGTCATTTTGTTTCTTTTTTGGGTGATCTGAACTGTGCGTGTGAGATTCTGTTCAGTGAGTGGGGGTCACGGACAACATGCATGTTAAATCAGGGGTCGCGACTCAAAAAGGTTGAGAACTACTGCTTTAGAGGACTATAACAACCAAAAGCAATGTTAGACAGCTGATATTATGCCTGTTCTTCAACCTATCGATTGGTCGATGGGGCAGAAAAAAATCTGCATTCAATGAGTTTGGAGGTTCTTCAGTTACTCTGCTTAACGGGTAGGTCTGTCTGTGTTTTTTCCCTGTGAACCAGAGTTTATTTCCCTCGTATTTCTGACTGAGTGGCTAATGTCACACTATTGTTCATGCAGCCTAAAACAACTTAACATCAACATTACGTCTTGGCACCAGATCAGCAATCAATCAATCAATCAAAGGGTGTCAGAGGGTCGGAGACATGGACGACAAGAGTCGGATTGTTGAAGTGGAACAGCATCAATCATTTATGACATACAGTGCCGAACTCAAACTGTTAGAAGGGCAGGGGCCAAAAAATAAAAAGGGACCATTCTGCACAACATGGGGCCCCACCAGCACGCAAAAAGCTCTGATGCATCTTGTATGATGAAATATTAGCATTAGCAATTTGTACATTTTTAAGTAAAATGCATCTATTTTGTGCACTTTGAGAGCTAAATGAGAGCAAACATCTAGAGGGCACCAAATAATTTTTTGCACGTGTAAAGGGCAGCCAGTAAGGCACCTCCTCTTGTTTTCACCACTCTAAAGGCACTTTAGAACACTTTTTCAACCATGGTTGCAGAGTGTTTAAAAAAAAAAAAAAAGTTTAGCTATTGCAAAAGCTGCCACTCATCACGGTCACCCAACCGTTCAACCACAGTGGAGGCGGGGCTCGACAAACACCACAAAAACAAACCGTCACAATAATAACACTGCTGGCTAAAAAGGTCACACGGGCCTATCCTCTCGCACTGCTTTTAGTTATTCCTGATCATAGCAAACAGCTGAAGTGTGTCTGAGCTGAAATAATACCCTGGTGAATATAAAGGGCAAAGGTTATGTGGCTGGTAATCCTTCGGAGCAGGGAAAGCAGGGAGTGAAATTAGATATTCTCTCCTGAGGGATGGGTGCAATGGTAAAGTTTTGATGGATATTTATTGTTGCTGACCTTAAAATAAACCAAACGCACATGTTTTGACTGTAGGGTCAAACTGAAGTCATGTCAATCAATTACCACCAATAATTGTTTTTGAAGTTTCTCTGTTAAAAGTACAACAATGACCTTGATGCCTGCAATAACTGTGGTTTTAAGCCAGATGCTGCTGTGTTATGATTATATTTATTTGGTTGTGGAAATGATTGGATGGCTGCAGAATAAAAGGTGATTTATTGCTCACCACCACAGAGCCAGAAGGACTGAACAACTTAATCTGAAGCAATTGTACGACAATATTTCACTCAACTGACAATCATTTGTTTCCAGCCCTTCAGGGAGGAAATGGCCAACGCAAAGAGCATTTCATTGTTATGTGTAAGGGTTGAACATGCTGATGTGTTTAGTGTTTCTGTTCATACCGAAGGGTCCAGGGAGATGATTCGGACGGTGTTGTCGACCAGTCCCACGGCCAAGAACCGTGATCGCTGCTCACCAGGAGGAACGTTAGCCAGACTCATACAGACCACGTCTGCAGACATCTCTTTCCGCTCCGTGTACTCGTTCAACTGGCCAGACTACAGAGACAAAAAGAGAGAGACACACGATTACTATGCTGTGTTTATGATGCTGTCAGAGATCGATTTAGTCTGCCTTCAATAGAAATTTCAGTCACATTTAAATGTCACTTTCTTTAACCCTTTGATGCACAACATCTTGACACCCCTTGTAATACACAACATGGGTCAAAAATGACCCTCATTCATTTTGCATGTTATTTAATGCTTGCTGTGTGTTTCTGTGTTCTATCTTTTGACATCTACTTATTTTATGATTGAATATTCCAAGTATTCTTTAAATATCTTGTTTCTGATAACAACAGATCATTATTTCCATTTTGCCTCTCATACTTTATGAAGAAAAAAAGTTTTTGTATTATTACATAGCTAACTACTTGGCTCAGTAGCTTGCTAAGCTAACTACTTAGCCAAGAAGATAGCTAAGTAGTTAACTTAGCAAGCTATTTAGCTAAATAATTACCCAAGGAGTTAGCTAAGTAGTTAGCTTAACAAGCTACGTAGCCAAGAAGTTAGCTTAGTAGTTATCTTAGCAAACTACTTAGCTAAAAAATGGATATGGGTATATGGATATATTTTTTACCCATGTTGGACATTAGAAGGGTAGTGACACAAAAAGGGATTTTATTCAAAAATAAATAAAGGAAAACCTAAAAATAGGATGTATGATGATCAAAAACAAACTAATTGAGGAAAACCTGGAATACTGAATGATGAAAATAATTTATTGCAAAGAACAAAAAACATAAAAAAACATAAAAACTATCGGGTCAGTTTAGACCCATGTTGTGCATCAAAGGGTTAAATACAAATGTATTGATGATGTGTACTTTATCAAGGTTTGAGCATTTAAAAAAAGGTGAAATTTATTACTGGCCACAAGCTCCAAAAAAGGGGCTGTATTACTTCCTGAATACAGTGGTGACAATGTTTCAAGATTGTGTTAAGTTAGACACACAAAAAACCTTAAAAACCTAAAACGTGTCAATGTCATTCTATTCACTGGTATCAAAATGCCAATGTGAAAAATACAATCTATCCTTTATTCTAGACTTATATTTGAGGTCTGCTGCAGTAGACTGCCCTAAAATCTTTGAGATTCTATTGAGATCTGCAAAGTAAGTGACTTGATAAATACGAAGTTGAAATTTCCAAAGACATGCTGAAAAAACATTTCTCACCGGGTCCATCTCAAAGTAGACCAGCTCGCCACCAGTCAGTGCAATGACGACCTGCCGCTGGTTCACAGCACAGCGGACGATCGTCTTTTTACCGGGAGTCTTCCACTCGTTCACACGCTTGTCTGCTCGGATGTGACGGATACCATCTGGGTACACCTGTAGGAGGAGCAGGGAGGGAAAGAGAAGAAGAAATAAGATGAAAAAAAGTAAGTAGTAGGATGGGGGATTGTTTCATTATTCAACACATCCTGCATACTTCAGCTCAGCTGTTCTCAACCTTGGGGTCGGGACCCCAATTGTGGTCGCGAGATGATTTCTGGGGGTCGCCAAATCATTTTGGAACTCTGTCTCCACTGTGTTAAAGTGTTCATGTGTTAATGTGTTTTAGTCTTTTTGGTCACTTAATGTCTTTTTTTTTAATATCATTTTGTGTCTTTTTTGGATAATTTTCTGGTCAATTTGTGTCTTTTTTGGTATTTTTGTTTCCTTTTTTTTGGGTAATTTTGTGTCTTTTTTTAGTCATTTTGTGTCTTTTTTGGTAAATTTGTTTCTTTTTGGGGTCATTTTGTGCTTTTTTTGTCATTTTGTGTCTTTTTGGGGTCATTTTGTGTCTTTTTAGTCATTTTTTACAATTTTTTTTTATCATTTTGAGGTCAATTTGTGTCTTTTTTGGTAATTTTGTTTCCTTTATTGGGTCATTTTGTGTCTTTTTTGGGTGATCTGAACTGTGCGTGTGAGATTGTGTTCAGTGAGTGGGGGTCGCGGACAACATGCATGTTAAATTGGGGGTCGGGACTCAAAAAGGTTGAGAACTACTGCTTCAGCTGACTGTTGCTCTGCTGACATGTACAGCAACCTCAACAATATAAATATTTAGGGCTGGGCGACATATCGATATAAAAATGATTTCGATAGATTTTTAAATGTGATATGGAATTAGACCATATTGCATAAATCGATTTAGTTCTTTTCTTTTTCTTTTAAATATAAATGCTGCCCTTATTAGGGTTTGTCATATTTAGTTATTTTGGAATGTTTGTTATTCTTTTCTCATATAAATATATTTGTTTCGGAAAAAGATTTACCCGTTTTATTTCATAGGATATTTTAAGATAAGATATTTTTTTTTATTTTTATTTAAATGTGCACTTTATGAAGCTTTGATTTAAAAAAAGAAAAATACTGTACTCTTGTTATTATACAGTATTTATGTTCACTTATATAAACGGTTTCAATAAAACTGCTTTATTGGCTTTATTTGGCTTTGACTTTGACTGAACATTTGCTCTCATTTTGAGATAAAAATATCGAGGTGTATATCGTATATCGATATTCAGCCTAAATATATTGGGATATGACTTTTGGTCCATATCGCCCAGCTCTATAAATATTACGTAAAGACAATTTAGGTAAAGTAAACAAAGCTGGATATAAAGTTACAGCAGGGGTGTCAAACTCAAATACACAATGGGCCAAAATGTAAAACTTGAATAAAATCGCGGGCCAACATTGAACAAATAAACCTTTTAATATATACCAAACATGTTTTGCTTTAACATTAAATATGGAACCAGCAACGCTTATAAACATACAATATATAACTAAATAGTGCAGACATGCAAAATAAAAATTTAAAATAAAAAACACATCAATGCCATTAATTTACAATAATAATATAATTTGGTATTGCCTCGCGGGCCAAATAAAATTACACTGCGGGCCAGAGTTTGACACCCCTGAGTTACAGTATCATTGAAGGTGCAAATAAAGCAGTAAAAGGAAAATTCCACCCACCTGCACCAGAGCGTCTTCACCGAGCAGCGAGCAGGAGAGAGTTGGCGTTGTTCCAAGAAAGCCAGAATCTGTCACTTCCTCCACGGTCTCCCCGATGGAGAGAACCAGAGTAGCGTTGACGAAAGACACAATGATGTAGGCATCAAACTCATCTAATGGTAGACAAACAAAGAGAGAAGAACTGATTAGAGCAGGGGTAGGCAATTCATTTTCCCAAGGGGCCACATGACCAATACCACAAAGGTTGCAGGGGCCGGACCAAAACTCTGAACTAAATTCTGCTCAATATTAATGTAATCGCTTTATGAAATACAGTAAATTATCTGGTTTTGAGCTGCTACTGATAGGAACACATGTTATGATGAGACTGTTAATGTGGAGTAAATCAAGTATATATATATGTACATTTTCTAGGCGTTTTACAATGTTGTGATGCTTTTATTTTGAAAGGGTGCTGTCCAGTGTGAAACGGGTGCTTTGATTTTGAAAGGTAGTGACAGGAAGTAACAGGTGGAACGGTTAAATGAAAAACGAACGGTAAATAATAGCGAGTGTGTAGTAATTTATATAAAGTTGATATAAAGTATCAAAAAGGCTTCTATAGTGGCTGACTGACAGGACACAAGGTTTGTTAAAGTTTATTTTATTCTGTCATATATATTAGTGGCTATATTTGTTGTCTTAACTATAGTAAAAGTGCTTGTTAGCTCAAGTGCTAATGCTAATGTTTGTTATTGTTTTCCACCTCGTAGCTCTTACGGTGGATTCACAAGGTGACCAAGGAATGTATTAACTTGTTAATTGTTAATTTATTAACTTTTTAGGTGTTTAAAAGGTGTTTTTGACAAGGTAGCGAGGTAACTCGGTTAACTTATACGTAAAATCGCCTTCAAAATAAAAGCACTGCGGTTGTATTGATTTCTAATTTCTGGGTAACCTCATGCGGGCCGGACAAGGACAGCCAACGGGCCGGATGTGGCCCGCGGGCCGCCCAATGCCCAGGTCTGGATAAGAACAATAAAGCTGATATAGACGTACTGAGGCATAAGACATATGATGACTGCTAAACCCCTCCGACCTCTGCAGCTCATCCAGAATGCAGCTGCTCCGTTGGTCTTCAATCATCCTGCATTTTCTCACACAACACCCCTCCTCCCTCCCTCCACTGGTTACCAGATAACACACCCAGTCCGTCAGAATACTGTCAACAAGATGTATACTGGAGGCTATGCATTAGTGAATGTGATTCAGATTCAGATGTTTTTTATTCTTGAACTAAAAAACATGTTAGGAGGCAGCATCAGACACAAGGATGCAATGAGACTGGGCCTATCGTTCATAGTTCTGTGATTTCCCTGATGTTCATGAACGCAACATACACTAAGGGGCTGAGAAGCCTGTCAGTCATTGTCGTTCTCATGACAACGGGTTGTTTTGAGGTGGGCGGGACCTGGGGATGTCCCGAGAGCTGACAGGCGAGAGAGCCCAGCTAACGGTTGGTAAGTTCATGATAATGACAGAATTGGTTAGCTTGTTTTGGTGTTAGCTACGGCCCACAGTAGCCTGTTTGTTCACGAATAAAGCAAAATGTAATGTAAAAATGTAATGGATGGACAGAGACATGTTCTTGTGTCGGCCCAGCTCGCTCTGAACTTCAAACTGAGGTGCTACCAGAAGTACCAGGTACTATCCACAACTTTTTTTTTCTTGCAGGAAAAACAAAAAGCAAGATGAGGTGAGCTGTGCCAGTTCTATGCAGTAGAAATGAGGCAAAACAGGCTGAAAGCACAAACACATGGGAAGGACACAACAGCTGTACTAGGGGACCGTAGGTAACTAGCTCTGGCCATTAAAAGCATAATTCAAACCTAAAATACACAACTACTTTGGGTGATGTCTAACGCCTGTTACTGGAGCATTCCATTCCACTCCAGAGTGGGATATGCTTCTCTTTTTTTTGTTTTTAAATAAACATGAACGCAATAAACTCAAAAACAGATGGAATCCGCAATCAATATCAGCTGCGTTTTCAAACCCAAGATATTCAGTTTCTACTTTTTAAATGCTCTTCATGTGTGTCAACTTGTGCCCCCAATTGGGGGTCGTGAGATGATTTCTGGGGGTCACCAAATCATTTTGGAAGTCAGTTCTGTCTCCACTGTGTTAAAGTGTTCATGTGTTTCAGTCTTTTTTGTAATTTAATGTCTTTTTTAGTCATTTTGTGTCTTTTTTTTGTCATTTTGTGTCTTTTTTTTGGGTCATTTTGTGTCTTTTTTTTTTCATTTTTTGATAATTTTGTGGTCAATTTGTGTCTTTTTTGGTAATTTTGTTTACTTATTTGGTAATTTTGTGTCTTTTTTTTGCTAATTTTGTGTCTTTTTTGGTAATTTTGTTTCCTTTTTTTGGTCCTTTTGTGTCTTTTGGTCATTTTGTGTCTTTTTTATCATTTTGTGGTCAATTTGTCTTTGTTGGTCATTTTGTGTCTTTTTTTTTGTCATTTTTTGTCTTTTTTTTTGGTAATTTTGTGTCTTTTTTTGATAATTTTGTGGTCAATTTGTGTCTTTTTTGGTAATTTTGTTTAGTTATTTGGTAATTTTGTGTCTTTTTTGGTAATTTTGTTTCCCCTTTTTTTGGTCCTTTTGTGTCTTTTTTTATCATTTTGTGGTCAATTTGTCATTTTTGGTCATTTTGTGTCTTTTTGGTCATTATGTGTCTTTTTTTTGTCATTTTGTGTCTTTTTTTGGTCATTTTGTGCCTTTTTTTGGTCATTTTGTGCCTTTTTTTTGGTCATTTTGTGTCTGTTTTTGATAATTTTGTGGTCTATTTGTGTCTTTTTTGGTAATTTTGTTTACTTATTTGGTCATTTTGTGTCTTTTTTTGGGTAATTTTGTGTCTTTTTTGGTAATTGAGTGTCTTTTTTGGTAATTTTGTGTCTTTTTTGGGTGATCTGAACTGTGAGATTGTGTTCAGTGAGCGGGGGTCGCAGACAACACACATATTAAATTAGGGTCGCGACTCAAAAAGGTTGAGAACTACTGGTGTAGACAACCTGTTCCATAATGAGCCTCGACCCCACTGAAAAAAAACACACAGACAGACATGATTCTACTGTTTTCTATCCAGTTAATCTTTCATAATGTCTAACTGCTCCGGCCATAAACGTGACACACAAGCTATCATTTTTGTCAAGAGGCTCACAACTTTTATACAGTGAAACATGTGAAACTTGTTAAACACACATTCTCTGAAGCTTTACTGCAGGACTGTTTGTGTTTACTCACTCCACAGTGGGATATTCTTCTTTTTTTGTTTTTAAATAAACATGAACGCAATAAACTCAAAAACAGATGGAATCCGCAATCAATATCAGCTGCGTTTTCAAACCCAAGGTATTCAGTTTCTACTTTTTAAATGCTCTTCATGTGTGTTACTGTGTTGGTAAACTTGTGACCCCAATTGGGGTCGCGAGATGATTTCTGGGGGTCGCCAAATCATTTTGGAAGTCAGCTCTGTCTCCACTGTGTTAAAGTGTTCATGTGTTTCAGTCTTTTTGGTCATTTAATGTCTTTTTTAGTCATTTTGTGTCTTTTTTTGGTCATTTTGTGTCTTTTTTTTGTCATTTTGTGTCTTTTTTTGGTCATTTTGTGGTCAATTTGTGTCTTTTTTGGTCATTTTGTTTACTTATTTGGTAATTTTGTTTCCTTTTTTTGGTCCTTTTGTGTCTTTTGGTCATTTTGTGTCTTTTTTATCATTTTGTGGTCAATTTGTCTTCTTTGGTCATTTTGTGTCTTTTTTAGTCATTTTGTGTCTTTTTTGGTCATTTTGTGTCTTTTTTTGTTCATTTTGTGTCTTTTTTGGTCATTTTGTGTCTTTTTTTGTTCATTTTGTGTCTTTTTTTGATAATTTTGTGGTCAATTTGTGTCTTTTTTGATAATTTTGTTTACTTATTTGGTAATTGTGTCTTTTTTTTGGTAATTTTGTGTGTTTTTTGGTCATTTTGTGTCTTTTTTGGTAATTTTGTTTCCTTTTTTTGGTCCTTTTGTGTCTTTTGGTCAACCCAAGGTATTCAGTTTCTACTTTTTAAAAGCTCTTCAGTGTGTGTTGCTGTGTTGGTAAACTCGTGCTGAGATCAGAGGTGTTGAATCTTTCTCCATTGTTAGTCAGAGAAGAGACATGACAGACTCATCATATCAATAACACTTTGATTTGGGGAATCAGCGCTGGCCATTGAAAGCACAATTAACACTCACTATACACAACTTCTTTGGGTGACATTTATGTTGTAAAAGTTCCTCCAAAGCTGGAGATATATTTGCTGTTTCACCATGTGTTTGCATAGAAAACCAGTTGCATTGTGAACGGAAATTGTGAACATTTCCACTAGAGGGCAGACTGTATAGATCAGGGGTGTCAAACTCTGGCCCGCGGGCCAAATTTGGCCCGCAGTGTAATTTTATTTGGCCCGCGAGGCAATACCAAATTATTATATTATTATTGTACTATAAAAGCCCTTATACGGCGCATTTACCGCTAATACTAGATTTATTGTTATTTTATTTTTAAATGTATTACCCTGTTGAAAAACTTTATTTTGATATTTAAATCAGAAGGATGCAAATAGAAAAGAGGCATACGATTTTTATTTATTTATTATTTAATAAATGACATTGATGTGTTTTTTATTTGAAATTTGATTTTGCATGTCTGCACCATTTAGTTATATATTGTATGTTTATAAGCGTAGCTGGTTCCATATTTAATGTTAAAGCAAAACATGTTTGGTATATATTAAAAGGTTTAAAAGGTATTTGTTCAACGATTTTATTCAAGTTTTACATTTTGGCCCATTGTGTATTTGAGTTTGACACCCCTGATATAGATGGAAGTACAAAAACATTGCAACACTCCAGAAGAGAACCTGGTCTCACAGGAATCCGTGAAATAGCCACGGATTTGCTTAACTCAAAATCCGTGGAATAGCCACGGAATCACTCAAATTTCCTTGAAACTGACACGGATTTCGCTACAATGCAAGTTAATGACAGTCATATCCCGTGGCTATTCCATGGATATTTATTCCTATTGGTTTGTTCCAAGTCACGTGACTTTCAAGGTCCCGGCGGTCAGAACAAAAAACATGGCGGACAGTTCTCTCATTTTTAGTGAAAAAAAATTAATATTTTGACTTAGTTTCTGCATAAAAATGGATTTTGATCACATTTCTAGCGAGAAATATATGTTTTATTTTCTAAATATTCACTCAGTGAATGTACATAATCACTTTGTATGTTGGAATAGCCACGGGATATGACTGTCATTAACTTGCATTGTAGCAAAATCCGTGTCAGTTTCACGGAAATTTGAGTGATTCCGTGGCTATTCCACGGATTTTGAGTTAAACGAATCCGTGGCTATTTCACGGATTCCTGTGAGACCATGTTGCCAGAAGGTTACTTTATTGCAAGTTCTTGCAATTCTTCGAACTGTTAATTTGATTTATGAAAGGAAAAAGATGTCTGAAAGGGGAAACTTTACCTTCCACGTGTCTGCGTACTGTCCACACAGCGTTGGGGTTACCAGGCAGCTCAGACACAGCCATCTCTGATACCTGATAGAGACGGAGCGGGAAGACAGCAAACAGGATGTTGAGTTGATCAAATATCACACACTTTATCATCACACTGAGGGCTTGATCCAAGGATGTTCGGAGGTCTGCCACATGCACACAAGTGCAGCGTGTTGACTGCAAGTTTCAGCCAAATAAAAACGGGTATTTGACCTCCAGCTGAATATTCTTGATTTCTAATTCAACGTCCTTACTCCTTTAAGAAAAAACAAGCAAATGTTTGCAGTACAGGTGCAGTTTGTCGGCCAGTTTGTAGGTCACCTGTGTTTTGGCAGCCCAACACACATTATAGTCTAGACGGAATTGTCCAAAAAGAGAAAGTGAGGAGCATTTATGGGTACAAGTCAGGAACAGGCCTACTTTACTTATTTCAAGGGTGCTGAATCCCAAAAAAAGGGTCAGAGCAAGGATATAGTGGAGGCTCAGTGTCTTTTTTATGTATATTTATATATATATATATATATATATATATATATATATATATATATATATATATATATATATATATATATATGCAAAATACCAAGTTTTAAGGTGAAATTAAGCATTATTTGTGTAATTTTTTTAAGGCCGACATAAATATTCAATCAATATCACTTTTAAATGTTCCAGTTCGTTTTTTTCATATATATATATGCATAAAAAAGAGACTGAGCCTCCACTATATCCTTGCGCTGACCCTAGACTATAGATCTAGAAATGTAATTTCCTCATCTTTGATTGCCTACTTACAAAAAAAACTAAGGGGAAATGGTCCAATCACTGTGCAAGATGGGCAATTTGGTGGCCATTTGATACACAAATTAGAAGGTCAAAAACTCAAAATTTCGCTTGGGAACCATTTTTTTTGGACTCAGCACCCTTGAGATATGTAAGGTAGGCCGGTTCCTGACTTGTACCCATAAATGCTCCTCACTTCTTATAGGAGGCCTTTATTCTGAAATCCGTCTAGACTATTAACTACACCCACCGGCATGAAACAGAAGAAAATAGCATCAAACATAAATGTGCACCTTCTGTGTAGACAACCTGTCCCATATTGTGCCTCTTGATAAAACACACAGACGGACATCCAGTTAATCTTTCCTTATTTCCAACTGCTCGGGGTAAATAAATGTGCCACACAAGATACAATTTATGTCATGAGAGGTTCACGACTTTTATAGCCTGTATGCATTGCACAAAGAACATGTGAAACTTGTTAAACACACATTCTCTGAAGCTCTGCTGCACGGCTGTTTGTGTTTACTCACAGCTGGGCTCCGTGCTAATCAGAGTAAAAACGTTAACAGATACAGAACCAGAAACGCCTTCCACAGCTGATTGTTACCAGTATGTGATAACAGCCTACAAATCAGAGCAAATGACAGACTCAGCTCAGCTTTTATTCAGAGAAGCGACATGAACAAACTCATCACTTTGCAGCCAACAGTGTGTGTGCATCAAGGTTATTATAGTTAACGAAAACTAACGAAATAACGAAAAACTAGAATTGAAAAAACATTTTCGTTAACTGAAATAAAATAAAAACTAGAGTTTTTAAAAAAAAATGATAACTAACTGCAAACTGTATTTTGTGGTTACAAAACTAACTAAAATTATAGTGAAAATGTCCTTAGTTTTCGTTTTTGTCAACTTTTTTCATTCATAATTCAGTGTTTCTATTTGAACATGCAACACATGGTGAATATGTTTACTGAGACTGGGATGTTTACACTAGAACCAAAATTCAAAACACCCAGAACTGTAAGAGTTAATAACCTTATTGGGGCTGAGATGATAAACCAAAGGAAAAAAAGGCAAAATTTATTATGACCTCTTTGAATCTGGCACCCAACAAATACCCCATTAAAAAACAACAACACTAAAACTAATAAAAACTAAACTAAAACTAAGCATTTTCAAAAAAAAACCAACTAAACTAAAACTAGAAAACTCACTCTAAAAACTAACTAAAACCGACTGAATTTGAAAACAAAAATTCACAACAAAATTAAAACTAATGAAAAATCCAAAACTATTACAACCTTGGTGAGTCTGTCCTTGCCTTTATGCATGTTACAAATTATTAAGCGTGTGTGTGTGTGTGTGTGTGTGTGTGTGTGTGTGTGTGTGTGTGTACCTCCAGTCCGTGTCTGAGGACCCTCAGAGTGGAGCGGGGCCCTCGTCCACAAGCAACGTACAACTGTGGCGTATCTTCATTGGCCAAATCAGCAATCTGTTAAAAGTGTAGACAATGAGTCGGTGAGGAAATGCACAAAACCTAGGGGTGGGTAATATGGCCCTAAAAGAATATCACGATATTTCAGGCTATTTTTGCGATAACGATATTCTTGACGATTTTACGAAATACTTAAAAAGATATAGAAAACATGATTTTTTTTTGTCTGTATAAATAAATAATCTAAAATGTAGTGTGAAGTGCAAATTTAAAAAAAAAAAAGTATGAGAAAATAATAAAAATAACCATTTAGGGGTTCCGGGGGCATATTTTAATGACATTTTGTAAAGGAGAATAAAGGTTCTTGTATGTTTTATTTAAGGCATCTTATTTTGACGGTCTTCTTGTAAGTTCTATGGTGGATTCTGTTAACACACTGTGCTCTTATTTTGAAAGCTGTGATGTGTTTAGCGACAGAGAGTAAGTAGCTTTTTGTGATTAAAACAACTTTAATTGTTAGCTAATATTAACCTCACGCCACTACATCAAGAAGTAGGAATGTTGCCAATAGCATGATATGCATTTTTTTTTAACCATGAAAAAAATATACCGATATTATCGTGAACGATACGATATGGCACACCCCTAACAAAAACATTCATATCAGACTTTGTTTTTTTTGTTTTTTTTACAGCAATACTGCTCCCTGGTATGTGGAAGGCCCACACACACACACACACACACACTGACCTGACAGGACATGATGGGTGATAAGTTCTCCTGCTCGTCTACCAGCACCAGGTTTTTGAGAGGTCGGGGCTGGAAGAAGAAGGTGTCTCCCTCTTCTAGCGGCATCGCAGAGGAGAACTCGGGCTCCTCATCGTCATCACCCAGGTGGGCGATCTGGTAAAGGTAACTAAAGTAAACAAAAGGTAGAAGATGAGGAAAAAAAACAAAGAACGAAAGCAAAAGACAAATGATGACAGGAATTCTGAGCTGAGCTGAGAGGGTATTCCATTTTTCCACCAAACTGAAAGTTTTCAAGCGCAGAATAAAACAACTACAATATGAATGAATGTAAAGAGTGAAGAAGATTAATGTATTATGCAGGCTTGGAATTTCGTCATTAATGGGCAAGGCCATTTGGGCTTCCTGTTCACACTTATTTTAAGGGCACAAAGGCCACATGACAGGGCATAAAGGCCGTTTGGTTAAATTACGCTGGTTTTACCTTTCAGATTAATACCTTAACATTCTCATTCACCAAGAAACATTAATGCACAATATATTAAATATATTAGAAAGGACCTTTTTGGAAAATGACAAATGAACCTGTTTTGAAAAGACGGCAAATGCATATATTTTGAAAAGGTGTCAAAATGAATCTCCTGCCTGAGTTCATCTAAGAGTAAGGAAAGAGAAATGCCTCCTCCTGCCATAAAAAGGAACCTGCTGAGGTGAAGTTTACATCAGCTAAATGTGGAGCCCTTGTTCCTGAGGTAGGGAAGACGTTAGCGCATCCCAACTAGCTAGCTATCGCTAGTTTTCATGACGCAAAAATGTAACGTTAACGAGTCGACTTTAAATAGGCTAATACAATGGTAATTACCTATCAATAGTACTTTCTATAAAAACGTAAATGTTAAGTTCTGTCAAATACTACCACATACTTCAGTCACAACATATCAAAACAGCTTGTCCCGCTAGCTTACCTGTGCTGCATCAACACATGGCTCATTTGAATATTCAATGAGCCATGTGTTGATGGGCACACGTCTCGAAGGACAGGGAGTGGGTCGGGTTAGCGTTGTGTTTACTGGAACTTTGACAGGGGAGCAAAGGCCACCTTGGCCGTAAATTGAACATTTTTTCACAGGGCATCAAGGCCAGAGTGTGGGGCAACGACGGCCATGGCAGTCGTGGCCGTGGTGAAATTCCCACCCCGGTATTATGACGAATGACTTACTGGTTTCCAAATTCTGAAGACACGAACAAGAAGCCGGTCTTCAGGACACACATGGCTGTTGCTACGGGGATCGTGTCGAAGTATTTCAGCCTGATTTCTGTGACCTGAGAAACAACACAAAACCCCTTTAAATAAACATTTCAGTCCACAGAAAATGCATCAATACAAACTTGTAACTGTAGAATCATATACTTCAATACTCAGTAAGTAGAATATGACACCCACATACACCCTTCATATTTGCTCACCATTTCTTCGTCCGTTTCCAGGGTAACCTTAAAGATGTCTCCCTGCTCTGTCTGGGCCAGGAAGAAGAACATGGACTTGGTCTTGTGGGTGGCGGAGCAGACAAATATCATGCCACGCTCCGGGTCGTCCAGGTCGTTCTGCAGGATGGGACCGATAACAAAAAAACAGAAGAATAAAAATAAATGTGTATACAGAGACAAAAAAGTCAGTTCTGTCTCCACTGTGTTAAAGTGTTCATGTGTTTCAGTCTTTTTGGTCATTTAATGTCTTTTTTTGGTCATTGTGGGTTTTTTTTTTGTCATTTTGTGTCTTTTTTTGATCATTTTGTGGTCAATTTGTGTCTTTTTTAGTCATTTTGTTTCTTTTTTTGGACATTTTGTGTCTTTTTTTTTTAAAGTCATTTTATGTCTTTTTTTAAAAGTCATTTTGTGTCTTTTTTTGGTGATCTGAACTGTGCGCGTGAGATTGTGTTCAGTGAGTGGGAGTCGCAGACAACATACATATTAAATTGGGGGTCGCGTCTCAAAAAGGTTGAGAACTAACTGGTGTAGACAACCTGTTCCATAATGAGCCTCGACCCCATTGAAAAAACACACAGACAGACATGATTCTACTGTTTTCTAGCCAGTTAATCTTTCATAATGTCTAACTGCTCGGGCCATAAACGTGACACACAAGCTATAATTTTTGTCAAGAGGCTCACAACTTTTATCCAGTGAAACATCTGAAACTTGTTAAACACTCATTCTCTGAAGCTTTACTGCAGGACTGTTTGTGTTTACTCACAGCTGGGCTAATCAATCTGATCTGTGCTAATCAGAGTAAAAACGTTAACAGATGCAGAACCAGAAATGCCGATTGATGGCTGCTGTTTGTTACCAGTTTACACTCTTTACTGCTATGCTGGCCCTACTTATGTTTGAAATGAATGCACTCTAAAGACCACGAGTCTATTCTGCCCTACAAAGCTTAACTGTAGAAACTACATTTTTTTCGTCAAAATTGAGCTATAACTAAAAATGAACTCATTGATGTCTGTTTTATCTTGTGACAAAGGTTTAGATTTCAATTTTGCTTTATTTCAGATAAATAATTATATAAAAACCACAAAATCCAACTAAAAACCAAGCAGTAATCGCACTTACCACAGTCTGCTTTGGATATATATATATACTAATTTAAACATAAAAACAATAGAAATTCTAAGTTTATTTGAAAGGGAAATTATTATCTAGATAGTGATGAAGTAAAAAAGTGAGATGAAATGATATGAAGACTAAAATATAACATTTATTTATAAAATTAAGTCTAAAATACACAAATATTTGAATAGAGTTGTTAACCACTTTTAAATACACTTATAAGAATTAAATGTTTATTCACTGAAAACAAAATATAAAAGCTGAAAACAGACAACAACATTGTAGTTACTGCACGCACACACACACACACACACACACACATACACACACACACACACACAGCCTAAGTCCTTCTCCCACACACTGAGGAGAGAAAGCAGGAGAAAAATGGAGTTCTCAATTTTGCCTCGGGTACCTGGTTGCCATTTGGGAATTTTTTGGTACTTTTGTGTGTGAGACAAAAAGCCTAAGGGCAAGCACAGTACACATCATGTATGTGCATTTATATACTGTAAATGTAAAAAAAAAATTGTATATAATAAAGTAAAAGTAAAATAGTATATTATAGTAATTTACATGTTCTTTTTTTACCATTACCTTTAGGCTTCTACTATACTATACTGTGTGTGTGTGTGTGTGTGTGTGTGTGTGTGTGTGTGTGTGTGTGTGTGTGTGTGTGTGTGTGTCAGCTATAGTCATCCATAGTACTGGATTATAACCCAACTACTCACCAAGGTTATAATAGTTTTGGATTTTTCATTAGTTTTAGTTTTAATTTCGTTGTCACTTTTTGTTTTCAAATTCAGTTTTTAGAGTGAGTTTGCTAGTTTTAATTAGTTTTTATTTTTTTGAAAATGTTCAGTTTTAGTTTCGTTTTTATTAGTTTTAGTGTCAGTTTTAGTTTTTTTTTAGTGGGGTATTTGTTGGGTGCCAGATTCAATAAAGTCACAATAAATGTTTCCTTTATTTCCTTTGTCTGATCCATCTCAGCCCCAATAAGGTTATTAAGTCATAAAACCAGATGGAGAAAACTGATTTCATATCAACCAAAAAGGTTCATGTATGAAAAAAGTTGACAAAGACGAAAACGAAGGACATTTTCACTATAATTTTAGTTAGTTTTAGTTAGTTTTGTAACCACAAAATACAGTTTCAGTTAGTTATCGTTTTTTCAAAAACTCGTTTTTATTTTTATTTCGGTTAACGCAAATGTTTTTTCAATTCTAGTTTTCGTTATTTTGTTAGTTTTCGTGAACTATAATAACCTTGCTACTCACACTACTTAAATTATAGGTTTTTTGTTTTGTTCTGTGTATTTGTTGTTCGCTTCCATTTTTATTTAATTATTTGTTTATTGTAATTCTTCTTACTATTAGTTATTCCTTATCTAATTTCATTTTATTTATTTATTTTTTTTACTTGTTACACTTGACACGGTTTTGACTCTCGTAATGTCATCTCTTGATTTTGTTATGTCACTGAAAAATCAATAAACAAATGTTTAAAAAAAAATAAAAATTATAGTTTGTGTGAAGGACTCACCCTGCGTCGTGGGATTGGGCATCGAATGTCGGGCTGGTCTCCAAAATTCTTGTACGTGATGTAGTTTTCAGAGCAGATCAGAACTCCACTGGGCCCGTCTGAACCACCAGGAACTACACAGAGGAGCATTAAGTAGGATATGAATGAATTAATGAATGCAATGAACTCAAAAACAGATGTAATCCAAAAGCTATATGAGCTGTTTTCCAATCCAGGGTTTCCTGTTTCTCCTTTTAACTTGCTCCTCAATGTGTGTTGGTACAGTGGTGCTGGGATCAGAGGTGTTAAATCTTTCTCCATTGGTAGTCAGAGAAGAGACATGACAAACTCATCATATCAACACAACTTAAACCAGGCCAACAACCCTCTGGAACTCCAACAGGCTGAGTGTGTTACCTTACAGCCGCAGGCTCTTCTGGAAACAACTTGAATGTTGTGACCAGTTTTCATTCCTGACAACTACCAACTAGGGCTGCGCCGATTGCAATTTTCTGGCCGATCACCGATTTTTAAAAAGCCTGACCTGCCGATTCCGATTTTGGCCAATACCGATTTTTTTTCTAACTCACAGCATACACCTTCAATGTTTGAATCTTATTATATTGAAAAACAATAACACAGCAGTATTTTTCTTTAACAAATAAAAGAAAATCACAATGTCTGAAGTAGTTAATAAAATATTGAACTTAAAATAAATAGCAACAATTTACAGGACAAACTAACAAAAGAACTGCAACCATAAATAACTAATAGACAACTAGGGAGGGCATCGATTTTCGAATATTCGAATAGCCATTATCATAAATCAATAAATAATAATCATAAAAGATCGAATAGTTCATCATATCTTGAAGAAAAAAAAGTTGTATTACTGGTGCCTTCCACACGGGGGCAGCGTAGCATTTGATGATACAGTGAGGCGGCAGAAAGAAGAAGAAGAAACAAACATAGGAGGGTTTTCCACGGCAGGGCGGGACAAGTTAGCCCCCAGAGGGATTTAGAGACTCTGGAGGTGACGTTTGGTTTTCGCCATCGCTAACTATGCACAACGTCAGCAGCTGAAAGCAGCATGGCTAATTATGCACAAAGTCTCCGCTGATCATAAACATAGTGACCGGTGCTTGTTGTAAACAAACAAAGATCGCTAAGTGAACACCTCCTGCAGCAGCAGCACATACACACTGTACTGCTACAGAGCTAACTGTTAGCCTGTTAGCACATACACACTGTACTGCTACAGAGCTAACTGTTAGCCTGTTAGCACATACACACTGTACTGCTACAGAGCTAACTGTTAGCACATACACACTGTACTGCTACAGAGCTAACTGTTAGCCTGTTAGCACATACACACTGTACTGCTACAGAGCTAACTGTTAGCCTGTTAGCACATACACACTGTACTGCTACGGAGCTAACTGTTAGCCTGTTAGAACATACACACTGTACTGCTACAGAGCTAACTGTTAGCCTGTTAGCACATACATACTGTACTGCTACAGAGCTAACTGTTAGCCTGTTAGCACATACACACTGTACTGCTACAGAGCTAACTGTTAGCCTGTTAGCACATACACACTGCTCTGCTACAGAGCTAACTGTTAGCCTGTTAGCACATACACACTGCTCTGCTACAGAGCTAACTGTTAGCCTGTTAGCACATACACACTGTACTGCTACAGAGCTAACTGTTAGCCTGTTAGCACATACACACTGCTCTGCTACAGAGCTAACTGAAGCTAACTGCCGCTAACGACGGCTTTTCTTAACAAGCCCGCCTCGCCTCCAGCTCGTTAAGAAGAGTAGGAAGGAGTTGCTGGATTCGTCTCCAGTCACTTTCTTGAAAAATAGTTGCTAAGGGGGTCTGAAAAGTTACTGAATTTAGCAACAAAGTTGGGAGCACTGCTTCGCCGGTGGGGGGTTATTATCTAGGTAGATAAGATCGGTTTGATGTAAAGGAATCGGCCGATCCCCATCCCGCAAAATTAAGGAAATCGGCGCCGATCGATCGGTGCACCCCTACTACCGAGCAACTGATAATTGATGAAAGTATTCTTTCGTCCTTGCAGTGTGCAACCACAAGTACCTAAAAGCTGCTTACCAGTGATGAGGAAATTCCCATGCTCTTCCAAAGCCTCGCTGTACTTGCGGACCACGTGGTTCAAGCCGAGGTCCAGCTCGTAGAAGGTGAGCGTCTGTTGTGTGTTGGCGGCAGCTTCTCCTGTTGGGTCATTGTCAGCTTCCTGGAATGAGTAAATAACAACAAACAGGATCAGAAGGTTTCAAAATGAGTCCAGTGTTAGGCCTAAAATAGCCTAAGACACTATGGGAGGGGTGGCAACTTTAACCCATAAGAACCCAGAACCAGTGATCCTTAAAGGAAAATTATAGGGGATATACCACAGAACAAGTGGACCACATAGAACACATTTATGATGTTTGGAAAAAATTAATAAATAAATACTATACCTAAATGTCAAAGATTTGTGATGTGACATATAAGTTACAATGGGTGTTTATGGTATTTCTGTTTATAATATTTCTTATTTTAAAATTAAAAAAACTAGACACATTTTCTGCTTACAGAAACACAAATTTATTTGCCTTTTTGTTTGCTTCTCTAGAACATTTATCAAAATTGTGACATTAATAGTGCTGTTTAACAAGTTCTTTCTCAGATTTGTTTTTAAGTAACAAAATAATAACAAATAAATAATAAATAAAACCAAATAACCATGTGCCTTTTTGTTTGCATCTCCATAACATTTATCAAAATTGTGACTTTAATTTGTTCAGGAAATATGGTGGGAACAAGTTAAATGCAATACAGGACAAACTATTAACGGATTGGAATTGTTAAATGGGTTTAAACTTAGCCTCGTAACAAAAAAATAAGCTTTTTGAAATTAGCTACTTTTTCACATTTGTTTCCAGTCACAGCCACATTTTGGAGAAGTCACATGACCACCACATGTATATGCATGTATACGTCACTTAGGGGTTTAATGAGTTAATGTGAAGCATAAAGCTGAATATGGGAGATTCTAGAAGATTTAAAGTGTTTGTTACACGGGCGTCACCATAGGTTAAACTAATTAAACCATAACAAAAATGGTTTAAAAAAAACACACATGCTATAGCATCAGGATAGCCTTTAATAGGCTTTAAAATTGAACACGTGCTGAGATCAGAGAGGTTAAATCTTTCTCCAGTTATTGTCAGAGAAGAGACATGACAAACTCATCACATCTACAACACATTTTAATGATGTAAAAAACTGAACAACATCATTATTATCTTTATTTTATTTTTTTTCTGATTTTCAAGTTGCCTATCAATTTAGGTATAAGAATGTCTTTGTAAGAGTACTGTGATAGAGTTTAAATGCTTTTGCAAGGATGTGATTTTGATTTTATTTATATTATTATTTTTTTAAACCATTTCTTTTTTATGTTTTGATGAAAAGACTTGACATGTTGACAAGATGTAGAGCAACATGTACGTGCCGTTTTGTTTTTCTACAAATAAAAAGTTTAATAAAAAAAACTGAATAACGTTGACTTGTGATGATCTTACCTCATAGTCCATCTCCAGGCAGGCAAACATGGGATTTTCAAAGCCGACATCGACTCCCACTACATGGTAGACGAGTGTGTTTGCTTTATGGGCTTCCAGAGGAGAGGAGATGGTGAGCCTGGCAGCGGCGTCTCTGTTCAGAATATAAACCAGCTTCTGTTTCTCTATCGCTCCTAAACAGGGGAGAGACACAGGGCAGCAGGAAGGCTTTAGTTCATTTAGCCCAGTAGTTCTCAACCTTTTTGAGTCGCGACCCCTAATTTAACATGCATGTTGTCCGCGACCCCCGCTCACTGAACACAATCTCACATGCGCAGTTCAGATCACCCAAAAAAGAAACAAAATGACCTAAAAAGACACAAAATGACCACAAAAAGACACAAATTGACCAAAAAAAAGACACAAAATGACTACAAAATGACAAAAAAAAGAAACAAAATGACCAAAAAAAAGAAACAAAATGACCAAAAATAAAGACACAAAATGACTAAAAAAAGAAACAAAATGACTAAAAAAAGAAACAAAATGACCAAAAAAGGAAACAAAGTGACCAAAAAAGACACAAAATGACCACAAAATGACCAAAAAAGACACAAATTGACCACAAAATGATCAAAAAAAAGACACAAAATGACCAAAAAAAAGAAACAAAATGACCAAAAATAAAGACACAAAATGACTAAAAAAAGACACAAAATGACCAAAAAAAGGAAACCAAATTACCAAAAAAGACACAAATTGACCACAAAATGATAAAAAAAAAAAGACACCAAATGACCTAAAAAGACACAAAATGAAAAAAAAAAAAAAAAAAGACATTAAGTGACCAAAAAGACTAAAACAAATGATTTTTTCACATTTCTGTTTCCAGTCACACCCACATATCGGAGAAGTCACTTCTTGTCACAGTCATATGACCACCACACCAGGGAGTTGAGTATACGTAGATTAGGGATTTAATGAGTTATTACTTCGTACCTATCATAACAGCTCTTCCTTTTGGGTCGACGGCCAGGAACTGTCCCGGGACGATGCGCCTGCAGCCGCTCTTCCCAAATGTTTCCTGGTGGATCTTCTCAAACATGTTTTTGGATGGATGATATTCCAGGATGACAATACGACCGCTGTCACTTCCCACAACGATGTAGTCTACAAACATCAAGAAACACAGATGAATAATAACAAAAACAAAGGCAGTGCACGTCATCAAGTTGTGTTTGTCCCAAATGCCTCCATCTCTGGAGGAGAGAGGAGAAATGTTGGTGCACACAGTGGCTAACTCTGAACATGCAACAGTCTATTTCAGGAGTCGGCAACCTTTACTAACAAAAGAGCCACTGTCTGAACGAACGAACGTTATGAGCCGTCCAGAGCCCTTAGGTGATCTGGGACAGGTCTACTTACATTCCCCAGAGTTATATATTTATTAGGACTAAACAAGGAGAAGCAGCATTTAGTTTTTATGCAACAAATCTCTGGAACAAACTCCCAGAGAACTTGAGGTCTGCTGCAACTCTCAGCTCTTTTAAATCAAGTCTGAAGACTTTTCTGTTTCCATTTTAACCTGTAATTTTTATTCATTCGCTCTTAAATGTTTTATTCATTCATTTTTTTTTTTTTTTATTTATTCGCTTTTAAATGTCTAAATTAGCCTACCAACCTTACTAATAGTCATAATGAGCATTTATAAATATAGTTTTGTCAGAATACAGCCAGGTCCCAAGTGCAAATCAGAGGCTGCAAACCGAAGAAATATCTCAGGAGATTTGGAATTGATAGCTAGTCTAGCGAGGGAACTTCAAAACTAGCTTCAGGTTGGCAAAATTTAGAGGCAATGGAGCCGGGCCGTAGACTTTCATAAGCTGTGAAGCACATTGTAGTTGACTTAAAATGTTTTAAAACATTTTTCGTCACACAGCTGGTGTTGCCGATGTCGAGATGTCGCTCTTCAAATGGCGTCATGGCAAGGATGCGTTCAAACACTCAGAAAATTACATCATCTGCACATTTTTACATTTGAAGAATACCAATTGCTTTGGGCCTACACCAATGACAAATTACATTTAAAATGTCAAGAAATTAAACAGTTAATAAAATATTTGGTGGAAATATTACTATGGATCCAATGGTGGCCCTACTAGGTCTATCACCAAAAGGCATTGAAGGAAGAGCCAAAAAATATATTTTACAGATATTACTAGCAACAGCAATTAAATGTTGCTAACATATAGTATGTGGTCTGAAAAAATAAAGGAAATATATCAAATGGAACAAATAACATACTCCTTAAGACTTCAAAAACATATATTCACTAAAAGGTGGAGCCCAGCTATGGGTATACTGATATCATTTTATTGCTTTTATTCCATTTTAATTTATATTTTTCTTTGTCATTATAGTCTCTGTATTTTTTTTTTTGATGTACCATAAGTGTTACCATGTGTATGAAACAGCAGATATGTTGAATATGATTCTGTACACGATTGTGAATGAAACTTAAATAAAAACTAAGTTAAAAAAAAAAAAATGTCAAGAAATAAACGTTTTGATTTGTACGTTTTTTTTGTCACAGCCACAGGGAGCCACTGTATATGGCCTGAAGAGACGCATGTGGCTCTGGAGACGCAGGTTGCCTACTCTTGGTCTAATTCATGAAAATGAATTATCTTAGGGTGAAATACATCAGAATGTTGCCTTTAAATATAATCCATTAGTTTGTTGAGAGCACCCTTGGCTACGTACCTTTGGTCCCTCCGGTGAGTCTGAAGGCCATCAGGGACCTCACGATGCCAAACACCTCCACTGTGAGCAGAGTGTGAACCTTCCCTGTGTTGGCATCTGGACGCAATAATTCCAAGATCTTGCCCCTGGAAACCACAATCTCCTGCATCTTGGTTCCTACCAAGACACAAACATCTCTTGTCAGCATTCAGCATGAGTCACATGTCAGCTTTCAGGTGAAAAACAACCCTGTATACACTACCGGTCAAAAGTTTTAGAACACCCCAATTTTTCCAGTTTTTTATTGGGATTCAAGCAGTTCAAGTCAAATGAACAGCTTGAAAGGGTTAGGGTTAGGGTTATAATTTTCAATTAAATTCTAGAAAAGTTGTTGTGTTCTAAAACTTTTGACCAGTAGTGTACATTATCTCAATGATAGGTGTTTATTATGGTTCAAACCCAGCAATTTTAATGCTTATATTTCACAAGATTTCACAGGAAAAACTGCTCCTCCTGCAGCCCCTATGTCTGTCGGAGTTACAAACTAACATTATTACTATCATTTAATCCAACAAATATCAAAAGTAAAGAGTTAATGTTCTATGCGAGTTTCTGCAGATATGTGCTTTACAAGTTGAACTTGTTTTCCACAGAGCCACTGCTGCTATGAAGGAATATTAAAGTTACTGCTATGCAATAAATAAACGTCAATCTAGGTAATCTAGTAGTATCTAGTCAATAAATGATTACAAGGTTAACATAAATGAAAGACTATAGGCCTGTGCATGAGTGGATGAATTGATGGGGGGAAACAAGAGTAAAATATTAATATTAATATCGTCCCACATGATCGATCGGTTCTGATCAGTAATTGGATCCGTGAGGCTTCAGGTGATCGGTCCCTGATCGGACCATTTCTAAATCTTTTTATTTGTATAAGCTGATTTAGAGATAAAAGATATGACCAACACTGTACCCAGCACTTATGTCTGCATTTAAAAAAATAGAATAAGCACATCACATCAAGTTGAACTTTAATTATGGCAAGACCCATAGATTGAGTGATATTTTGAGCATCTGTTCATTTCAAACCCACAAATAAACAATACTGTCTGGTATTAAATACAGAGGTGTTGCATTGTCTTTACTTATTGCAGTCAGAGAAAACTCATGATGAAAACTCATAATAACCAGAGAAAAGGAAAGGTATGTGCATCATGCTGATAAATAGACCCAACATACGAACAAAAACCGTGCATTTGGAAAAAACGCTCGCGCTCGCGGGTAAAAACGACAAAATATTTTATCGTTTCATTTAGACGGTGACGGCGTTTTTGGGGCTTAAAGACGCAAAAATCTGAAACCACCCTCCAAAGTGTAAAAGTTAAATCCTCTCCTCCGTAGCGTGTCGTCTACACTGACAAGACACAAAACTCTGATCTGATCTGCTCAGGTCACGTATGTGTTTACGTCACATACATGCTCCAGGACAGGAAATAAAGAAACGTGGGATTATTTCCATGGTGGGACCTTCAAGCTGCTCTGGCAGCTCTAATAAACTTACAGGAGTCTTTCCACCAAATGTCCAGGATATGTACAGATAGTATTAGTGAACAGAGAAGGATCTGGAATTACCTCCATCACATTCTGGATGCAGCGATTGGTGGGAGGAGCCAGACGGCTGTGAACGAGACCTGGGAGATCTAGTGATGGTGGAGAACTTTGTGGAAGGAGTAGCTGATGAAAATGTGTGGCGTGAAAACTTCTGCATGCCCAAAGATGCTCTTATGGCTTTAAGTGATGCCGCCTGGCTGCATACAATCCAATTTCACACACTTTTGCGTCACCGTATGCAGCAGATTTCCTCCTGAAAACGCTCGTCTAAACGAGGAATAAAAAGTGAAGACGAGACGCCACTTTTGCGTCTTCTGTTCAGACCGTCCTCGTGTAAACGGAGCCTTAAGCTATTTGTTTTGCTCAAGGACACTTTGTCATGTAGGATGGAGGCACCGGTATTGTACCACTACCTGTACAAATAATAGATATTTCCTCCATAACTCCAGAGTTACGACCCCCCTCCCACAAATCACTCTGACCAGCCAATCTAATGCAGGCAAAGATAACCAAACCAAACCAAACAGAAAAAAAAAAACAATCTCACCTGAGAAGTTTCCATGAATGGCATGAGTGATGCCCGTGGCACGCTGTAGGGTGATGTTGTACAAAAACATGGCTCCGTCTCTGTGGCTTCCCCACAAGGTTCTTCAGGGGCTGCAAACAGTCAGAGCACTTAGCTCAGCTCAAAACTGTAGGAAACAATGGGAAACAAATAAAGATGTTTTAGTATGGACAGTAATAAAGTAATATCTCTTAATACTAAAAACAGTGCATTTCCCATTTCTAGTCTTTTGAGGGTCTAAAGTGATCCGACTAAGTTTTTATATTCTATATCTTTGCAATAAATTAATTTCATCATTCACTATTACAGGTTTTCCTCAAATAACTTGTTTTTGATCATCATACAACCTAATTTTTTGTTTTCATTTCTTACTTTTTGAATAAAACCCCCTTTTTTTTTTTTTTTTAAATCACTATGTTTCTAATGCACAAGGTCATTTTTGACCCATGTTGTGCATTAGAAGGTGTTTATATGTTGTTACCAATTCACCAATTTAAACCTGACAAAGAATACACAAATTTTAACTATCCTATTTTGTTAAATTGGTGTTTCTCCAATGGAAATTATCTATTGGTGGCTCTAATAAATGTAAGTCTCAAATGTTAATATATGTGATTTTCTAATGCAATGCAACTCTTTTAAAGTTAAACTTTAAAAATAACACAAACATAGTTACACATATACTCAAACTGTTAATTCAGTGTAGCACTTTTTGTATCACTACGCTTCTAATGCACAAGGTCATTTTTGACCCATGTGTGTAAACTTGATTTAACAATACAAAAACTATTTTTCTTCAGAAAGTATGAAAGGAAAAATGGATATAATGATCTATTGTAATAATAATAAAAAATATATTCAAACACACAGCCAGCCAGGGTGATTTTTGTGCATCAAAGGGTTAATACTAAAAACAGTGCATTTCCCATTTCTAGTCTTTTGAGGACATTGTGAGGGCTTAACGGGGTGTTGTTGACTATTTAAGAGGGATATTCAAACTGAACGGGACTAAGCTGAGCTGTGGAGGAAGTGGCACTTTGTACTCTGTAAAAACGACTTACCATCCAAAACATATTTAACTCTGAGCAATAGAGCCATTAAGAATTAGTGAAAGGCTAACATGCTACCTGGGCACACACACACTGAACTTATGCTGTTAGTTTACATGCCAATAACCCAAGAGCAATGCTATTAGCTTAGCAAATACAAGACCAACTTTACCTTTAGCAAGTCTGGATAACAAATATATACATTTGTTTGTAAACTTAGCCGCTTTGTAGCAAAAACCACGCATTAGACGGTTATTTATATTTACCCTGGGCTACTCAAAACTGTGCATTTAGCCTAAAACGGCTAAAAAATGAACTTGCATTGACCGGACTGAGAGCCCATTCATTGAAAGCGCCAATTTCGCCTGCCGCTTTCCCCATTTTTTTTTTTTTTGTGTTATATTACTTAATACCGTTAACATTTTACACGCATACAACCTCCATTTGATCGCAAACAACCTGTACATTTTCAAAAAAATATATTTACCGGCGTGTTAAGCAAGATGATTCTGATTTCAGATGGATAAAGTTTCATTTGTACAAACAATTTCCATGGGACTCAAGAAGGCAACGATGAGCCGCCGTTTGGGGGTCCTTCCTCAGCCAAAACGTCATCACGTGAGGTGGCCCGCACAGTGCCTGACGGAAATCAGACACACGCTGTAGTAGGGTCGAACATCCAGCAGGTGGCGAGAAAGATCTCAAAACCAGATCTAAATAGATAGAAACATGAAGACAGGACGTATACCACGAGGTTAATAACAATTTCTTACTACATCCATTGTTTGGATATTGTATTTCCTCCTTGATTGTTTTATCCATGTTGTTCATCCAGTGGCAATATAGTGTGCCAAGCATTCTGTGATATATGATGTATCATTATACCTTATTATTATTATTATTATTACAATATATAATTTTTAAATTGTTTTGCATTGCATTTCGAAATTGAGCTATAACTAAAAATGAACTCATTGATGTCTGTTTTATCTTGTGACAAAGGTTTAGATTTTAATTTTGCTTTATTTCAGAGAAATAATGATATAAAAAACACAAAATCCAACTAAAAACCAAGCAGTAATTGCACTTACCACAGTCTGCTTTGGATATATATACTAATTTAAACATTAAAAAAAAAGAGAGAAATTATAAGTTTATTTGAAAGGGAAATTATTATGTATAAGTGAGATAAAATGATATGAAGACTAAAATATAACATTTATTTATAACATGAAGTCTAAAATACACAAATCTTTAAATAGAGTTGTTGAACACTTTAAAATACACTTATAAGAATAAAATGTTTATTCACTGAAAACAAAATATAAAAGCTGAAAAAAGACAACAACATTGTAATTACTGCACTCTGTTTATGCATTATTTTTAGAACCTTTTACAGCAATGCACATTTTAAGTTAACTTGGTGACTGCTAAAAACAGTGTTTATCTGATTTTTCGATCAACCTTTTTTTTTATCATATCAGTTAACTTATCAGGTGACTGGTAAAAACAGTGTTTTTTAAGGAACTAATTACACTGTCAGTATTGTAAAACATAATTATGATTAAATTATAGGAAAGTAGTTAATTTCTGTGCCATATAAGGAAAGAATAACTTGTCCCTCACTCTCACTCTCTGGTTCTTAGGTGTTTCATCTCATTTGGATATGTGGAGGAACGCATAGACATTTTTGTCATGTCTTTGTATCACTTTTAAAAAGGTTTTTAAGTTTTAATTCTAATAATGCAGTTATGAATCAAGACAAGCTCTTGTATTTTTTGCCCCCTAAGTGACTGTATGGTACTAAGTCACGTAGTTTTACAGTCAATATTGGCATAACATGATGCAAAGACAACGGGACCTCACACAAAATACCAACACAAATTTGACAAATGCATAAGTATACAACATGTATACATATTATATTCATACACATTTACAGTTTTATATGCCTATTTATACCTGCAGAATGCTTCTACGCAGATACACAAATACACATAGATACACAAAAGTCACAGTTTGGTTCACACCCACTTTAGGTGTGTTTGGTGTGGTTTCGGTATAGTAGGGGAAAAAAATATGTTTCTTTATTCTAAGTATCAAAATCAAAATCTTCTTGTTGGGCACACAGGTAGAATGTTGTCTTCTGGCAACTCTGTTAATCTATTTTTATTATTAAAAAAAGAAAAATTTCAAACACCTCTTTATAACATTGTAGATTGATTCATAATGTGTTAAAACGAGTTTCAGAATGCTTTGTATGCCACAGGAATGCAGAGAGGGGGGCATCATACCACAACATGGCCCAGAGGTGGGCGAGTCCTGAAAATGAGAATGAGTTCAAGTGGGTTCAAATCCTCATGACTGAGGATCAGGGAGGCAGTGGTTAGTTTCTCAGCCAGGTCAGGGTAAGCCATAATCAGTGCATCTATTAAATTAACTGAACATGAAAACCACAAAGTATGAATGCTTTATAATCATGTGGGGAGACATGCAAATAGTGAGCCAGTCTCAGCTAACACTGGAGAGAGCGTGTCTATGTTGCCCTCAGACTGGGGAACATAGGACCCCTTTTCCCTGCTTTTCCTAAAAAGGGTCCTATGCAGGCATAAGCGAACTAAGCAACTGCTTAGGGCCCCATGGCCACTAGGGGGCCCCCAAGAGCAATTAACAAAAAATATGTGCATATTTTGTTTAATATTTTGCATGCATGAGTGACACTTTCTATATGATCGAAGATACACTACTGGTCAAAAGTTTTAGAACACACCAACTTTTCCAGAATTTAATTGAAAATGATGCAGTTTAATGTCTCAGTGTACTCTGAAATTAATGCACATTTGCAACATTTAAAATTCTTTATTGAGCATGATAGTGTTTTGAAAGTAAAAAAAAGATTCAAAATCACATTTTATGTTGGACTAAAGGACTAAAAAAAGACACAAAATGACCAAAAAAAGACACAAAATGACAAAAAAAAGACACAAAATGACCAAAAAAGACACCAAAAGACACAAAATGACTAAAAAAAGACACAAAATGACAAAAAAGACACAAAATGACCAAAAAAGACACCAAAAGACACAAAATGACTAAAAAAAGACACAAAATGACAAAAAAAGACACAAAATGACTTACAAAGACATGAAAAGAATAAAAAAAATGGACAAAATAGCCCAAGACTCCATAGAGTTAAGTTGTTAACCCATTTCTTGTTCCCTGAAAAAGGCCTACTTGTATAATTCTGAAATGTACATTATTTTTCAGTTTTGGTTAAGCTTACCTTTTTTTATTTACCTCTGGCAGTTCACCACTTACCTTTGGACCCTTTCAAGCTGTTCATTTGACTTGAACTGCTTGAATTTCAATAAAAAACTGGAAAAATTGGGGTGTTCAGTACTTTTGACCGGTGGTGTATATTATTGTACAAAAATACAATTTTTTGTCAACAACGCCAAGATAAAGGAATGTTTTCACGTTTTTCCAAAAATAATAAACCAGATGACACTTTTACAGTAAAAATAATGCTTTACCATTTGGATTGTTGTGTAAATCAACCACAAGTCACTCTATAGTTGAATGTGATACATGTTTAGATTAAAAAACACATGTGACACCCTGGACATCATTCATTCATTGGTATCATTTGTATCATTATTGCATTGGTATTATTTATGTAATTGAATTTTTGGCACTGAATGTGGAAATATCTAAGTGTCTTTGTATTACTGTTGTTGGTGTTATAGGCCTCCATCAGCCCCCAGTGAAGCGTTACAACCTTTAAAGCAGTTTTTGTCCAAACTGAATTACAGTGAACTTCTTTTGGCTGGTGGTTTAAACTGGGACTGGCTTAATACAGTTTCAAATGATTTTAAATCTTTTTGTGATTCCTTTAGTCTTTACCAGTTGGTGAATTTACCCACTCGACCAAACCTCAAAAATCCTTGATCGACTTGATTGTAACTAATGTTCCTCATAAATTTTCATCCCTGGGTGTTTTCTGTAATGATTTAAGTGATCACTGTGTTGTTGCCGCTATTAGAAACACCAAGGTCCCCAAATCCAAACCTCATATAATTTATAAGAGGAATCTTAAACATTTCAATGAGCAAGCTTATCATCACGACTTGTCCTGTGTTGATTGGAAGAACACTGTAAAAAATAATCTGTTTAATTTACGGTAAAATACCGGCAGCTCCGGTTGCCAGAGCTTCATCGTAATAAATAAAGTGAATGGTTTTCTGCTACAAATTTAAATGTAAATATCAGCAAAAACTGTAATCTAGACTGAATATTCCTGCTATTTTTTTGGCAATTGTGTCATTCATAAACACATCATGGTATTTCTCTATTAACTTTACATGAAAATGTGATATTTTAACAGCAAAACGGTGTTTCTTCCAGTTTATGACAGAAAAAAGGAAAAAGTTTGGTGCTATTCTTTGATTAATAGTAATTAAAAGTGTCTAATACAATTTTTCATTTTACACCCCATTTCTGATGTATTTGACAGTGTTTTCCTGTTATTTCTACAAACATTTTTACAGTGAAGATAGGGCTGATACCAGATGTAGGACATTTTTTAGGGACATTTTTTATACAAATTATAAATAAACATGCCCCTTTCAGGAAGTACAGGGTTAAGGGACGAGGAAACCCATGGTTTTCTCCAGAGCTGGCAGATGCTATTCATGAGCGTAACCAAGCTTGGGCCAAGGCAAGAAAAATGGACTCTCCCATACACTGTAAAAAAGAAACTGTTGTTTTCACGGTAAAATACTGGCAGCTGTGGTTGCCAGAACTTTACCGTAATAAATATGGTGAAACTTTTTGTAATATTAGGGTAAAATGATATTAACACTGTTGATTTCACGTTTAAAATTGCCATTTTATTCCATTTTTTACCATAAAAAATAAAACATTTTTCCATCAAAAGAAACGGTGTTCTGCCATATGATTGACAAGAAAATACTTTATAAATGCTGCATAAATTAAAGATAAAGATATTACTATTGCATATCAGTATATTTTTGCTAGAGATATGGTGTTTAGTAAATTTAACAGTGAGAAAAAGTATTTTTACAAAAATAAATGCAAAAATTACAGTGATGCTTGTATATATATTACAGTATATTTTTGTTACAAACACGGTGCCAGTGTATTATACAGTGGAGTAATGTTTTGTCTTTGTTTTAATTAAAAAAAATACTTTTGTGGCTGATATATACATTTACGGTGTTTCATTGTTACTGAAACTGAATTAACTAATTTATAATTTTACGATCTTTTACTGTCATGGTTTAGCAGTTTTTCACCGTAAAGTCTACAGGCATTTTTTACAGTGTAGATTGGTCTATTTTCAGACAATTACAGAACAAATGCTCTTCCTTCATTAAAAAAGCCAAATCAGAATATTATTTGTCTGTCACAAATGAAAACCTAAACAATCCACAGAAATATTGGAAAGTCATAAAGTCACTTTCAGTGAGAAAAAAAGCATGCTGGTTCTACCTACCGATATTTTAAACGGCTCTACTCCTACTTATAACAAAATTGAGATTTTTAATTGTTTTAATAAGCATTTTATAAAATCTGGCTCTTTGTTGACTCTCTTAGAACTGTCGCTGTGAAACGCTGCACAAGTCTGCCAATGTGCACTGGAGAGCCTTTTAATCTTGTTACTTTTTCTGTGCAAGAAGTTCATAAAGCCCTCAAAACATTAGATCAGAGAAAACCTTCTGGCCCAGATTTGATAGATCCTTATTTTCTAAAATTGGCAGCAGACTTTGTGGCAGAGCCTCTTACAATCCTGTTTAACCTCACAGTCGAGAAAAATGACATACCTTCTTTGTGGAAATCGGCTTTTGTCCTCCCTTTATTAAAAGGGGGTGACCCTGCAATCCTGACAAATTATAGACCAATATCCAATCTCTCAATTTTGGCCAAAATTCTTGAAGCTCTTGTTAGTGAGCAAGTAAAGGAGTTTTTGTACTCAAATGATATTCTATCAAAACATCAATCTGGCTTCAGGAAAAAACATAGCACCATCACAGCAGCAATGAAAGTTGCAAATGACATGACTGTAGGACTTGACAAAAAACGACCTCTTTTTATTGATTTGTCAAAAGCGTTTGACACCGTCGATCATGATATTTTAAAACTTAAACTGTGTCACTCAGGATTTTCAGAGCACACAGTTGCTTGGTTCTCAGATGATCTCAGTAATAGGTCCCAATGCATTAAATATGATGGTCTGTGTTCTGAATTTGTTACTGTCCACAAGGGGGTGCCACAGGGTTCTGTTTTGGGGCCCCTCTTATTTATCATTTATATCAATGACTTGGGTCTAAATGTGTCCGATGCAAATGTGCATTTCTATAATGACGACACAGTTATTTAGTAAAATGGATCAACTCTTGTTCAGGCTGTTGAATCTTTGCAGAAAGCTTTTGTAGCTGTACAAAACTCATTAATTCCCTTGAAACTGGTTCTTAATGCAGATAAAGCAACGCTTATGTTATTTTCTAATAGTAAAAATTGCCTCAAATGGTTCCCCCAGTGTCCACTCTTGAGCGCAGTGAAATAGAGGTGAATATGTATAAATAACTGATGACTCACTCACCTTCAAGCCACATATAGAAAATCTTGTGAAGAAGCTGAGGCTAAAATTGGGTTTTTATTTTCGAAATAATTTGTTGTGTTTTTCTTTTAATGTAAGAAAACGTCTTGTCACTGCAACATTTTATCAGTGTTGGATTACGGAGACCTTTTCTACATGAATGCTGCTGATCAATGTCTTAGAATGATTGATACTGTTTATCATGCTTCTTTGAGGTTCATTACTAACTGTAAGATGTCCACTCACCATTGTGAATTATACTCTGGGGTAGGATTAATAATCAATATTCTGATATTTAAAGGTGGGTTTTCAGCCTGTTTGTGTAGCCTTGGGGTCAGAACTTAGTAATTGTGATGATTTGCTCTTCTGAAAATCTTTTTCAATGAATCATATTAATTTTTTTTAAGTTGGGAAGTTCACTTTATTATTAGGAGACTACCTGTGACTTTGTTTTCAAAGTAAAAGCTGCAAGGTCATGATAAAAACAAATTGTATTAGCTACATGCATAGACTATACAATATGTCAACAACAAAAATATATACTTTATTCTCAGAATTAAAGTCAGAATTCTGAGAATAAAGTCAGAATTCTGAATATAAAGTCAGAACTTGAATATTTTTTTCTTGTGTGGCCCTAATCCTCTTCCGTAGGGTTCTTATGGGTTAAGTCAGTAGTTCTCATCCTTTTTGAGTCGCGACCCCCAATTTAACATGCATATTGTCCGCGACCCCCACTCACTGAACAGAATTTCACACGCACAGTTCAGATCACCCAAAAAAGAAACAAAATGACCGAAAAAAGGAAACAAAATGACCAAAAAAGACACAAAATGACCACAAAATGACCAAAAAAAGACACAAATTGACCACAAAATGATCAAAAAAGACACAAAATGACCAAAAAAAGACACAAAATGACCAAACAAGACACAAAATTACCAAAAAAGACACAAAATTACCAGAAAAAGACACAAAATTACCAAAAAAGACACACAATGACCAAAAGACACAAAATGACCAAAAAAAGACACAAAATGACTAAAAAAAAGACACAAAATGACCAGAAAAGACACAAAATGACCAAAAAAAGACACAAAATGACCAAAAAAAGACAAAATGACCAAAAGAAAAAGACACAAAATGACCTAAAAAGACACAAAATGACTAAAAAAAAGACACAAAATGACCAGAAAAGACACAAAATGACCAAAAAAAGACACAAAATGACTAAAAAAAGACACAAAATGACCAGAAAAGACACAAAATGACCAAAAAAAGACACAAAATGACCAGAAAAGACACAAAATGACCAAAAAAAAGACAAAATGACCAAAAAAAAAGACACAAAATGACCAAAAAAGACACAAAATGACCTAAAAAGACACAAAATGACAAAAAAGGAAACCAAATTACCAAAAAAGACACAAATTGACCACAAAATGATCAAAAATGACACAAAATGACCAGAAAAGACACAAAATGACCCAAAAAAGACACTAAATGACCAAAAAAAGACACAAAATTACCAGAAAAGACACAAAATTACCCAAAAGACACAAAATTACCAAAAAAAGACACAAAATGACCTAAAAAGACACAAAATGACCAAAAAAGGAAACCAAATTACCAAAAAAGACACAAATTGACCACAAAATGATAAAAAAAGACACAAAATGATAAAAAAAGACACAAAATGAACAAAAAAAAGACAAAATTACCAAAAAAGACACAAAATGACCTAAAAAGACACAAAATGACCAAAAAAGACACAAAATGACCAAAAAAGGAAACCAAATTACCATAAAAGACACAAATTGACCATAAAATGATCAAAAAAGACACAAAATGACCAGAAAAGACACAAAATGACCAAAAAAAGACACAAAATGACCTAAAAAGACACAAAATTACCAAAAAAGACACAAAATGACCAAAAAAGGACACAAAATGACCAAAAATAGGAAACCAAATTACCAAAAAAAGACACAAATTGACCACAAAATTATCACAAAAGACACAAAATGACCAAAAAGACACAAAATTACCAAAAAAGACACAAAATGACCAAAGAAAGGAAACAAAATGATAAAAAAAGACACAAAATTACCTAAAAAGACACAAAATGACCAAAAAAGGAAACCAAATTACCAAAAAAAGACACAAATTGACCACAAAATTATCACAAAAGACACAAAATGACCAAAAAAGACACCAAATGACCAAAAAAGACACAAAATGACTAAAAAAAGACACAAAATGACCAAAAAAAGGAAACCAAATGACCAAAAAAGACACAAAATGAACAAAAAAAGACATTAAGTGACCAAAAAGACTCAAACAAATTATTTGGCGACCCCCAGAAATCATCTCGCGACCCCAAGGTTGAGAATAACTGGGTTAAGTGACATGGTTTTTATCGGTTTTGTAACGCACACAATGCTTTAATTGTGAAAAGCTCCAACAGGAAGTAGTAGATTTCTGCTGGTTAGCATGACAGCAGTGGCCACCGGGGTTTACGAGGCCCGTCCCTCCCAGGAAGACACTAGCCGACGCTCCTCCTGCTCCTCCTGCTCCTCCTGCTCGTCGCTGAGGGCCGTCCAGGAGAACAGTCCGCGGTTCTCCTTCTAGTGTCGGACACCTCCTCATCTCTCATTACTATTCAGTAGCGGGTTAGCAGCTTTTAGCCTCTCCGTTCGGCTCTGCATCCAGAGAGAGAGAGAGAGAGAGAGAGAGAGAGAGAGAGAGAGGAGAACCACACATTTCTGCTCAGACAACGTGACTGCATGCCATGAATGACGAGAAGTGCTAAATGCGAGGAGAAGGACCGCTGATTTGGGATTTTATCCATAAACGCACCTGGCACAGCAAGGTGAGTCTTTAAGAAACATCATTTTCTTGCAGCCAAATGGTCTCTAACACGCTGCTGGGGGCAAAGCAACAAAGCTGCTGCTGGTGGAGTGATGAATAGGCATCATTCCTCTCCTCCAGCTGGTGTCGGAGGCCATCAGCTCCTTCATCTCCTCTGCACTGAAAAAAATAATAAATTAGAGTGACATTGATTTACTTAAATAAAGCAAGCCAAGTTTCTCCACACAGAAAGTGTTTGTAATCTTTACTCAGGCTGTTTAACCCTCTGGAGTCTCCAAAAGCACCAAATCATTCAGACTTCTTCTTCATGATATCCAGACTAGAAAACAAAGCAGCGTGGAGCCCTACTGTAAATTTACCTCTAAAGTTCTGGCTGTAAACTCCATGAGGCCAGTTTCAGTTTGATGATGATATACCAAGTAAAACTGGAGACAAGCTCAAATAGATTTAGTATCAAATGATAGAACTGGATGGATATTTTACGTATATGTTAGATTTGCAACATTTAAAATTATTTATTGAGCATGATAGTGTTTTGAAAGTAAAAAGAGATTCAAAATTGCATTTTATGTTGGACTAAAGGACTAAAAAAGACACAAAATGACTAAAAAAGGGCACAAAATGACTAAAAAAAGACACAAAATGACTAAAAAAGACAACAAATGACCAAAAAAGACACAAAATGACTAAAAAAAGACGCAAAATGACCAAAAAAAGACACAAAATGACTAAAAAAGGGCACAAAATGACTAAAAAAGGGCACAAAATGACTAAAAAAGACACCAAATGACCAAAAAAGACACAAAATGACTAAAAAAAGACGCAAAATGACCAAAAAAGACACAAAAAGACTTACAAAGACACGAAAAGACATGAAAAGGATTCAGAAATGGACAAAATAGCCCCATAGAGTTAATAGAACCACTTATTTTTTTTAATGAAAATACACAAGTAAATTGCAGATTCACTGAATTCAATTACATTTTACTTGCAAATATCAACTAATGAAGCCAATAAACTGGTTTAGTGAATATTACTTGGAACGAATGATTCAATTTACATACAAAACTGAGGACACATAATAACAAACAATCACTAAGTAATGCACTACATGAAAAAACTGCTATTTTAAAGTAAAAGCACTGAATTTGTATTTCTTTGTAGAATTTATATAGATGATTGAAATAATAATTACAGGGCCAAAAAAATCTTTTTTTTAAAGGTTTTTATTAGGCTATATTGTCAGGGAAAAAGTGACTAATTAAGTAACACTTATTCATTGTTGGACTACTCAGGGCAATTCATCCCACTGTATATTTTATAACCAAACTTTGAGGTATTTCCCTAAAAATGTGGTCAGTGTGGTTGAGAAATACACTGAGGAAACCTTCAAAATAAAATTCTCTGACTCCGACACAAAATCCTCACCTATTTCTCATTATTTAGGCTGGTCAGTTCATGAGGTCTTTCTCTTAAACACTTTTATTTATTTTATTTTAATTTTATTTATTTTATATCCTTTTATAACACAAACTCCTGCCTTGATAGGACCTGCAGAGATATTACTGGAGACACAGATTTTTGCAATAAAGCATAAAACATAAGATATATCTTTTTGTGATTATAGAACCTTTCTCTATAGCAGCTATTCTCAACCTTGGGGTCGGGACCCCATTTGGTCAATTTGTGTCCTTTTTTGGTCATTTTGTTTCTTTTTTGGATCATTTTGTGTCTTTTTTGGTAATATTGTTTCTTTTTTGGGTCATTTTGTGTCTTTTTTGGTCAATTTGTGTCTTTCATCATTTTGTGGTCCATTCGTGTCTTATTTGGTCATTTTCTTTCCTTTTTTTGGTCATTTTGTGTCTTTTTTTAATCATTTTGTGGTCAATTTGTGTCTTTTTTTCGGTCATTTTGTGTCTTTTTTTGGTCATTTTGTGTCTTTTTTGGTAATATTGTTTCTTTTTTGGGTCATTTTGTGTCTTTTTTGCTCAATTTATGTCTGTCATCATTTTGTGGTCCATTCGTGTCTTATTTGGTCATTTTCTTTCCTTTTTTTGGTCATTTTGTGTCTTTTTAGGTCATTTTGTGTCTTTTTTTTATCATTTTGTGGTCAATTTTTGTCTTTTTTTTGGTCATTTTGTGTCTTTTTTTGGTCATTTTGTGTCTTTTTTGGTCATTATGTTTCCTTTTTTTGGTCATTTTGTTTCTTTTTTGGGTGATCTGAACTGTGCGTGTGAGATTGTGTTCAGTGAGTGGGGGTCACGGACAACATGCATGTTAAATTGGGGGTCGTGACTCAAAAAGGTTGAGAACTACTGCTCTATAGGGCAGAGAAAGTTTAAGCAGATGCAGTAAATGTATTTAGTTCAATCATAGTTTAAAAACAATATTAGCACATCATCATTGTATCAAAGCATTTTGCATGCACAGAGAGAGCACACACACACACACACACACACACATATAGTGAATTATTATGCATGCATAGATAGTGACGTTCGTCACACAGAGACAGAATAACAGATTATTCTAACAGTGACCAGAAAACATGCCTCAAAACATAGCCTACCTTATCATGGTGGCATTTTCCTCCCATATGACATTAAATGCACCGCCTCGGTTACAGTTTGACATTTAAGCACCACTCTAGTTTCTTTCCTACTGTTCCCCCCTCTTTCTCTCACTGAACATAATCTCACATGGACAGTTCAGATCACCCAAAAAAAGAAACAAAATGACCAAAAGAAGGAAACAAAATGACCAAAAAAGACACAAATTGACCACAAAATGATCAAAAAAGACACAAAATGACCAAAAAAACCACTAAATGACCAGAAAAGACACAAAATGACCAAAAAAAGACACAAAATGACCCAAAAAAAGAAACAAAATGACCAAAAAAAGACACAAAATGACCCAAAAAGAAACAAAATGACCAAAAAAGACACAAAATGACCCAAAAAAGAAACAAAATGACCAAAAAAGACACAAAATGATCAAAAAAGACACAAAATGACCAAAAAAACACTAAATGACCAGAAAAGACACAAAATGACCCAAAAAAGAAACAAAATGACCCAAAAAAGAAACAAAATAACCAAACAACAAACACAAAATGACCAAAAAAAGACAGTAAGTGACCAAAAACCACAAAATGACAAAAAAAGACACAAAATTACCAAAAAGACACAAAATTACCAAAAAAGACACAAATTGACCACAAAATGTCAATAAAAGACACAAAATGACCAAAAAAGACACAAAACGACCAAACAACAAACACAAAATGACCAAAAAAAGACAGTAAGTGACCAAAAACACATTAACACATGAACACTTTAACACAGTGGAGACAGAGCTGACTTCCAAAATGCTTTGGCGACCCCCAGAAATCATCTCGTGACCCCAACTGGGGTCCCGACCCCAAGGTTGAGAACAGCTGCTGTAGAACACCTCCACTCCACTTCTCTGCTCCTCTCTTCTCCTTCTCTTTGTACACTTGACACCTATTTGCCCTTCTCCCCACTTCTTTACTCTTCTTCCTCTCCTTTTGTCCTCTCGGCCCCCCTCCCATCACCTCTCTATCGCTCTCTTTTCCCCTCCATCGATCTGCCTGCCGGCGTTGCTAAGAGACAACAGAGCAGTCTGAGTGCTGAGAGGGAAAGAGTAGATAGAAGGACGGCAGGAAAAGAGGTGGAAATATTAAGAGGAGCTCTTCTCTTCTCTTCTCTTCTCTTCTCTTCTCTTCTCTTCTCTTCTATTCTATTCTATTCTATTCTATTCTATTCTATTCTATTCTATTCTCTTCTCTTCTCTTCTCTTCTACTTCTCTTCTCTTCTCTTCTCTTCTCTTCTCTTCTCTTCTCTTTCTATTTCTTCTTCTCTTCTCTTCTCTTCTCTTCTCTTCTATTTCTATTTCTTCTTCTCTTCTCTTCTACTTCTATTCTATTCCTCTTCTCTTGTCTTCTCTTCTCTTCTCTTCTCTTCTCTTCTCTTCTCTTCTACTTCTACTTCTCTTCTCTTCTCTTCTCTTCTCTTCTCTTCTCTTCTCTTCTCTTCTCTTCACTTCTACTTCTATTCTATTCTATTCTATTCTATTCTATTCACTTCTACTTCTACTTCTACTTCTCTTCTCTTCTCTTCTCTTCTCTTCTCTTCTCTTCTCTTCTCTTCTCTTCTCTTCACTTCTACTTCTATTCTATTCTATTCTATTCTATTCTATTCTATTCTATTCTATTCACTTCTACTTCTACTTCTCTTCTCTTCTCTTCTCTTCTCTTCTCTTCTCTTCTCTTCTCTTCTCTTCTCTTCTCTTCTACTTCTATTCTATTCTATTCACTTCTACTTCTACTTCTCTTCTCTTCTATTTACTACTACTTCTACTTCTCTTCTCTTCTATTCTATTCACTTCTACTTCTACTTCTCTTCTCTTCTCTTCTCTTCTATTCACTTCTACTTCTCTTCTCTTCTCTTCTCTTCTACTTCTCTTCTCTTCTCTTCTCTTCTCTTCTCTTCTCTTCTCTTCTCTTCTACTTCTACTTCTATTCTATTCTATTCTATTCTATTCTATTCTATTCTATTCACTTCTACTTCTCTTCTATTCTATTCTATTCTATTCACTTCTACTTCTCTTCTCTTCTCTTCTCTTCTCTTCTATTCTACTTCTATTCTACTTCTCTTCTCTTCTCTTCTCTTCTCTTCTCTTCTCTTCTCTTCTCTTCTCTTCTCTTCTCTTCTCTTCTATTCACTTCTACTTCTACTTCTACTTCTACTTCTCTTCTCTTCTCTTCTCTTCTCTTCTCTTCTCTTCTCTTCTCTTCTCTTCTCTTCTATTCTATTCTATTCTATTCTATTCTATTCTATTCTATTCACTTCTCTTCTCTTCTCTTCTCTTCTCTTCTCTTCTCTTCTCTTCTCTTCTCTTCTCTTCTTTCGGCAGATGGACATTAATATTTTAATGTCAGTGCAGTTCCTACCAGCTGCAGTTTAAGGCTGTTTGATGAGCGTTCAGTGTCCCATCAGGTCATAAACTGTCTTGGTGAAGATGTTGTGTAGAAACATGCTTTTACTAATAACACATAGACACTTTTGCACAGGTTTGCAGAGATTTTTTTTGTGGTAATTACAGTTTACAAAGAAGTTGTTGCACACACAAACTCCATGAGGCCAGTTTCAGTTTGATGATGATATACCAAGTAAAACTGGAGACAAGCTCAAATAGATTTAGTATCAAATGATAGAACTGGATGGAACCCTCTTATATGGTAGATTTGCAACATTTAAAATTCTTTATTGAGCATGATAGTGTTTTGAAAGTAAAAAGAGATTAAAAATCACATTTTATGTTGGACTAAAGGACTAAAAAAGTCAAAATGACACAAAAAAAGGGCACAAAATGACTAAAAAAGGGCACAAAATGACTAAAAAAGACACAAAAAGACTTACAAAGACACGAAAACACATGAAAAGGATTCAAAAATGGACAAAATAGCCCAAGACCCCATAGAGTTAATAGAACCACTTTTTAAAAAAAAAAATGAAAATACACAAGTAAATTGCAACATTTAAAATTCTTTATTGAGCATGATAGTGTTTTGAAAGTAAAAAAAGATTAAAAATCACATTTTATGTTGGACTAAAGGACTAAAAAAGACACAAAATGACTAAAAAAGGGCACAAAATGACTAAAAAAGACACAAAATTACTAAAAAAAGACACAAAAAGACTTACAAAGACACGAAAAGGATTCAAAAATGGACAAAATAGCCCAAGACCCCATAGAGTTAATAGAACCACTTTTTAAAAAAAATGAAAATACACAAGTAAATTGCAGATTACAGCTTATAAAGAAGTTGTTGCTCACACACCTAGAATCACTTGTTATGCTGTAATGCTAAAAAGTTGGACCAACAAAAACAGTGGCAACACAAATCGTTTGAATCCATTTTCTTTGTAAATATAGCTGCAACTAACGACTGTTAATTATGGATTGCATATTGCATATTGCATATTTTTATAAAAAAATGCAAAAATCTTACATATTAATGAATATGTAATCACCACTAGGGCTGCAACTTAATCGATTATGATTGTTTTCATTATCGATTAATCTTTTGATTATGTAAACGTTGTTGTTTGGTCAATAAAATGTTGAAAAATATCAATCAGTGTTTCCCAAACCACAAGATGACGTCATCAAATCTCTTGTTTTGTCCACAAACCAAAGAGATATTCAGTTTATTGTCATAAAGGAACAAAGAAACCAGAAATATTCACATTGAAGAAGCTGAAATCAGAGAATTTGGACTTCTTGTCTTTAAAACCAGATAGAGCCAATTATTCGATTATCAAAATAGTTGACGATTAATTTAATAATCGACTATTGTTCGATTAATCGAATAATTGTTGCAGCTCTAATCACCACAGAGAAAAGGTATACTCACATGAAATATCACAAACTGGGAAAATTCAATTTTTTTTATATCTTAGGAACATGACACAACATTGTTTAACACAGAGGTGTCAAACTCTGGCCCGTGGGCCAAATTTGGTCCGCAATATAATTATATTTGGCCCGCGAGGAAATACCAAATGACAACCAGAGCTGGCCCGCCGGTATTATACAGCGCAAATAATACTACAAATCCCAGAATGCTCTGCTGGTGTTCTGGCTTGAACACAGTAGATCAGTGTGGAGCAAACTGAGCAACAATTAAAGTTGTCTTTATGCACTTTTTCTTGCTAGTCCAAGGCTTGAATGGTTGCACATTCATTGAAGGATATTATTATTAGTCATTTGGTTTATTATTGTTATTTTATTCTTACATTTATTTTTAGCCTGTGGAAAAAAGATTACTGTTAAATTTAAATTTAAAGAAGGCCGCATATAAAATAAAGGGACATACGACTTTTATTTAAATTTTATGTAAGAAATGAATGCCATTGATGTGTTTGTTTGTTTTATTTGATATTCGATTTTGCATGTTTGCAATATTAAGTTATATCAAGCTTTGCTTGTTCCATTTCGTTTGAACTTGTTTAGGTCCATTTTTTTCAATAAATATCAATGTTGGCCCGCGACTTTGTTCAAGTTTTACATTTTGGCCCACTGTGTATTTGAGTTTGACACCCCTGGTTTAACATGTTAAATTTGTCCCTGCTTTGACCCAACTGTTTCTGTTTCTAAGAAACCCACCTTAGATAACCCATTAGTATATTAGCTAACGCTTCTCTCATCTTTTTCTCTTCTCATCCACTGGTAACATACAGTTAATCCTCTGAGGAAAACCCAGGGGCTTAAATGTAAGCGTTACAACCTTCAACCTTCCCTCCAGGTTTAAATGATCTAACTGTTAAAAATAAAACAGAAGCAGCAGCAGACTGTCACCAGGGAAGTAAAATCACCAGCAACAACAAGGATCACCCCTTCTCCTGGGTCACAGGCAACACTGCCTCTATTTTGTTCAGTTTTCTACATTATTTTACTTGTAGGACCCCGTGTTTGAAAGTGCTGTAGTAACCGTTTTTTGATTAGGTCCTGTGGTGATGAATGTACGAGTTTAGCACAATGCTCAAAATTTCCATTCTGGATTTTTCGTGGCTTTAACAGAGGCTTAGAGGCTGCAGCAACACAGCAGGCCTGGCTTTGTAATCATGGCCAATATAGCACCTAAACCCCTTCTATTCTAATGTTATGCTTGTATAGACACTGTGTTTTGGCATTGGCTAACATAGCACTACTCTACAATTTTTAGTTTTGGCATGAAACCTAAAATCTGCCATTTAAAGTCAGAGGAAACGTCCTCATTGGTAAATGGACCTGCACTTATATAGCGCTTTGCGACCACTCAAAGTGATTTACACTACAGACTGCGCTGACCACAAAATGATCAAAAAAAGACACAAAATGACCAAAAAAACCCACAAAATGACCAGAAAAGACACAAAATGACCAAAAAAACCCACAAAATTACCAGAAAAGACACAAAATGACCAAAAAAAGACACAAATTGACCAAAAAAACCCACAAAATGACCAGAAAAGACACAAAATGACCAAAAAAACCCACAAAATTACCAGAAAAGACACAAAATGACCAATAAAAGACACAAATTGACCAAAAAAGACACAAAATGACCAAAAAAAGACACAAAATGACCAAAAATAGACACAAAATAACCAAAAAACACACAAAAGGACCAAAAAAAGACAGAAAATGACCCATAAAAGAAACCAAATAACCAAAAAACCCACAAAATGACTAAAAAAAGACACAAAATGATCAAAAAAGACACAAAATGATCAAAAAAAGACCCCTTCTATTCTAATTCTATGCTTGTATAGACACTGTGTTTTGGCATTGGCTAACATGGCACTACTCTCCAATTTTTAGTTTTGGCATGAAACCTAAAATCTGCCATTTAAAGTCAGAGGAAACGTCCTCATTGGTAAATGACCTGCACTTATATAGCGCTTTTCGACCACTCAAAGCTCTTTACACTACAGACTGCACTCATTCACCCTTTCACACACACATTCATACTGGTGGCAGAGGCTACCCTAAACCAGCTATTCTCAACCTTGGAGTTGGGACCCCAATTGGGGTCGCGAGATGATTTCTGGGGGTCGGCAAATCATTTTGGAAGTCAGCTCTTTTTTGTCATTTTGTGTCTTTTTTGGTCATTTTGTGTCTTTTTTGATCATTTTGTGGTCAATTTGTGTCTTTTTTTGGTCATTTTGTGGTCAATTTGTGTCTTTTTTTGGTCATTTTGTGTCTTTTTTGGTCATTTTGTGTCTTTTTTGGTCTTTTTGTGTCTTTTTTGGTCATTTTGTGGTCAATTTGTGTCTTTTCTGGTCATTTTGTGGTCATTTTGTGTCTTTTTTGGTCATTTTGTGTCTTTTTTTGGTCATTTTGTGTCATTTTTTGGTCATTTTGTGTCTTTTTTGGTCATTATGTTTCCTTGTTTTTGGTCATTTTGTTTCTTTTTTGGGTGATCTGAACTGTGCGTGTGAGATTGTGTTCAGTGAGCGGGGGTCACGGACAACATGGATGTTAAATTGGGGGCCGCAACTCAAAAAGGTTGAGAACTACTGCCCTAAACGGTGCCACCTGCCACCATTGGGAGTTCATTCACACACTGATCGGGAGCAATTTGGGGTTCAGTATCTTGCTCAAGGATACTTCAACATGTAGGCTGCGACAGTCAGGATTCGAACCACCAACCCTTGGGTTGGGGGGCAACCCACTCTACCAACTGAGCCACAGCCGCCCACATTGGTGGCCTTGGATCGCTTTATCAACCTCTAACTTCTCTTCTTTTCTGTCTTTTTTTCTAACATTCTCAACAACAGAGTAGATGCTAAGTCATGCTAAACTGGTTTAATCACACCACTGACAGCTATTTAGTAATAATTGTAGCTAAGTGACCAGTAAAAAAGTGCTTCTGTCTATTCAACTTAAACTCCTGCCAACAAATATATAATGCAATTTAAAGATTTTTCATACACAGATAGGCACAATACAAAAGCAATAATTTGTGCCCATGCATACTGTATGTGGGACATTTCTGTTTGAGCATTGAGAATTGAGATTGAGAAAAAGGCCTCTACCAATAAAAGATGTGAGCGTATAATTTCCTCTGTAGTTCAATACATGAAATGAAATGTTCTTACTTTGAAGTGGCTAATGAATCACACCGCATGACTTATCTTCACATCAGAAATATAATTAATAATTAATTAATGCATTTAAAACACTCTGTGAGAAGCTACTGTCCAGGTAGAACAGCTAGTGTTACAAGGCACAAAATGTATCACGGCAATAAAATTAAAAGGGTCCGTATGAGTATGAGTCACACTATAAAACACCAAGAGGCGCCAATGTCTCTGGAGGTCTGAGAAAGGGCCATTTAATAAAACCGGTTTGAGAGGAAGAAGCCACTTGATGTGCTTCAGACCTGTTATCTGTTAAGGATCCTTCTAGCACCAACATAAAGCTGTTGAAAAGGTTCACTAGTGAGTCACCACATGATACAAATCTCTCAAAGAAATCTGACTCTCAACTTGAAATAAGGATGTATGACAAAACTATCTCAATTCAGGGTCAACCTACTGGCTTTCTCTCTATTTTACAATAAAACTGCTACTATGAATATTACCCACTAGAGCAGGGATGGGCAACTGGAGGCCCGGGGGCCACATACGGCCCGCACCCTCACTTGAAGTGGCCCTCAGTACAACCACATGCATTTGAGTAGGGCTGGGCGATATGGCCCTAAAAGAATATCACGATATTGCAGGCTATTTTTGCGATAAAGATATTCTTGACGATATTAGGAAATACTTAAATAGATATAGAAAATATGATTTTTTTTTCAGTCTGTATAGATAATAAATAAATAAATAAAAATCGAAAATGTAGTTTGAAGTGCAAATCTCAACAGTTGCCAAATACAAAAATTCTTGACTCTTGAGTATGAGCAAATAATAAAAATAACCATTTAGGGGTTCTGGGGAAATATTTTCATGACATTTTGTAAAAGAGAATAAAGGTTCTTGTATGTTTTATTTAAGGCATCTTATTTTGACAGTCTTCTTGTAAGTTCTGTGGTGGATTCTGTTAACACACTGTGCTCTTATTTTGAAAACTGCATGTGTTTAGCGACACTCAGACTTACGCCACTACATCAAGAAGTAGGAATGTTGCCAATATCATGATATGCATTTTTTTTAACCATTAAAAAAAATATACCGATATTATCGTGAACGATACGATATGGTACAGCCCTACATTTGAGCATGAAAGTGCAGTGTAAAAATGCACAAAATGACTTCTTGCAATTAATGTTGGTCACAGTAAGTGGTTATTTTTTATTTGCTTCAAACCTTTTGTATTCCTATTTATACTGTTAAACGTGCATTTGAGCATGAAATATGTTAAGTTACTGCACTGCTCAAATATATTTAGTATATAATGATAGAACTGGATGCAACCCTCTTATATGTTATATTTGCAACATTTAAAATTCTTTATTGAGCGTGATAGTGTTTTGAAAGTAAAAAAAGATTCAAAATCACATTTTATGTTGGACTAAAGGACTAAAAAAGACACAAAATGACAAAAAAGACACAAAATGACAAAAAAGACACAAAATTATAAAAAAAAGACACAAAATTAATGAAAAAAGATACAAAATAACCCAAAAAAGACACAACAAAATTATTAAAAAAAGACGCAAAATGACCCAAAAAAGACAAAATTATTTTAAAAAAAGACACGATTTTGTTTTAAAGACACAATTGCCAAAAAAGACACAAAATTATTTTAAAAAGACATTAAAAAAAGGCACAAAATTACAAAAATGTTGGTCTGCTGTTCTTGCACAGAGAAAAAAAGAAATTAGTTATTTTTTATTTGCTTCGAACCTTTTGTATTCCTATTTATACTGTTAAACATGCATTTGAGCATGAAATATGTTAAGTTACTGCACTGCTCAAATATATTTAGTATAAAATGATAGCACTGGATGCAACCCTCTTATATGTTATATTTGCAACATTTAAAATTCTTTATTGAGCATGATAGTGTTTTGAAAGTAAAAAAAGATTCAAAATCACATTTTATGTTGGACTAAAGGACTAAAAAAAGACACAAAATGACTAAAAAAAAAGACACAAAATGACCAAAAAAGACACAAAAAGACTTACAAAGACACGAAAAGACATGAAAAGGATTAAAAAATGGACAAAATAGCCTAAGACCCCATAGAGTTAATAGAACCACTTTATATCTTCATATCAGGATATGACTTTTGGTCCATATCGCCCTATTGTGTTCCAAATAGCATACTTTTTTTTTTTTTTTTTGTAGGTACAACAGCCACCCTTACCAAGTATTCCCTGTTGTATGCAATATGTATACAAATAAGATATACTTCCTCATTATAACATGGTGACTTGAACTTTGACCCCCTGGCTCAAATATATGCTGCACAGAGGATTGTGGGTCAGAAAAGCCAGAAAAGCCAGAAAAGCCAGAAAAACATGCTGGCTTGCCTATTGTAAAATGAAAATGAAAATCAGATGAAGTAAGACATCCTGGTATTTCTGACTTACAATGTACTAGGGTATACCAAATATTTTTCTGGAATACTAAATATTATGGTAGTACTGTGTGGGCAAAACTAATGCCATTCCCATCAGCCTCAGCTGCACTGTGTTTTGTTCTAAATAATAATAATAATAATAATAATAATTCATTTTATTTAATAGGGCGCCTTTCAAGGCACTCAAGGTGGCCTTACAACATGGAAAAAAACCAATGCAGAACATCATACACATCATACAATCTAAACAAATCAGAACATTTAAGAATGCATTACAATAAAAGAGGGGAGTTTATTTTATTAGCAGATGGTAGCATGCTAAGCTAACACGGTTAACATTATACATGTTGAACTTTGCATTGTTAATGTGAGCATGGCAGCATTTAATAAGCAGCTTTTAAAGTTGTTAGTCTAGCATTTACATTTTTTCAGAAGTGAACGATAATGTAGAGCAGACCTGGGCATTGGGCAACAAGCACTTTTACTATAGTTAAGACAACAAATATAGCCACTAATATATATGGCAGAATAAAATAAACTTTAACAAACCTTGTGTCCTGTCAGTCAGCCACTATAGAAGCCTTTTGATACTTTATATCAACTTTATATGAATTACGACGCACTCGTTATTATTTACTGTTCGTTTTTTCATTTAACCGTTCTACCGGTTATTTCCTGTCACTACCTTTCAAAATTAAAGCACCCGTTTTACACTGGACGACACCTTTTCAAAATAAAAGCATCACAACATTGTAAAACACCTTGAAAATGTACAAACATGAAAAAACAATCTATAATACAAAAACATAAATAGGAACCTTGCTAAAGGTCATTTACAGTTGTGTTTAAAATAAATGGAATAGTGATATAGTGATTGGAGTATTTACTACTTTTTACTGCTATGTTTGATTTACTCCACATTAACAGTCTCATCATAACATGTGTTCCTATCAGTAGCAGCTCAAAACCAGATAATTTACTGTATTTTATAAAGCGATTACATTAATATTGAGCAGAATTTAGTTCAGAGTTTTGGTCCGGCCCCTGCAACCTTCGTGGTATTGGTCATGTGGCCCCTTTGGAAAATTAATTGCCCACCCCTGGTGTAGACAGTCTTAAAAACAGCACAAACATTTACTTTTTGACTGAATCAAATCAAATAGAACCTGCAAATAATAATTATATAATAAAGCAAGGCTCCGCATGGTGTCTACTCCAGAACACCAGACGTCAGCTGACAGACTAAGCACAGAGCCAAGAGGGAGCTAATAGGATTCTTACCTTTAAACCATGTGCACACACACACACACACACACACACACACATTCATTGTGCTCCTGCTACATTCTGAGAATACTGAGAACAGTTTAAATCTGTTCTGTTGAATGCCGTGACTCTCCTCAGGATTTGTGCAAAGCATAGCAATGCATCCAACTACAATAGTACACAGCAAAAAATAAATAAATGAACAAAATAAAATAAATAAATAGAAATATATAATGCATAAACATGTTATTAGAAAATACAAACTATGCTATTTCTGCTAAAATAGTTGCTTTTGAGGTCCAAAAAGTACAAGTACACTTTGTGTGTAAATAAAATAAAATAAATAAATAAAAATATATAATACATAAACAGGTTATTAGAAAATACAAACTAAGCTATTTCTGCTAAAATAGTTGCTTTTGAGGTCCAAAAAGTACACTTTGTGTGTGTAACCTCATCAACAAGGCATCCTTAAATCCTAATTATAATAAAATAAATAAATAATAAACAGTAATAGATCCATTCTTTAGGTGTTTGTGCAATTTCTACAATTTCTAAATAATAATAATAATTATACTACATTTTATTTGTAAAGCACTTTTCATACAGAAATCTCAAAGTGCTACAGAAACCAGAAACAAGAAACTCATTAAAATCAGCAGTAGATTAAAAAAGACACGGGAAATAAAATACATTATGCAGAGACAAAATAAAAACATCTAGGGACAACCTAAAAAAAATCAAGGTTAGGAGTTTAAAATCCAGAAACAGATTCTAAACTTCTTCATGAAAGCTTTCTCTATGCACAAAGTGTGTGCAAATTTGGCTGTGGCAGCAAATTGAGCGCCTAATGAGCTGAAGAAACTGTGTGATGTGCGTCCAGTTTAAACACTGCCTTGAGGTAGAAGGCCTCCAGTGAAGTTACAATTATGGGCTTTCATGAAAGACTTGTGATTCAAAATGGCGCCAGGCTGATTTCACATTGTGATGGGTATTATGTGAAACCACCCGTCTGGTGAAACCAAACGCAGTAGCAACAGGAAAACACTAACCCTAACCACTGTAAAAAATATCTGTTTAATTTACGGTAAAATACTAATATAATATAAAAGCTGTGGTTGCCAGAACTTCACCGTAAAAATGACAGTGAGTGGGTTTTCTACTGTAAATGTGCATGTCAATATCAGCAAAAACTGTCATTTAGACTGAGTAGTCCTTTTATTTTTAGGGTAATTGTGTCCTTGGGACAATATGGTATTTCTCCATTAATTTTACATAAACATTTTGATATTTTAACATTAAAACTGTGTGTTTTCAAAAGTTGTGTACTATTCCTTGATTAACGGTTATTAAAAGTGTCTATTATTTTCTATTTTATCCCCTATTTCTCATGCAATTTGACAGTGTTTTACTGTAATTTCTACACATATTTTTAACAGTGTAGGACACAACCTGCTGTAGAGTGCACGGTGGAAATAGAAACCAAGTCTTCACACATGCACTCGCCAACACGCACATAATCCCATCACTTTAAACCACTTACAGTAACTGTATTATATTCTCTCTGTTACACACTCACATAAACGCACACACTTTATCCTATCATTGTAAACTACTTAACTTTCTCAGACACATTTAACACCTTTTATTTACACCGGTATTTGAATCAACGCTGCTACTCAGTGTAAAACCAAAGTCCTTGTGCTCTAGGGTGACCATATTTTGATTTACAAAAAATCGGCACGGCCTCGAGACACAAATTCAGACAGGCTTCTCGGAGGTTGATGAACACGCTTTATTATGCTTCAATGGTGCGAAATTAACTTCTGTAATAAAATAAAATGAAATCTGTAAAATCTTGTAACAAAATAATAGCTCTCGTAGACTCTTTTCAAATAAATTAATAAATAATATGAAATAATGTTCAATATATGAACTCTTCTGTTAGAAAATCTAGCTTCAACAATATATCTCTTAATTAATAACTGCAATAAGATAAATAATAGCTGTTGTGGTGTTTCACAGTATGAAATGCCATTGCACCTTCCGCTGCATCTACACCAGGGGTGTCAAACTCAAATACACAATGGGCCAAAATTTAAAACTTGAATAAAATCGCGGGCCAACATTGAACAAATAAACCTTTTAATATTTACCAAACATGTTTTGCTTTAACATTAAATATGGAACCAGCAACGCTTATAAACATACAATATATAACTAAATAGTGCAGACATGCAAAATCAAATTTCAAATAAAAAACACATCAATGTCATTAATTTATTAAATAAAGATTAAATAAAAATCTTATGCCTCTTTTCTATTTGCATCCTTCTGATTTAAATATCAAAATAAACTTTTTCAACAGGTTAATAAATTCTGCCTTTCTTTTCTCCACTTTTGGGAAGGGGTAGCTGGGAGACAGCTCTAGCTTGAGGTTGCTATGACGACTGTCACAGAGGAGCGTTTCTGGGTCCTGTCCTGATTGACGCGCCAAAACAACAGCAGGGCATTGTGGGATTTGTAGTATTAGCTGTAAATGCGCCGTATAATACCGGCGGGTCAGCTTTTATAGTACAATAATAATATAATAATTTGGTATTGCCTCGCGGGCCAAATAAAATTACACTGCGGGCCAAATTTTGAGTTTGACACCCCTGATTTACAGCATCCTCTGTTTTCCCAGGTCTAACAAAGAACTCAGTCAACTTTGCAGAAGAACTCTCACCTCGCACAACTTTTTTTATGTTTTTTGGTGTCCATGTGAGCTTTGAGATCTCCAGCACCTTTATTAGACACTGAGACATATGTGCCAGCTTTGAACCTGTCCCGACGTCGGACATTTTTTTGCAGTTCATCTGTGAAGCTGCACTTACGCTTCGGCATTTCCCGTGCAATGCTGCTCCGCTGTTCCATCTGCCCTCTGTCTGCTTTGCTCTCTGTCTCTCTCTCTCTGTGGTAATTACGTCTCGCAAAATTGTGTGCAAAGCGCCGGTCAATTTACGTGCACGTGTACTTGTCCTATGAAAAACAGGACATTTTTGTGAATTTATAAAACCCGGCCGGACGCCCCGGACAGGACGTAAAAAGTGGACATGTCTGGGCAAAAGAGGACGCTTGGTCACCCTACTGTACTTTCCAGTGTACTGTACTGTCATTTATACGAATTACTGAAAATCAATTCAGTCTGACTTTTGTCCATGTTATTCTTAATTTGTCTGCCAGATCATTGATGGTATCTGGTATTGTTGTTTATCGCTAATTGTTTCTCCAATAGGAATCACATAGCTAGTCCAACCATTAGATTAGATAAGAGGCAATGCCAGTCCATTCACTTCCACTCTGTTTGTCTGGTTGCTAATCAATGGCTCCTGTAACCGCTGATAAAAGCACACACAATCACCAGTAGATGACAGGGACATTTTTTGCCACTTTGTGCTCACTCAGCAGAAAGAGGAAAACGGCATTTAAGTCCAATCGATGTCAAAATTGAGCCGTCAAGGCAGGTCAGCTGGATGAATATTGGTGTGTTTACACATGAACTCACCGTGTCGTATAAATTCTTTTTAGGTGTCAACAGCTCAACTAAAACTCAAGCAAATACCTGTGCAGACAAGAACAGTGGTTAACATCCTGTACACTGTAAAAAAAACCCTGTTGTTTTTACGGTAAAAAAATGGCAGCTGTGGTTGCCAGAACTTTACCGTAATAAAAACGGTTGAACTTTTTTAATTAATACGGTAAAAAGATATGAGCACTGTTGATTTCATGTTTAAGATTGCCATTTTATTCCATTTTTTACTGTATAAAGAAAATGTTTTTCCATCAAAAGAAATATACTTTACTCTATACTACTAAAATACTTCGATCGGCGCCGATTTCCTTAATTTTGCGGGATCGGCGATCGGCTGATTCTTTTACTTCAAACCGATCTTATCTACCTTGATAATAACCCCCCACCGGCGAAGCAGTGCTCCCAACTTTGTTGCTAAATTTTCAGACCCCCTTAGCAACTATTTTTCAAGAAAGCAACTGGAGACAAAGCCAGCGACTGCTTCTAACTGAGCCGGAGGCCGGCTCGTTAAGAAGAGCCGGTGTTAGCAGCAGTTAGCTACAGTTAGCTCTGTAGCAGTACAGTGTGTATGTGCTAACAGGCTAACAGTTTGCTCTGTAGCAGTACAGTGTGTATGTGCTAACAGGCTAACAGTTAGCTCTGTAGCAGTACAGTGTGTATGTGCTAACAGGCTAACAGTTAGCTCTGTAGCAGTACAGTGTGTATGTGCTAACAGGCTAACAGTTAGCTCTGTAGCAGTACAGTGTGTATGTGCTGCTGCTGCAGGAGGTGTTCACTTAGCGATCTCTGTTTGTTTACAACAAGCAGCAGACACTCTGTTTCTTCTTCTACAGTTTGGCATCTAGTCCGCCACACTGTATCATCAAATGCTACGCTGCCCCAGTGTGGAAGGCAGCAGTAATACAACTTTTTTTCCTTCCAGATTTAATGATTATTCGAATATTTGAAAATCGATGCCCATCTCTAGTTGTATGTATGTTGTACTATAACAAAACCAAAAACTCACGACACTTTATTTATGGTTGCAGTTCTTTTGTTAGTATGTCCTGTAAATTGTTGCTGTTTATTTTAAGTTCAGTTTTTTATTAACTACCTCAGACATTGTGATTTCCTTTATTTGTTAAAGAAAAATACTGATGTGTTATTGTTTTCAATAAAATAAGATTCAAACATTGAAGGTTCAGTTAGTTCAGAGTTATAAAAAAATCGGTATCGGCCAAAATCGGAATCGGCAGGTCAGGCTTTTTAAAAATCGGTGATCGGCCAGAAAATTGCAATCAGTGCACCCCTAATCTTTTGATAATGTTATTTCATTTATAGAAAGTTTTTAAACCAAAAATGTCACCATATCGTTAAGATTGCACCTTTAAATGCTGGTGTGACTGGGTTTATAGTGCTTCAGTTTTCCAAACAGTCAGCTCTGTGGAGTATTATGTAATTGAATTGTAAAAGTGAGGTAGTTCTTTTGGCTGTCTGCTCTGGTTCTGTCTGTCCCTCTGTGCTTTTTAAACTAGACTGAAATGGTTATTACCCTTTGATGTATTTCATGAAGGTGTGAGGGAAAGCACCAGTAAATACCATTAAAATTCAGTCAGTTTACAGCTGCCCCTCAAGACCAAATGATGTCGAAAAAAAAAAATCAGCAAAACACAATGAGCATTCCAGCATTTCCCGCTTGATGAAATCAATGCCTCAATACTAGATTAGATTTCCGGGCAGTCATGTGCTTTCACTGCAGAGAGCGCTATGTAATTCAAACACAGCCAAATAATATAATTATAGATCACTGTCCTGCTCACACACCCAATTCAGAGTCCAGAGTCGTCGATGCTCATCACATCATTAGAAACCTGCAGTGGCGGAACTTGAAGCCCTTTCCAATCTTCTTTAATTAACTCAGCAGGAAAAGCTTCAACTAGGTTAATCTGATACCCAGGGAGCAGAGGTTTAATGGAGACACACACACCTAACTGGGTTAGCTTTCTCCTCCTCTCCTCTCCTCTCCTCTCCTCTCCTCTCCTCTCCTCTCCTCTCCTCTCCTCTCCAAAGTTTTTGATGCTACAGTCCCTGTCACATTTGGTTCTAGCAGGACTGGTGAAAGCCAGACTCAAGGTGGAACACACCTATTATACTATTATACTTATACCTATGTGACGGTCCCCGTCTAGTGTTGAGGGGTTGATCATGTGACTGACAGTTGTTTCTCTCATGTGTCCCTGAAGGCACCATCAACAGATTGCAGATTGGGAGCACCTGGTTCAGGCGCTCCTTAAAGCATTAAAACCCAGAGTCAAGGCGGCTCTTTCTCGCTGGACTCTCTCTGGGCTGCATCCTGCCAGCAGCATTTTGTCTTTGTTTGGGTTTTGCTTTGTTTCCACTTTACAACATTTACACTTCATATTGCTCACACATCCACATTTACATTACTGATGTTACTGACTTACACACTTCATATTTGTACTTATTACCTCGGTTGTTTAAGTTAGTTTAATAAATTCATTTAATTTCAAGACATCCTTTGTTTCCTGTTCCGTATTTGTCATGGCCTAGGAGCCGGGTTATGACAAATTGGGGGCTCGTCCGGCCGTGTTTGTTCCCGTTTTGTGCGCGATTATTTGTAAATGTTTTGGTAAATTTGGTATTTGGTTGCAGTATATCAGTAGGGTGGTTGCTTAGAATTTCTAGTGTTCTTGTGGTAACTCACACTTAGTATTTGGTGCGCGTGTGCGTAAAGTTGTCAGTAGCGCTAGTGGTGCGCTCTGGTATAGACCCTTTGTTCTCCGGTTTACCTGTGCACGTGCAGGCCGGTAAATGTTTGTTTGCTCTTCTGGGAGAGTGTAGAGGAACGGACGCTTTGGATGAGTGCATTTTGGGGTAAGTAAACTTATTCAGAACGACTGTGTAGTGTTTCTTACCTGAATTTGGCCATTTAAGTATTTGTTTGAGTGCCGGTTGTTTTGTGCGGCTATCAGCTGATCGGATAAACAATCGCAGGTTGCTTGTGCGCAGTCTTGTAAAATGGTGAGGAGTTTTCCCTTGTAGGCTGTAGCAACGTTCTCCTTTGGGTTCGTTGAGCGGGGGTGTAGTGTTGTGGTGAACGTGGCTGAAGCTTTGCTTGGGAGCATGTCCGTGGTTTCGGGAGGGTTGCTGGCTCGCCAGTCGCCTTCCTGAGCCAGCGGTCATCAGTGCATAAATACCCACCACAACTAACCACATGAAGACTAGGGAGGAGTTTAGTTAGCAGGTTGGTTTGAGATAGCGGGGAAACTCCAAACTGGATGGAGGTTTGTTCCTCTCTGGTGCGCACGAGTGAACGGCGTTGTGGTTATTTGATCCTTTGATGTGCGTAAAAGTTTGGTGTTGGCCTGGTTTGTCATGCTACATGTTTTGTAATGGCTGAGGTTGAAGCGTTTATTTCAGACCCATCTCAGGAGTCCCTGGATGAATGTACAAAAGAGCAGTTGTTGCGGATTGCTGCACATTATTCAGTGGAGGTCGAAGGTGACAAACGTATCAAAGAAAACATTAGAGCGGCTATAAAAACTAAACTAATTGGAGATGGTGTAATGTCTGCTAAGGGGGATTTTTTGCCAAATCCTCCTGTGTCTTTTCAGACCCAGGGATTGACTTTTGAGCAACAAAAAGAGATTCTGATGTTGCAGTTGGACCATGAAAAAATTAAACAAGAACTAGACGTTAAAAAACAGCTTGAAATGGAAAGAATCCGTCAGACATCTGAAAAAGCGAAAATAGATTTGGAGAGAGATCGGTTGTCTCTGGTGAGAGATGGCTTACTGTCCGGCGAGGCTGTGAGTGGGCAGCTGGCGAGATCTTCTGATCGGTTTGATATTAATAACTTGCGCTTGTTGCCACGATTCAATGAAAAAGACCCAGACACCTTTTTCTTGCTGTTTGAACGTGTAGCTAAGGCTAGGCATTGGCTTGATGCGGATTGTGCACTCATGCTTCAGAGTGTGTTATCAGGAAGGGCGCAGGAGGCGTATTCATCTTTGACTGTGGAGGATAGCTCTAATTATGAAAAAATAAAAGCAGCCGTACTTAAAGCGTATGAACTTGTACCGGAAGCATATCGTCAGCGTTTTAGGTCCTGGGAGAGGAAAAATGGTCAAACATTCGCAGAGTTTGCCAGAGATTTGTCAACTCATTATAAGCGGTGGTTAACTGCGCTCGAAGTCACTACTTTTGAGGAGTTATGTGAGTTGATGATTTTGGAGCAGTTTAAAAATAGTCTTCCAGAACGCATTGCCACATATATAACGGAACGGAAAATGACTACAGCTGCTGAAGCTGCTTTTTCAGCTGATGAGTACGTATTGCTCCATAAGGGCCGTTTCAGAGAGCGCTCCGTGGCTCCTGATGTTGGTGCGCGAGGTCAGTACTTTGATACAGGTACGTTTGACATGACGCGTTCAAAGAAAATTGGACATGTCAAATCTGTCCCTAACGCAAGTCCTAATGTTGACAACGCGGATAGTTGTTACTATTGTAAAGAGAAAGGACATTGGAAAGCAGATTGTGCCGCGTTAAAGGCTAAAACCAGGGGAGTGAAAGCTAATGTGAGACCTGTTGCATTTGCTGCGCCTGTTAAAGATTGTGTTTCTGAGTTGCTTACCCCTCACAGTTGTGAATCACAGGTTTTGGAGGCTTATGCTCCTTTCATTCGTGGTGGATCAGTGTCACTGGTGGGAAGTGATGTAGAAGTCCCAATAAAAATCCTGAGGGATACAGGGGCATACAATTCCTACATTGTTGACTCTGTATTGTCTTTTTCAAGTGACACTTTTACCGGTGACTCTGTTCTTAGCCGGGGAATGGGTTTAAGCGTTTTCCCAGTACCTTTACACAAGATGGTTCTGAACTGTCAACTGGTTCAGGGTGAGGTAGCTGTGGGTGTGCGACCAGCGTTGCCTATTGAAGGCATACACCTTATTTTAGGGAATGGCTTGGCTGGAAGCAGAGTTTGGATCGACACTCCTCCGTCACCTGTAGTCACACTTTGTCCTTCTGATTTGGTCTCTGAGAAGAATCCTGATGCGTTGCAGGAGGTTTCTTCGTCCTGTGCAGTTACACGCGCTATGTGTAAAACACAGACTGAGGTGTCACCTGGCAGTAACAGTACTGAGGTGGTTTTTGAGGTTCCATCTTTGTCTGAGCTTCCTTTGTCACTGTCTCATAGTGAGGTTGTTCAAGAGCAGGGTAATGACGTCTCTTTGAAGGAAATATTTGAGCGTGTTTTGCCTGCCTCGGAGATGAGTAATGTAGCAACTGGTTACTTTTTACATAATGGTTTGCTGGTCAGAAAATGGGTTCCTGTGAGTGAGGATGGGGTAAGAAATGATGTTTTCCAGATAGTGGTTCCGACAAAGTTGCGTTCCCTCGTCTTGAAAGTGGCACATGATGATTGTGGACATTTTGGTGTCCGGAAAACATACCTCAACCTCCTGAAACATTTCTTTTGGCCTCGGATGAAAAGGGACGTGTCGGCATACATTAAAACCTGCCATGTATGCCAGCTCACAGGAAAGCCAAATCAAAAAGTTAAGCCTGCACCACTGCAGCCTATCCCGGCGGTGAGTGAACCTTTTACTCATCTCATTGTAGATTGTGTGGGTCCGTTGCCATGTGCCAAGTCTGGTTGTAAATATCTGCTTACTGTGATGTGTCAGAGCACTAGGTATCCAGCTGCGTACCCGTTGAGGTCAATTACGACCAAAGCCGTCGTGAAGGCATTGTCTCAGTTCATTTCTATATTTGGCATACCCAAAGTGATCCAGAGCGACCAGGGGTCGTATATTTCGTCTCATATGTTTGGACAGGTGTTGAAACTGTTGCGAATAAAACAAAACCAATCATCGGCCTATCATGCACAAAGCCAGGGTGCTTTGGAAAGATTCCATCAAACTCTTAAGTCTCTTTTGCGTGGCTACTGTACTGAGCTGGATAGAGACTGGGAAGAGGGGCTTCCCTGGTTAATGTTGGCTGCAAGGGAGGCAGTACAAGAGTCAGCTGGGTTACGTTGGTTAGATGATATATTTGGGCGGAGCAGGCTATCGGTTTCCACCTGTTTACAGTCTTTATGCTAGACTAAACTGTGTGTGAATGGTGAGCAGAGAATGTCATTGCAGATGCGCTGTCTCGTGCTCCTCTGCAGTGAATTATTGTTGGTGTGATTTCCCATATTTGATATGGCCTTTTGTACTATTGTTCATCTGTTCCTGCTGCGCCTGTCTTCTTAATTTGCTCCTCAGGTACCGGGGTTGCTGACGATGGGTGGGGGGAGGTTACAGTTGAAGAATCCAGTATGAAGGTCATGTATTATTTCATTTTGTTGAATATTTGTTTTGTTTTTGTACCTGCGTGGTATGGTGATGGTATGCCGGTGATCCTTGTTGGACACCGACTTTTTAAGGGGGGGGGTGTGACGGTCCCCGTCTAGTGTTGAGGGGTTGATCATGTGACTGACAGTTGTTTCTCTCATGTGTCCCTGAAGGCACCATCAACAGATTGCAGATTGGGAGCACCTGGTTCAGGCGCTCCTTAAAGCATTAAAACCCAGAGTCAAGGCGGCTCTTTCTCGCTGGACTCTCTCTGGGCTGCATCCTGCCAGCAGCATTTTGTCTTTGTTTGGGTTTTGCTTTGTTTCCACTTTACAACATTTACACTTCATATTGCTCACACATCCACATTTACATTACTGATGTTACTGACTTACACACTTCATATTTGTACTTATTACCTCGGTTGTTTAAGTTAGTTTAATAAATTCATTTAATTTCAAGACATCCTTTGTTTCCTGTTCCGTATTTGTCATGGCCTAGGAGCCGGGTTATGACACCTACTATAGTGTAATGCAGCTGTTCTCAACCTTGGGGTCAGGACCCCAATTGGGGCCGCGAGATGATTTCTGGGGGTCTCCAAATCATTTTGGAAGTCAGCGTGTGTTAATGTGTTTTAGTCGTTTTGGTCACTTAATGTCTTTTTTTGGTAATTTTGTGTCTTTTTTTGGTAATTTTGTGTCTTTTAGGTCATTTTGTGTCTTTTTTTGATCATTTTGTGGTCAATTTGTGTATTTTTTGGTCATTTTGTGTCTTTTTTGGTCATTTTGTGTCTTTTAGGTCATTTTGTTTCTTTTTTGATCAAATTGTTTCTTTTTTTGGTCATTGTGTGTCTTTTTTGGTCATTTTGTGTCTTTTTTTGGTCATTTTGTGGTCAATTTGTGTCTTTTTTGGTAATTTTGTTTCCTTTTTTGGTCATATTGTTTCTTTTTTGATCATATTGTTTTTTTTTTAGTCATTGTGTGTCTTTTTTGATCATATTGTTTCTTTTTTTGGTCATTGTGTGTCTTTTTTGGTCATTTTGTGTCTTTTTTGGTCTTTTTGTTTCCTTTTTTGGTCATTTTGTTTCTTTTTTGATCATATTGTTTCTTTTTTTGGTCATTGTGTGTCTTTTTTGATCATATTGTTTCTTTTTTTGGTCATTGTGTGTCTTTTTTGGTCATTTTGTGTCTTTTTTTGATCATTTTGTAGTCAATTTGTGTCTTTTTTGGTCATTTTGTTTCCTTTTTTGGTCATTTTCTGTCTTTTCTGGTCATTTTCTGTCTTTTTTTGGTCATTTTGTTTCCTTTTTTGGTCATTTTGTTTCTTTTTTGGATGATGATTTTTGGGGTCGCGGACAACATACATGTTAAATTGGGGGTTGCGACTCAAAAAGGTTGAGAACTACTGGTGTAATGGATAATGTGCAGGATTTTAGCCACATGTGGGCTGTTGGAGGTTCTGTGCTCCGTGGGGAGGGATGAGGAGCTGATCATTAATTTTTAATATATATGGTTATTGTTTGGTTCACCGGTTGTATTTCATTCTGTATATTTTCTCCACTAAAATGATGTGGTGAAAAAAATGATCTGGTGTATCCCTGAAATAGTGCAATAAAGGGATTTTGAAAACCAAAAACCTCTCCTCTCCTATCCAAAGTTTCTGATGCTACAGTCCCTGTCACATTCGGTCTAGAGGGATTTCAAACTGGGTTAACACACAGGTCATCCTATTGATGCAGCCTCAAAAAATGATACTTTCTCTCTGTCTGGGCCTGCTCCCCCCCACAAGCATTATCATTACTCACAACTGGAGATAGCTCAATTGCCCAAGACACTCACAAGCTTCGTTCGCAGAATAAATAAGCAGACGCGCTGCATCAAGGTGTCAGACTGATGTACTAAAGCAGAGCTGTGGTGACATACATGCTGGGTGTGAAGCAGATGGGCTTGGTAACAGATGTGCTGTGCGTTCACAGACAAAGCAAACATTGGATATGTTGATTCATAAACAGATGTGAAGAGAAACACCTGGACAGATGGATCCATAAAGTACAGGCTTTGAGATGCTTGCTCTTGCCCCAGGTGTCTTCTTTTGTATTTTACACTTGCTCCGGGAAAATGTCTATGCACACCACCCAATCTAAGGCAGTAGTTCTCAACCTTTTTGAGTCGCGACCCCCAATTTAACATGCATGTTGTCCGCGACCCCCGCTCACTGAACAGAATCTCACACGCACAGTTCAGATCACCCAAAAAAGACACAAAATGACCAAAAAAGACACAAAATGACCACAAAATGATCAAAAAAAGGAAACAAAATGACCAAAAAAGACACAAATTGACCACAAAATTATCAAAAAAGACACAAAATGACCAGAAAAGACACAAAATGAACAAACAAAGACACAAAAAGACAAAAAAAGACACAAAATGACCAAAAAAGACACAAAATGACCTAAAAAGACACAAAATGACCAAAAAAAGGAAACCAAATTACCAAAAAAAGACACAAAATTACTAAAAAAGACACAAAATGACCAGAAAAGACACAAAATGACCAAAAAAAGACACAAAATGACCAAAAAAAGACACAAAATTACTAAAAAATACACAAAAAGACATTATGTGACCAAAACGACTAAAACACATTAACACACGCTGACTTCCAAAATGATTTGGCGACCCCCAGAAATCATCTCGCGACCCCAATTGGGGTCCCGACCCCAAGGTTGAGAATAGCTGATCTAAGAGACTCTTCTCTTTCCAGCTATTTTTACATTAATCTGACTGTAGCAAAATGCCATGGCAGTTTGTTTGAGATTGTTTCACCTCTGTTTATAATTTTTAGGCATTGTGGTGTTGACATTCAAAAAGTGATTGCATGGTCGCTGTCTCTGTAAGGGTTTTATTTACAATGATTATTTAAAAAATAAATAAATGAAATGCTCTTAAATATAATAATTCGATAATTAAAAAATGTGAAAATGACTAATGAATAATGGATTATGACAACATTTTTATTCTTTATCTCTATATCTAAAAAAAAATGAAATTCTCTTAAATATAATAATTAGATAATTAAAAAATGTGAAAATGAATAATGGATTATGACAACATTTTTATGAACCTGTCCGTCAAAATGAGGGACGACGGAAAAGTCTAACACAACCTCGGTATGGACCGTTGAATACAGCAAACACAAAAAAACCCACAAAAAACTCTTGTACTTATATCTGCGCAGCCAAATAAAGAGTGGACTGGCATGATTATTCATAAAATGTCACATTGTTTTAATAAAATCAATCAGTATTCAGTAACAGCCTGATGTCTGAAGAAAAGCACAGAAAAGGCCTGTAGTGTCAAACTCAGTTACCAGTTTAATAGGTACACCCAGCTAGTGCACTGTGTTGTTTTTGTGCACCACACTGGGAAATAAAGCAATGTAGTGAGGCTTTGAGGGGAAAAACTTGCGTTGGAAGTTGAATTTTCAGGTTAGGACTATGGTCTTTTTGACAATTATTAAGGTGGTGTGGACAATTTTGAAAGTGTAATGTAATAAGCCACCTAGTATACAGAGTTGGGGCGTAAGAAGGATGCAGCAGCTCAGTATGTGCTTAAGTTTATCAGTGACTTGGTGCCAAAAGTGATTAATAGGTAGACAGTGCCAGGTTGTATGCTGGGAATATTCTACTGTGTTTTGTAAGCAGTGTGTGCACACGTCTGATCCCTTCAGATCCATTTTAAATATGTAGTATATCCTTTGTAATACCTACACTGTAAAAAATAATCTGTTTAATTTACGGTAAAATACCAGCAGCTGTGGTTGCCAGAATATCCCCGTAAAAAATACAGTGAGTGGATTTTCTACTGGTAACATTTTTTTTTTTTTGCACTAATATAGCGCTTTTCAACCACTCAAAGCGATTTACACTACAGACTGTGCTCATTCACCCGTTCACACACATTCATACTGGTGGCAGAGGCTACCCTAAATGGTGCCACCTGCCACCATTGGGAATTCATTCTCACACCGATGAACGCAGCAATGAATTTGGGATTCAGTATCTTGCTCAAAGATACTTCGACATGTAGGCTGCCATGGTCGGGGATCGAACCTCTAACCCTTCGATAATATCTGTAATTTAGACTAATACTAATAATAATTATAATAATAATAATAATATACTAGACTGAATAATCTTGTTATTTTTAGAGTAATGGTGTGATTTTGACATTTTGGTATTTCTCCATTCATTTTACATGAAACTGTGTGTTTCCTAATTTATGACAGTAAAAGTAAAAATTTTGTGCTATTCTTAGATTTACGGTAATTAAAAGTGTCTACTACGGTGATATACAATTTTTAATTTTACGCCCCTATTTCTGAATGTAAAAAACTGTCATTTGACAGTTTTTTACTGTCATTTGACAGTTTTTTACTGTAATTTTTATCAACATTTTTTACAGTGTAGTACTGAATGAGATGCAGGCTGGAGTTGTTAGTGCAGTCAAAGTCATTATCACAGACATTGATCCAGCAGTTGGTAATGATACTAATAACGGATGTGTGTTCCCCTTTTGAGACTGGAATGGGTAATCAACAGTATTTGGAGGATTATGTACTTTTACTTCCAATCCAAGTTCTGTTTTTAGGTTTTGAAAACAGTGGTGTTTCTTTGTTGCTGGGTTAGCTAATGGAAGATCTGAAATCCTAGCTATGTCTTGTTTGTTGGGATTGATCTTTTTCACTAACACTATAAGATTGGCTTTAGGTTTAGCAGATGATGTGGTTCTGGTAACTTTATCAAACCGAGACCTTCAATTTGCACTGGAGTGGTTTGCAGCACAACGTGAAAAAGGTGGATTACCCCCTCTGGCTTGGGAATTAGTCGTTCCCCTAAGGAAGTAGCTCAAGTATCACAGGGTCTTTTTCATGAGTGTGGGTAGAATGGGGTGTGACTTGAACATCTGGTGGCAGATAAGTGGAATAAAATGGATGGCTGGATATTCTTCCCCCCTCCTGTTTTTAAACTGGCAAGGCAAAACATTAGAAACACTCATTGTATAGCAATCCAGGTCAAAAACACTACACTGTAATAAATTGCTGTAAGAAAACAGCCAAATTGTGACAGTAACATACTGTTTTCCATTAAAAAGTTATTATACTGTAGAAAACAATGCATTCTGGGCAATATTTATAGGTAGCTTGCCGGTTCCCATAAAATATATGATATATATATTTGATATTTTCTAAGTCTCTTCTTGTACACATTTTTAATGGCTGTATTTTACTTAAGTAACTCATTCAGTATATGGTATGTTAAAATGACTGAGGTTACAGTAAAGACAGCGCTTAATTGGTAGTAATTGTCTTTCAGACAGTAATATGCTCTATTTACAAAAAATGACTGCATTGTATACTGCAACAATATTGCAACTACACTGTAAGACTTTGCTGTAAATTTACAGTCAAATTCTAACAGTAACTTGCTGTATTATGATTGTACAGTATATTGCTGTGAAAACAATGCATTATGGGAGTTTTCATGATTGCCCAGGTATTCCAACGGTCAAAATGATATTTTTACAGGAACTTACGGTTTTCAGCTGAGCATGTCGGGAAAATAAAGGCGTTATTTTCGAAAAAGAAGAAAAGTTTTATTCCATTTTTGTCTGGGCTGAAATAATCACAATGTGTTGTTTTTCAAGTAATACTAATATAGAGCTTTCATGGATTAGTTGTAACATAATTTAGAGTTAAACATTTAAACGTCACGCTATTTTTTTTCTTCGTTTCGAGTGAGTTTGTCAGTAAACAAACCTGTATTTCTATAATACAGTAGAGGTACTGTAAATTTTACAGTAACTTACTGGCGAAACTGCTGCCAGTAATTTACTGTAATTTTACAGTAAAAAGTTTTACAGTGTAGCTTCAGCACTATACTGTGTTTTAGTCTACTGTAAAAATCAATGAAATGCAGGATTTTACTGTAATTCAGTATGTGGTTTTATCACAGTACCATGGTGTAAAGTAGTTAACAGTAAGGGAACTTTAAAATTAACAGTAGAATGCTGGAAACCCTGCTGCCAGTATTTTACTGTTAATGTACAATACAATTGTTTACAGTGTACAAACTCCAACCACAACGCCAAACCTATATTAAAATGAATGACTCTGACTAGAGTTCATGGCTGAGCAGTTGTATTGGATTACATTAGGTTTTACAGGCGTAATAAAGTAGCCACTGAGTGTATATTCAGTCTTTTTCCATAGGGAAGTCAGGGCTTTGGTTCATTAAGAAAGGTATTGACCTTTCCTGCAGTGCAGGAATAAACCTGTGATAACAGGGAGGACGTGGAAGGCAGCTGAGGCAGCACAAGCCTCTTCTATCTAACCTGTTTACATTGGGAAAATGGAGAAACCCGCATTTTCTCCAAGACGGGTACCCTGGAACACGTCCTGACAGCTTCTCCAAGGCCCTGAGCGAGGGCCGCGAACGCTGAAGACATGGTTAGGTTCTCAAAACCAGAATTGGTGACAGCCGACACTCCCAATCCTCAATCAGAATGATTAACTTTGTCAAGGAAGGATAGCAATTGAAGAAAAGTATGTGACACAGCTCCACGACTGGGTGATGGTAGGTGACCTTGAGAGAGGAAAGGGTAGAGGAAGCACAGGAGAGGAAGAGGATTATATCACAAATGAGATATAGTCTGGAGACCACCTATTCATTTTTCCGTAGAGGAGGCGTGGTTTATGATCCTTTACGAGGTTTACGACGTACACTACTGGTCAAAAGTTTTAGAACACACCAGCTTTTCCAGAATTTAATTGAAAATGATCTTTTTAATGTCTCAGTGTACTCTGAAATGAATGCACATTTGCAACATTTACAATTCTTTATTGAGCATGATAGTGTTTTGAAAGTAAAAAAAAAAGATTCAAAATCACATTTTATGTTGGACTAAAGGACTAAAAAAAGACACAAAATGACCAAAAAAAGACACAAAATGACAAAAAAAAGACACAAAATGACCAAAAAAAAGACACAAAATGACTTACAAAGACATGAAAAGAATTCAAAAATGGACAAAATAGCCATTATAGTTGTTAACCCATTTCTTGTTCCCGCAATACGGCCAAAAAGAGGATTTTTCCACCCTAAAGTCAGCTTTATTGTGCTGACAAAGTGCACCGTTACAAATAACAACAGGAGCGAAATAGGCATGTTACAGAAATACGCAGTGACGGAGGTTTATGAAATAAAAGTACTTATAGTTATAAACTCAAATAAGTTTGGTGAATATTTTACATTTGGAGCACAGACTTTAAAATTTTCACAGCTTTTTGGTTGAAGGAGGTAAACAATGTTTTAAAGTAAGTTTTAATTCCAAAAGAAGAGGAATTTCTCAGAAGCAGAAAGTGAAACGCTAACGTCCAACAGCTGCAACACAACAAACTGGTTTTGCATAAAAAGTGAAAAGGAAGGAAATCAGTGGTGCTGAGAGCAGACGTGAGATCTGATCGTACCCTTTGCTCATGTCCAAATTGATAAATGCTGAGCCTTGCGTAGAAATGATCGTACGCCCACTTTCTGTCGTACACTCGTTTGATAAATGAGGTCGGATGTGTCTATGAATTTTCTTTCTGTCCCCCTGATTATATCTGTGTAGTTGTATCTGCTGCTGTTTCATCTGAAGAGGAAAATGCCACATGACACATGATATGGACCGTTCCCAGGTAGCAGTTTGAGTCATTTGTGATGACGGTGTGAGATCCACAAGTAGCCCGGGAGCATACCATACTGCTGCTAAGAATCTAGCTATTGTATTTGTTGTGGTGCATTATCAGCATTATGTCACTGTGGTTGTGTAAGAAAGCTGCTCTGGCATTAGTTTGGGAGATTAAGTGTGACGGCGGTCACTCCGTGAGAGACTGTGCCAGAGGTAAAATGTCACTTGCTTGCTGACGTTAGTTAAGTCTGTGATAATACGACTTTATTGTTGCTTTTACAGGCCTTTACATATCTCTCAAATTATTTGGTGTATACACTACTGGTCAAAAGTTTTAGAACACACCAACTTTTCCAGAATTTAATTGAAAATGATGCAGTTTAATGTCTCAGTGCACTCTGAAATTAATGCACATTTGCAACATTTAAAATTCTTTATTGAGCATGATAGTGTTTTGAAAGTAAAAAAAAGATTCAAAATCACATTTTATGTTGGACTAAAGGACTAAAAAAAGACACAAAATGACAAAAAAAGACATGAAAAGAATTTAAAAAATGACAAAATAGCCCAAGACTCCATAGAGTTAAGTTGTTAACCCATTTCTTGTTCCCTGAAAAAGGCCTACTTGTATAATTCTGAAATGTACATTATTTTCCAGTTTTGGTTAAGCTTACCTTTTTTTATTTACCTCTGGCAGTTCACCACTTACCTTTGGACCCTTTCAAGCTGTTCATTTGACTTGAACTGCTTGAATTTCAATAAAAAACTGGAAAAATTGGGGTGTTCTAAAACTTTTGACCGGTAGTGTATATGAAACAATGAATGAATGAGTCAATAGTTTTTATTTACATCACCTATTATAGCCTCTGCTGGGTTGAAGATGGCTGGTAGAAAGGTAGAAATCCATCCAGTATATCAGCCAGCTGGTGATCTGAGCGCTTTGTTCTCTCTGGATGTTGGTACCATCTTTAAATGTCCTGTTTCCGCCTGGAAGCACATGTACAGGCAGCCTTGAAAACAATTTCCCTTAACTGATGATCAGTTTTAGAGCTTTGAAAACGCCCCATCCTAGAGATTCAGCTAGCAGCCAGTTGACGTAGCTGCTGCTATTTTGGTAACAGCTCTACAGTCCCAATAATAACTGGTACCAAGGCACTGATTTGACGCCAGATCACTTATGAACATACTGTCACCGCAAATGCTGGTGTCACTGATTCCCATATATCCCTCTACAGTACTTTTTCATTGAATCCAACTCATAAATAACAAGCTGCTGGCTGTGCTGTTCAAGGTTAGAGAAACTGGGTTTCTTCTCTTTCCCTGTCTCTCTGTTGTATGGCAACACAGACCGGAGCAGTTTCCAGGGCTGCTGTCTGTCAAGTGTTCACTTCATCTCCCCTGTCTCGCAGAAACCTTCTCATCTCTTTGTCTCTTCTCACCCTCACATCCCTCTGTGGAGCGAGGAAGAGCACCCAAGGGAGAGAGTGAGGAAGAGCAAAGGGATCCTTCCTTCTCTCTTTTCAAGAAATGTTGGGGCTGAGGCCTAGTTAATCGACTTCCCCTTAAATCCAGAGAGTCTCTGCTCACTCTGAACCACCACCTGACTTGAATTTAAGATGTGCTCGTTAGTCTACTGTGATTTGGGGAGACTGCATGGAATGAAAGCTGCAGCGATTTCAGCCATGTTTCATGTGAATGGAGACAGGTTGGATTAAGTAGCTGTACCCCTTCCAGTTCACATAACTGGTTGTGTTCCCAGTAGCCAATGGTAACCACTCTTCTACACTGCAAAAAAGTGAACTTGTATTTTTTGGCCTAAAACAGTGATTTAAGTTGGTAAAACTTGGAAATATAAATGACTGACATTTAGGGCAATAATGTAAGTTAACACAACAAAGGAAGCCAGTTGTCTGCTCAAAAACAAGTTGGTGAGTTGTTGTTACTTATATCTTTAAGTTGGGGTTCACAACAAGGGACAATAGTTCTGATAACTCTTATTTCTTTGTTGTGAAATGCAGGAAAGCGGTGAAATTCACTAGCGAAAGCTAGCGGCTAACTGATGCTAGCGGCTAACTGATGCTAGCGGCTAACCGATGCTAGCGGCGCTGCTTGTTACAGCTACAAGAGTAGCCATTAGCGTATCAATGCTAACTCAAAATTGTGGTCGCAACATTAGCTGACACTTCATAGCGGCGTTACAATCGTGCCAATTCAGCACATTGCAGAAGTTAGCAGAAGTAAGGATTAAAAGTTATTACAATGTAAAATTATAAGTTGGTACAACTTACAGTTGAGTTGACAAAAAACAGAATTCAGAGTTGAGCAAACTCAAAAACAAAACTTAAAATATTTAGTTTGATTGTCCAACTTAAAATATTATCGAAGTTTGTTGCCTTGAAATTTTGAGTTCACCCAACTTTTCTTTTTTTGCAGTGTAGAACTCAGTGTTACTTTTAAATTCCTGCGACATTGCTTCAACCGGGGTAGATGCTCATGCCGACCCTCCGAATGGGGGTTGGGGTCGGGTATGAAGACTGACATTTGTGAAAATTATGATAAGAATATCAGGGTAAGCCAATCAGAAGCAATCTTCTCCTACTACTCCAAAATAATTGATCATACTGCAACAGTTGACAATTGATCTGAGGATTAATTATCATGGCAACACTGAATTCTGATGGGAAAACTTGAGTACATCTAAATGTAACACATACAGTATCCAAAATGCAGCTGTTTACTGTTCACAAAGGATTTGAGGCAAATTAAATCAGCACTTTATTATACGGTAATAGCCAATGCAGATTTTATTATATCAATCTGGGCGTATGGCATTCGGTATATAAAACCCCTGTTCTGCACTAAATGTGACTTCCTTTATTTTTTACTTATTGTTCAGCTTAACAAAATTGCTGATACATATGATACGCCTGTTGGGACAAACCGGTATATTAAAATATATATATATATCCACGACGGAGGTTTATGAAATAAAAGTACTTATAGTTATAAACTCAAATAAGTTTGATGAATATTTTACATTTGGACCACAGACTTTAAAATTTTCACTGCTTTTTGGTTGAAGGAGGTAAACAATGTTTTAAAGTAAGTTTTAATTCCAAAAGAAGAGGAATTTCTCAGAGGCAGAAAGTGAAACGCTGACGTCCAACAGCTGCAACACAACAAACTGGTTTTGCATAAAGTGAAAAGGAAGGAAATCAATGGTGCTGAGAGCAGACGTGAGATCTGATCGTACCCTCCGCTCATGTCCAAATTGATAAATGCTGAGCCTTGCATAGAAATGATCGTACGCCCACTTTCTGTCGTACGCTTGTTTGATAAATGAGGATTAATTATCAAGGCAACACTGAATTCTGCTGGGAAAACTTGAGTACATCTAAATGTAACACATACAGTATCCAAAATGCAGCTGTTTGCTGTTCACAAAGGATTTGAGGCAAATTAAATCAGCACTTTATTATACGGTAATAGCCAACGCAGATTTTATTATATCAATTTGGGCGTATGGCATTCATATATAAAACCCCTGTTGTGCACTAAATGTGACTTCCTTTATTTTTTCCTTATTGTTCAGCTTAACAAAATTGCTGATACATATGATACGCCTGTTGGGACTAAACGGTGTTTATTCTTTGATGAAGCTGTTCTAAAATACTGTCAGGCATGCCTCAGCGTGTATCACTACAATTTGCCTGAAGTGCAGAAGTTGCTTTGTAAACTCTCCTCCATTGAGACTGGCTTTTGAATACTGTCCATTGTACAGTCTGCACATCCATTCCACACCACAAAATGTCGACTGTATAAACAGTTCAACTTGTATAGAAATGTATTCCCTCACATGCTGACTCTGCTCCTGTCCCACAGAGCTCGTTCTTGGTAATTACAGCTGTTAATCTAAAGCTGCTTTTCTCTTCCTGCATCTTTTTTTAACTTGCGATTGAACTGATGCAGCAGTTTTATATTGACAAGTGAAGCTTTTATGTTGTTGCTGGCTGATGGGAAAGCTAATTAATGGTAGATCACTGATGGAAGTAAAGATAGATAGATAGATGGATAGATAGATGGATGGATGGATGGATAGATAGATAGATAGATAGATAGATAGATAGATAGATAGATAGATAGATAGATAGATAGATAGATAGATAGATAGATAGATAGATAGATAGATAGATAGATAGATAGATAGATAGATAGATAGATAGATAGATAGATAGATAGATTGATTGATTGATTGATTGATTGATTGATTGATTGATTGATTGATTGATTGATTGATTGATTGATTGATTGATTGATTGATTCATCCCCGAAGGGAAATTCGGTTGTCACAGCAGTCCGGTATTCAAGTACAATAAAATACAATAGAATAAAATACTGAGCATAAATAGCATAAATAAAAACAACAATAGAAAAAAACACAGAATAGAACAAGGACACTTAAGAAGTTAAAAAAGAACATCAGTTGGTAGGATGGTTGACAAGATGATGGTAATAATTAAACTGGTGATATGATGCAACAATGCTATAGTGACTAGACGGTATATAATAATAATAATAATAGTACAGTATATAAAATATATAATATAATATGTAATATTAAATAATAAACAATATAAAAATAAAATGAAAAATATAAATAAAGTAATTGTAAGTAAAATAATATGATATATAATGTAAATACATGTTATTTGATAGTCTTTGGTCTGTTTGAAATGAAAGACTGTCAGACATGCACTGTTTCGTTGGTTCTTGGCTTTGCAGTTGTTTCCTTAATAGACACATTTATGCACACAGTCTTCCTCAGTGTTGAATGTGCATTGTGATAAATGTGACACAAACAACAGATGTACTCCTGACTCAAGTTTATCTTGTTGTTGTAGCAGAGTGACAAGAATTACTGAGGCCTCCCAGTCTATTGCCAACTTACCACCCAGAGATATGCTACATAGATAACTGAATGCATTACAGTCGCTGTCAATACCAAACAGTAAGGTGGACAAAGTTGTCTATACAGACATTCATACATATATTTATTTTATTATACTGTACACAGTTATGTGGATGTACTGGGAGGAAAGTAAGGTTTTCTCGATACCAGAATTCTAAACTTGATACTATTGAATGTATAATTACCATATACTAGTGCAGTGCCCGTAGGAAGTATGTATTCATATAGCTGATATATTATTTTGCATGTAAGTATCTCATATCAAATGATTGAGGCTCTGGCTCCAAATGACATCACCAATGCAAGATGGCAGCACCCGTATCCAGGATATTTTGGCTTCACTTTTGTACAGTGGCAGGAACTACAGATGCATCGTCCATTCTTTGTGTGGACTATGTTGTTCAACAAGTTGTACTAAAAAAGTATTGATACTTCTGACAGTGTCGTAAAGATCAAAAGAATTTTAGCGATCTTTGTACAATACTGATGTACTTGAGGGTTAATTTTTCTGTTTAGTTTGAGCTTGTAATTTGCTCAGATGGGTGTTTGGGCGGAAACTAGATACCACTGCCAAAACACTACTACGGAGGCTCTGGCTCCAAATGACATCACCAACGCAAGATGGCAGCACCCGTGTCCAGAATAATTTGGCTTCACTTTTGTACAGTGGCAGGAACTACAGATGCATCGTCCACTCTTTGTGTGGACTATGCTGTTCAACAAGTTGTACTAAAAAAGTATTGATACTTCTGACAGTGTCGTAAAGATCAAAAGAATTTTAGCGATCTTTGTACAATACTGATAAGGGCTGGACTCCATGGTGACATTGTTTATCGAGTGTAGACTTCTGTTATCACTATTAGGGCAGAGCGTCACACAGCATCCAGAGTTTGCATCTAGGGCTGAATTCCAAAGCAGTGTCATCCCTCCCTGCCTGTGTTTGGATGGATAGTCTCTGCAGCAGTAGCAGCTGGCACTGGGCCTCAGGACGGAGGACTCTCCTCCTCGTCCTCCCTTTTGTATTCCTCTCGCCTCTCTCTTTAGGACTGAAGACTAATGGAAAGAAAAGGAAGGGAGGGGAGTGACGGAAAAGCCCAGAGACACTAGCGAGGCTGGCAGGGAGACAAGAGGGAAGAGAGACAAGTGGTTGGTTCATGCTTCTCATGGAGCTAAAAATGAAGAAGCACCACACAAATGCAGTCATGCCATCTGGCAGTCTTAATTCGTGCGACTCCCATGATGATTGAGTACCTGAAAACTGGAATATGTAAGTCCTGCTGCAAGTAAATCCAGCACAACAAGGAAACACAAAATCTCCTAAATCTGACCATTTGCTTCTCCTTAATTATGCTCTGTCGGGCACATCGTCAGTATACTATGTTGATGGTGGCAGATTTGCCACTCGAAAATCTGTAGCAATTTTTTAATGTTAAACATAAGCAATCCCATTTAGAAAATGTAAATTTTTCCAACTTAATGACAACTGTCATTAGATGTTAACTGCTATAGCTAGAAAGCTAATTAAGCTAGCATTAGTTCCATGAGTTTGTTGAAAATGAAAAAGACTTCAGGCTAAAGCTGCACGACCCAGGCAAAAAATACAGCTTCTCCCCAGTTAATGATCCAGTTGGAATACATGAAACTAAAGACACAGCATTATTCTTATAGTGTAGCATACAGCAGCAACAGACTGAAAAATAAAAGAGGACACATGCAGTGAGGCATCAGCATGCAGAAAGTTTAGTTTTTTTTTAGCATATAGCCTGCTTATATGGCACTGCATCATGTCTTTTTAACTTTAAGGCCATTTTAGAGAGCACTTCTTCACAATTTCTGTACTGGAAGAGCACTCTATGGGGCATTTTATCATGTTTTATTATTTGGGGCATCCAAAAGGACACTTTTGCAGGGTTTTTTTTCAAACATGGGAGCTCAGGGGGGTGGTTGCCTTCCTGCCACTCTCCTGAATCCTACAGTGGTTTTTCTAGTAGTACAATAACTGTAATTTTAATTTTGCTTTTAGTTAGCTTCCTTAGCTACCTGATTGTAGTTTGGACATAGTATGTCAGTGGCTTTATGGATGAGGACTACTGCAAGCAATGAGTTTGGCAAACATAAAGTGATCTTGGGTAACTTTGACTGGGGATGCTGGAGACTAAATGTCCCCAAATCCAAGAAAGAGTAGGACAGAGTGGCTAACGTTAGCCTATGATTGGACAAATGGTGCTTGGGGCTGGGGTTTAGCAAATGGTCAGTTTGTCTTTATAGTTCCTTTTTGTTAAGCCAATCTTAGTTTGAGATCTGGTCAGGTAACTGCAGCCTTTACTGCAACTTTATAAGCTCCACAAGGTGCAGAATGTCACATACACCACACCAAGTGTAGGGCTGTTTCTATTTAACAGCCAAAAACTGCTTTTATTCTCAATAAAAACACTAATTTTTCACGGACATCAGGGATGTTGAGCACTAAATGTCCCCATTGCTTAACAGTCATATAATATATAATCACTAACTGGGATTCACAGTGAAATACATTTTCTGCCAATGCAGCGGAACTCGTCAATGGGGGAATTAAAGCCTCGAACGTCAGGTCAGTTTAAAAGGAATGGAAATGATCAGTCTTGTAAGCAGCATAAAGGTCACACAGCACTCACCTAAATGCAAATTACAGAGGAAATTACAGCATGAGGCATAGATTAAAAAGCGAACAGGGAGGAATGTGTGAGAAAAATTTGCGTGTGACAGCAGGAGTTTGAATGATAAGAAGCCTAAAGAAAAAAAGTGAGAGAGAGATGAGGCGGGTATTGAGATGCAGGGAGCAAACGAGATTTGAATGCAAGGCAGCATGGCAGATATGACAATTTGACTGTGTGAGAGAGAAAGTTTTGGCATAAGACTTGTGTGACAGAGTGTGAGCTGTGTTAAAAACGATAAAAACAGACGTGAAAGTGATGGAGAGAGAGGCAAGAGGTGCTAACATGGAGCTCATGTGATGCATGACAGGAGGATTTCCATACATTGCTTATGAAAATCTCATTTTTTGGAGGGTCTCAAGCCCTTCAACATGCGATGTCTTTAGAATGAAATACAATAGGAAGAGAGGTTATGGGAAGATAGAGAGGCTTTAAAGTAGGGGAAGATGATAACAGATGGACAGAGGAAAATCGAGTTGGGAGATGAAAGTGGGAGAAAGAGGAGATTGTTTTTTGTGATAGGCCACTTCACTGCTACCTTTTATTCCGCCGTCGGAAAAGAAATATAGTAAGTGCTCTTTAAGTGCAACCATTTTTTCCAGTGATTGGACAAATGCGATGGTATCTAATTCAGATACAGGGCGTAACGACTCATAAATCCAGAAAAAAGAAAGCTGAGTGAACAACTGAAGAGAGAAAGCCATGTCCTTTTGCCTCGAAGTAATGACTCAGTGGTCAAGTATATATCTGTGCTGTCAGATTTAAGATGGCAAGGAGGCTCTGAGAGTCAGGATGGAAGGATGGAAGGATGGAAATGAATCAAAGGACAAATAGTGAAGGGAGGGCGAGAGTAAGACAGAGGCCGAGAGGCAGGAACACAAATTACCGTTAACTCTAAACTTTTAGTGAAGAAAAAATATTGATGATGGGAAATGAGAAAAGGCAGGATTTATAGGGAAGGGGAGGATGCAGTAGCAATATATAATAGATGGAGACAGTTATTTAAAATGAAGGTGAGACAATAACGTATAACAATGTACATCTTATTTAGTAGTTCAATAGACTAACACAGTGGCCCTCGTTTATCAAACGAGCGTAGAAACCAGCGCAGATCTGACTGTATATTTTGTCTTATGACCGGGTTCACATGTGATTTACCAAGTGATCATATCTCTATAGCGTGAGAATGATCGGCTGTTGATAAATGTGGCGGCGCGAAACAAGCGTCATTTAAATACCATGCCGAGCTGAGAGCAGAAGTTAGATCTGATCATACCCTCCGCTCACGTCCAAATTGATAAATGCCGAGCCTTGAGTGGAAATGATCGTACGCCCACTTAACGCTCACTTTCTGACGTACGCTCGTTTGATAAATGCGGGGGCATTGTCTGCAAATCTCTTATTCCCTGTTTTACTCAACCTGCTTCTAAGGACTTGGCACATCAGTATTGTTTGATGAATTAATTAATATATATATATATATATATATATATATATATATATATTATATATATATATATATATATCTGATTCAGATGGCTCGCCCCGAGAGTTTACAATGCCGAAGGACACAATACGGCCAAAAAGAGGATTTTTTCTGCGTTTTTTTTCTGCTTAAAGTCACCTTTATTAAAGTGCACTGTTACAAATGTGTGACAGAATTTATTTGGAATGTTTCTATTCGGGCACCACCGGTGGTGAAGGAGACGCTGACGCTCCGGTGTCCAGCAGGATAACGGTAAACAGCAGAAGACAACAACATTTAATAGCCTTGGCTGGTATTCTGGTTAAAGAATTTAATGGTCGCAGGGTGTATACAATTTAAATCGTGTTTTAATGATAAATGATGTAGCCCAAACATGCTTTGGTTTGTCACCATTAAAAAACAAAACACAGCAGAGTTTTATAAGATCAATTCTCCGACTCAGACGTGTGGACTTCACGCTGACTCATATTTGCGTACACAAGCTGAGAGCAGACTGGGATCTGATCGTACCCTCCGCTCACGTCCAAATTGATAAATGCCGAGCCTTGAGTGGAAATGATCGTACGCCCACTTTACGCTCACTTTCTGACGTACGCTTGTTTGATAAATGCGGGGGCATTGTCTGCAAATCTCTTATTCCCTGTTTTACTCAACCTGCTCCTAAGGACTTGGCACATCAGTATTGTTTGATGAATTAATTTAAATGTATAACTTTCATCCCATGAAAAGTAATTATCAAGTGAGAGGATTTCTGTTCATTTGGCCGTAGCTGAGCTCTCTGCAGTATTTCTCTGCTTCTCTTCATTATGTTTCATTACCATCTCTGCCTTACACTCTATTTATTCAGGGATTTGGGTCGCTTTCCAATGAGCGCACACAGCCTGGCATTGCACAGTTAGCTGGTGAACTCAGCCTAATAGCAAAGTAAGGTTTCAGAGCAGAATGCTGCTGTCAGGAAATGAACAACATTTTTACCACTGCACAACATGCTGTTGTTTTTTTTTCATCCCTGACTCCAGATTCAAGCCACAACTGCATGTTTATGGAGCTCATCAGGGAGGTTCAGGATGCGAACAGTGAAATCTGACTGGTGGAGCTCGCTGTGACTTTTTCAAATTTAGACTTGGCAACTGAATTTGGCTTCTGTTGAAACAGCAGTTCTAACTATTCCTGTAACATACATTTAGCAATCCTTCTTTTTTTTTTTTTTTTCAAAGATCCTGGGTTTAGCCTGGATCTAGCAAATCACCAGTAACATATTCACTGTGTTCTGCCAAAATTACAGCACAAACAGGTGCGAATGGAAGATATAGGCACGGTTAAGCCTATTTATACCTGCTAATCCTCCCAGTGCCACTTCTTTTTACATATGTAGTAATAGCAATGTGTCAAACATCGAATAAATAAAACAAGGAATTGCAAGGAAGTTGCTTTCATCGAATTTCTCAGTGGTTCCTTTACATCTTTTGCATTTGAATGACTTGTTATACTTCAAAAAGACATTTTTTGTTCTTTAAGCCCTTCTGCCGCAGATACCATCTTATAGTTATTCTGCTACAGTCAGCACAGGTTAAGGCCTTAATTTGGGTCGAGGATCGGCCTGTGTCTTTACGGACAACCCGTTGGTTGTTTTGATCAGGTGATGTGATGAGTTTAAATTAGGGCTGCACGATTATGGCCGGAATGATAATCACGATTATTTTGATCAATATTGTAAACACGATTATTCATCATGTTAGGGAAAACCTTTATATTTTTTGCACTACTTTCAATTTTAGTTTTTTTTGGATCGTAAACAAACCAGCATCACTAACTATGCACAGAGTGTCCGGTGCTTGTTGTAAACAAACAGAGATCACTAAGTGAACACCTCCTGCAGCAGCAGCACATACACTCTGTGCTGCTACAGAGCTAACTGTTAGCCTGTTAGCAATTTGCAGACTGGACGCTAAGGGGTTGACATCCCCTCCGGCTCTGCAGCTGGGAGAGACTGCTGCAGAAGGACTGTGCCGCTTCGACTCGTTCTTACTCTTCTTAACGAGCCAAAAGTCTCCAATAACACCAGAAAAAGTCGCTGGATTTTTCACCAGTCGCTTTTTTGAAAAATAGTCGGGGTCTGACAAGAGGGTCTGACAAGTCACTAAATATAGCAACAAAGTCACTAAGTTGGCAACACTGCTTCGCCGGCTTTTACAAATGGCGCATGTTGTTGCGTTCTATCCAATCAGCAACCAGGCTTTTTTCAGGGGAGAAAAACGGCCCCGCCCCCTTGTGGTTGGTGGACTACTGGTGTAGAAAGTGCTTGATTAGATATGCAGGAGAGCCGCATTTTATAATGGAAATACCACCGATGATCAGGTTAATTTAATCGTGGTGACCAAAATCGTGATCACGATTAAAATTCGATTAATTGTGCAGCCCTAGTTTTTGCAGTTTTCAATAAATTGCCTACTCTATTTTTGTTGTCTTTCTGTGAGTAAAAAAAAACAACAACCCAGTTTTGAGCTAACTTGTTGATAAATGCACAGGTACATTATTAAAGAGTGGGGCATGTTGTACTACAGTGAGTCAGCTACTGTTGAATTTCACTTTATGCAAATCAGCCTGTATGGCAGCCACCTTCAAAATTGGTGTCAAATCCATATTTTTATGAGGAGTTTGCATACAACATGCAAAATAGGTTGGCTTTACACTTGAAACAGACAAACAGAATGAGAGAGAGACGATGAAAACAAGGTGTTTACCCACTTATTTCCTAGGAGACATGCCCCATTAGCTCTGTTGCTTTTAGCACTTCACTCATTATTATTTTAATAATAGTGTAGCCTGACTGTATAATTTTGCCTGAGTGATAGAAACTGATGAACTGCAGAAACAAAGAAAAGACCATTAGTGGCTGCTTGGGTTCTCATTAGGGTTAATTTGTGTTTCGTTACCTTTGATGAAGAAAACAGAATGAGTCACGATGCAACCATTTCTAACTCTCCAACAACAAATCATTTTAAAGCAATGCTTCACCCTTAAAAGCATGAATAGTTTACCATATTACTGTTTGTTAGTCAGCAGTTAATAATTAAACTTAATTAAATTGAATAAAAGTTGCAGAAAGCATGCAGGTGCTGTAAAATGCAGCAACATGTTCTGCACAGGTCAGGAGAATGCTGCCGGATAGCAGGACAGACCCAATGTCCACAACATGAATGTTCCTTTTGATGGCCAGAACTTTATTCATAGAGTTGTGTCAGCCAGTGAAAATCCATTGGTGCAGTATGTGGGGTTTGGTGTTTAAGGCCGTAGTTCTCAACCTTTTTGAGTCGCGACCCCCAATTTAACATGTATGTTGTCCGTGACCCCCACTCACTGAACACAATCTCACACGCACAGTTCAGATCACCCAAAAAGGAAACAAAATGACCAAAAAAAGGAAACAAAATGACCAAAAAAGACACAAATTGACCACAAAATGATAAAAAAAAAGACAAAAATGAGCAAAAATGACACAAAATGACCAAAAAAAGACACAAAATGACCAAAAAAAGACACAAAATGACCAAAAACGACACAAAATGACCAGAAAAGACACAAAATGACCCAAAAAAAGACACAAAATGAGCAAAAATGACACAAACTGACCAAAAAAAGACAAAAAATGACCAAAAAAAGACACAAAATGACCAAAAAAAGACACAAAATGTCCAAAAAAAGGAAACAAAATGACCACAAAATTACCAAAAAAAGACACAAAATGACAAAAAAAGAAACAAAATTACCAAAAAAGACACAAAATTACCAAAAAAAGACATTAAGTGACCAAAAAGACTAAAATACATGAACACTTTAACACAGTGGAGACAGAGCTGACTTCCAAAATGATTTGGCGACCCCCAGAAATCATCTCGCGACTCCAATGGGGGTCCCGACCCCCAGGTTGAGAATAGCTGGTTTAAGGTACTGTAAGATGAGAGTGAGACCAGGCCTGATGAAAAACAAGGTTTTTAATTAAACATTTGTACCGTGCGTCTTGTAGTGTGCTATCCTATTGCAGTAGCTCACCTTACATTCTGCCCACTGTTCTGGAATTAAGATGAAGTAAAAGGGACACGGTCTCAGACAAAACATCTCCTCATGCATGAGGCATTATTATGGCCCAACTTGAGGCTTTGTGACTTTAACGGCTTCTTTTTTTCAGCCTTTTGTGTGCGTGCATGTGTGTGCTTGTGTGTGCGCGCATGCGTGTGTGCTTGTGTGTGCTTGTGTGTGTGACACAAGCTACTGTCAGTACAACACATTTCCTGGATGATTACAAGTGAGCAAAAGCACACGCTTTGATTATTTAGTTCATTTGACCTGTGAATACAGTTTCCTTAAAAAAGTAATAGAATTTTTGGGCCTCTTGGAGGAAGCCGAGCAAGCTGTAGATATAACAGAAGCTGTGCTTAAAATGACTCTCTAATGACTTTAATACATGACAAGTATCCTCTGCCGTTCGATTGGAGTGTCCAAATTCTGACTCCACTGCACCTGTTTGTAATGATGCAAAATTACAATGATGAATAAGTAGCAAAAATCTCTGATGACTAATGAGGAGTGAATAAGGTAGCAATTTTGGACATACAGTACAGGCCAAAAGTTTGGACACACCTTCTCATTCAATGCGTTTTCTTTATTTTCATGACTATTTACATTGTAGATTCTCACTGAAGGCATCAAAACTATGAATGAACACATATGGAATTATGTACTTAACAAAAAAAGTGTGAAATAACTGAAAACATGTCTTGTATTTTAGATTCCTCAAAGTAGCCACCCTTTGCTTACTAGAATATAAGACGTTTTCAGTTATTTCACACTTTTTTGTTAAGTACATAATTCCACATGTGTTCATTAATAGTTTTAATGAATTTACAATGTCAATAGTCATGAAAATAAAGGAAACGGATTGAATGAGAAGGTGTGTCCAAACTTTTGGCCTGTACTGTAGTTATGCATATTGTCAAATGTGGAAAATGTGTTAGCAAGCCTATTTATAGGGTTGGGCCAGTTTGATATCAGGCCAAACACAAAATTGGCTGGTATACCAAATTTTACGACTAGGTGTTGTTCTCCACTCAGCAGCCACACCTGAGTGGAACAATCAGTGCATTTACATGCAGTTTAATCGCTCTATGCTTAAAAATCGATATTGGCGTCTAATCGGACTTCTGTCCTTGTCCCAGTTTACATGCAACTGAGAAAATCGAATGACTGTCAGATTAAGGCAACAATTTGTTTTTTTCAAGTGTCATGTAAACATACTATTGAGACTAAGTCTACCTACAGTGGTTGTCTTGAACATTTCATCTCATCAACCCTCTCACTAGTCCTCTCAGAGCCTCTAGTTGTGTTTTTCAGCGCTCGTGCAGACTGTAAACTATGTTTATTATGCTACACATTCTCTAGCTTGTCAAAACAGCTGGTTATCTTGCAGAGACCATCTGAAGCATAATGGTGGTGACGTTCACTAAAGCAGCTATTCTCAACCTTGGGGTCGGGACCCCAATTGGGGTCGCGAGATGATTTCTGGGGGTCGCCAAATCATTTTGGAAGTCAGCTCTGTCTCCACTGTGTTAAAGTGTTCATGTGTTTTGGTAACTTACTGTCTTTTTTGGTCTTTTGTGTCTTTTTTTGGTCATTTTGTTTCCTTTTTTTTGGTCATTTACTGTCTTTTCTGGTCATTTTGTGTCTTTTTTGTTCATTTTTTTTCCCTTTCTTTGGTCATTTTGTTTCTTTTTTGGGTGAACTGTGTGTGTGAGATTGTGTTCAGTGAGCGGGGGTCGCTGACAACATGCTGGTTAGATTGGGGGTCGCGACTCAAAAAGGTTGAGAACTACTGCACTAAAGGATAATGTTAGCATCTCACCTCTGTTGGCTGCATTAATGTTCAAACATCATTAAAGTGGTGTTCATTTGTGAAGATTATCCCGCTGAACAAAACACGTAAGCATTAGAAGTGTTTGTTTGCCACACAGCTTATTTGCAAAATGCAAAAATCCCATAGGCGAATTTACAGTAGACACCATGGAGATGCTACTTCTGGGTGGGCCTACAAAAATATGGGCTCAAAAGTGTGGTCCAAGACATCATCTGTGCACGTGATGGAGGAATAGCGAAGTTATTCACGTGTTCTTGCATGAAATCGGGTTGTTTCAGTCAACAATATGCAAGATAAAAATATATTTTCCCCAGATATATTTAAGTTCTCACTTAACCCATAAGAACCCAGACCCAGTTATCCATAAAGGAAAGTTATGGGGTATATATCACAGACCAAGTGAACCACGCAGAACATATTCATGATGTGGGGTTTTTTTGGTCATTCTGTGTCTTTTATTAGTAATTTTGTAGGGTTTTTTGTGTCTTTTTTAAGTAATTTTGTTTTTTTTTCTCTCATTTTGTGTCTTTTTTTTGGTAATTTTGTGTCTTTTTTAAGTAATTTAGTGTTTTTTCAGTAATTTTGTGTCTTTTTTGTGTCTTTTTTAAGTAATTTTGTTTTTTTTTCTCTCATTTTGTGTCTTTTTTTGGTCATTTTGTGTCTTTTTTAAGTAATTTAGTGTTTTTTCAGTAATTTTGTGTCTTTTTTGTGTCTTTTTTAAGTAATTTGGGGTTTTTTTCTCTCATTTTGTGTCTTTTTAAGTCATTTTGTCTGTCTTTTTTGTGTCTTTTTTAAGTCATTTAGATTTTTTGGTCATTTTGATACTGCCTCCAGCGGCCCCCAGGTAATTTGAGTTTGAGACCCCTGTTCTAGAATTTTTAAAGTGTTTGTTACATGGGTGTCACCGTGGGTTCTTATGGGTTAAGGGCCAGCTTAATTTCTGACTTTAAAAATTCTTAGAATTTTGCAACCCTTGTTTTGTTACTTTAAAACTACTCAGAACATTTCCTGGTTTGGTTCAGTAATTGGTGTTTGCCGGTAGAAAAGTCATATCTGTGACCTTCTTGGCACCTACCAGCAGCAGAGTGTGGCACTCATTAGATTTACTGTCACTGCTTTCACGATGTCTTTAATTGGCCACTGGGGTAATTGGACATATCTTTCTCTCTCTTTGTCTCTCTCTCTGTCTCTCTCTTTTCTGTGTATCTCTATATTTGCTTTATATTCTCTCTCTCTCTAGCTCTGAGTCTCCTCCCTCACATCTAGCATTCAGTATGCCCTCTTCCCTCTGTTTGACTCCTGATTAAAGTCTGAACTCTTTCAAAACAAAGATTCTTACTTGAGACTCAACACTGACGATGCTCATGTACAGCCAGGCAGAATACAATGAATTTCAATCATTCAATTCAAATTCATATCCTTGGGGAATTTCTCTTTGACTTTGCCATTTAAATATGCCCCTTGCAATATTTTGGTTTTGTTTGTGCAGTCCCAGACCTGACATCAATTAACACATGAATAGATTAAACTGTTTATGCACAATACGGATATTTTCATCATTTCCTGTTTTTGAATTTTAAAAAGAAGTTCATAAAATGTAGTTTATGCAGACCTGGTGTAAGGTGTAGTGAGCAAAAATGGATGAATTATTATTCCATAGCTCTGACCAAACCAGATCTAACTGGAATCACTGTTGTTAAAACAACAAAAAAGCTCTGATTCTTCAAATGTTCATGTAAAATGCATTAAACATTGAAGTTACATACTTTGTATATGTGTGAAGTTTTTCTCCCCTGTACATAACGAGGAAAAAAAACAGCATTTTGCCTAATTATTTAAGGAAAATACTTTGATATAATCTGTCATATCAGATATTTATTAATTAAGGCTTTTGTAGAACCCTTGTGGGCTGCAGCTTATGGCTGCTTAGTGTGCAGATAAATGAAATGTTCCGACATCATATGTCAAATCAAGGTATTAATGCTCAATAAAAGAAAAAAGACTCAAAGCTTCGTCTGCAGATTAAACACAATGGTAAAGGCAGATAGTAGACAGTCACTTACATTAGTTTCTATAAGACTTACTATCAATAATGGTGTTTCCACTACCGCCCAATACCCGGAATGAGGCGGGTCTCACTCGCCAAAATGCCCCTAATTTGAATACAAGCCGTCCGGAGCGGTCTTTTGGCGGGACTTTTTTAGTCCCTGTAGAAGAGCAGGGCTGTTTTTCTCCCCTGAAAAAAGCCTGATTACTGATTGGATAGAATGCTAAGCAGTATGTGACGTAGTACTCGACGCCACAACAACAAGCACCATTTGTAAAAGCTGACGAAGCAGTTGCCGACTTAGCGACTTTGTTGCTATGTTAAGCGACTTTTCAGACCCCTTTTCTCAGACTTTTTTTCAAAAAAGCGACTGGCGAAGAATCCAGCGACTATTTCTTGTGTTATTGGGGACTTGTTCTTACTCTTACAGCCCGGCGGCTCATTAAGAAGAGTAAGAACGAGTCGAAGTGGCACAGTCCTCCTGCAGCAGTCTCTCCCAGCTGCAGAGCCGGAGGGGATGTTAACTCCTTAGCGTCTGCTCTGCTAATTGCTAATAGGCGAACAGTTAGCTCTGTAGCAGTACAGTGTGTATGTGCTGCTGCTGCTGGAGGTGTTCACTTAGCGATCTCTGTTTGTTTACAATAAGCACCGGACACTCTGTGCACAGTTAGCCATATTTTGTGTCTTTTTTGGTAATTTTGTATCTTTTTTATTTGGTGATTTTGTGTCTTTTTTGGTTATTTTGTGTCTCTTTTGGTCATTTTGTGTCTTTTTTGGTCAATTTGTGTCTTTTTGTGGTCATTTTTTGTCATTTTGTAGTGATGCTGGTTTGTTTACGATCACTATGTTTTTAATCCGTTGCGTATGTGATCACGGATCATGGTCGAAACTGTTGCTAAGCAATTACGCTACAATCAAAAACCAGACGTCACCTCCAGATTCTCTTAAAATCCCTCTTTTTGTAATGGAGACACGCAGAGTGAGCGGACCTTTTGAGAGGGTGTGGCGTTTGTGAGACTTTCCTGGTGGCCACTCTTCCCCCTAAAGGAAACACAGCTAATGTGTGGCTAGACCACATCATACAGATACCCGGATATATATTTGCGAAATAGCCGCTGCTCGGGAGATAATACTTGGGTCCCAAATGGGCCATTAACTGGCAAATTCATCATCTTCCACCACTTCCACCACATCTTCCATACATCATCTTCCACCGCCGGTCACCATGATTTTGTTACTAATGGTAGCTGCTTTGTGGGTTTATCTTCATCCCAATTTTTGAGGTGATTTGTTGTGGTAAAACTCTCTGAATTCCCCTCCTCTTGAAATACTTGCCGAACAAGCATTGCACACTACAAGTGTGTTGTTCTTCTCTGAAACTGTGAAAAACACCAAAACCACGTGTAAAATCCACACCAGTGGCATGTTTTACTCTCAGACTTCTTCTTCTTCTTCTTCTTCTTCTTCTTCTTGCATGACATGCCCTGTTTGTGATGCTAGTGATGCTTCCAGAACCCTTGTGTATAATAAAAAGCAACTAATACCTCTCAGCCAAGTAATAACAGTAATTAACTAACGTCAACCGTTCAGAGCGGAGTTTAATCTTCGAGAGACAGAATATTACCTAATGAACCTGTCACCCTGACTCGTTAGAAAATCTCACTGACAATGTCGTTACTGTATGTCCTCCATATTTTTAATTTATTTTGCTGGGAACATTCTGCACCTGGGAACCTTCTTGCATTGTTCCTCAGTATGTAAATTCCCATCTGGCATGATTATATCTGTGACTCTCTGTCAGTTTCTGAGACCTCTGGGAAAACAAGTCATTGGTGCATCTCCAATCCCGAAAAGTTTCAAAGTACTTTGTTAACCTCTAAAAACTTGAGTTAAGTAAATCTTGCAAACTGTATAATAAATTCCATTAATACAGTTTCCACAAAAAGTTTCTTCAGATTCAGAATGTGTCAGGATGGATTTCAGGGAATGTGTTTCAAATGATTTCAAAGACATCCAGAATATTTATCTAAACCATGAAACTTAGTGGAGCCATAAAAATGTCTAGTGTTTCAATATTTCAAGTGGAGTTAACATCATACTGGTCAAAGAAGACAACTTAAAGTTGCTTTAACCCATTTCAAAGTTAAAAAATAATAATAATAATAATAAAAAGTATTTTTTCATTAAAAAAATAAAATAATAATGGTGTGTAAAACCATTGTATTTTATATGTAGGTCTTTCAAATGCACATTTAAAAAAAAAAGCTTTAACATGCATTTTTTATTTAAAAAATGAGTGAATTGTCCCCATTGAACCATGATTTTTGAGAGGTTTAAGAACACTATTGCACTAAATATTGATTGAAATGGTTAGTAATGGGGTTAATGATGAAATATAAACAATGTTTAGTGGGATTTTTAGTTTCTGACACTTTTGGATAATTAAGCATGCCTCTGGTTATTGATAAATGAACATAACAGGAGGGTTAGGATGATAATATATATATATATATATATATATATATATATATATATATATATATATATATACACGTGTGTGTGTGTGTGTGTGTGTGTATATATATAAATATATATATATATATATATATATATATATACACTACTGGTCAAAAGTTTTAGAACACACCAACTTTTCCAGAATTGAATTGAAAATGATGCAGTTTAATGTCTCAGTGTACTCTGAAATTAATGCACATTTGCAACATTTAAAATTCTTTATTGAGCATGATAGTGTTTTGAAAGTAAAAAAAAGATTCAAAATTAAATTTTATGTTGGACTAAAGGACTAAAAAAAGACACAAAATTACCAAAAAAAGACACAAAATGACTTACAAAGACATGAAAAGAATTCAAAAATGGACAAAATAGCCCAAGACTCCATAGAGTTAAGTTGTTAACCCATTTCTTGTTCCCTGAAAAAGGCCTACTTGTATAATTCTGAAATGTACATTATTTTCCAGTTTTGGTTAAGCTTACCTTTTTTTATTTACCTCTGGCAGTTCACCACTTACCTTTGTACCCTTTCAAGCTGTTCATTTGACTTGAACTGCTTGAATTTCAATAAAAAACTGGAAAAATTGGGGTGTTCTAAAACTTTTGACCTGTAGTGTATATATGTATAATATGACATTAACAAAACAGTCATTGTTGTCCAAGGATTGGTAATCCAGACTAAGAGCAGTACAATGATAATGTTTTCAGGTCAGGAGACTTTACTCTGAGGTGATCTTTGGCCACAGGACCCATGTTTCTAATTATAGTCATGCTGACAGCACTAAACTAAGAAGTTGCACTCAGCAATTGCAGAGCCCCAAATTATTCAAAATGCTGCTGCCAGGATCTCACCCATCCTATTTAACTTATAGTGTCAGACAGAATTTATTGAAAATGATCAGATTCTGAAGATTTTAATGGATTCGTCCCTTCGATGATCTCTGACGGCCTTTGATGTTACACTTCAGCTGTCTCTCTGACTCTACCACACGCTAAATTGAAACCTGTCCTCATTCAAGAAAGACATTACCTGGGATCAAGCCCCCAGGAACAGCGGCAGGATTTCAATCCAATTTGACATCCGGGTCAGTCACATGATGCTGTAGACACAATGCAGTTTTTCCCATCAACTTATGTTTTTTACATGTTTTTAGGTACATCAACTTTCCAGTATAACACTACCTCTTCATTAAGTCATTAAGTCCTATAAATTGTGAAATTCACAAAAAGCTTAATCCAGAGTTATATTCCTTTCTCTGTTCATGTGAATGAGCAAAAAAGAGTAGTTGGGAGGCAGGATTAAACGAAACGCTGTTTTTCTGTTGTTGCTTCAGGCATCACTGAGCAGCCAGTGGGTGAAAGTTTTAAACTTTTTCTTTAATGCATATTTATTGGTGCCATTTCAGAAAAACATTTTCTGTTATTGGGTTGAAAAGATGTTAAATGTTAATTTGGAACAGGTTTCGAGAGCTGCTTTGGCTTTTCCTAGTAAGTTTTACAAGACGAATAAAAGTTTTGGTTCTTAAAATGTTATACAGTAAAATTAATGCAGACCTGTTTAAATTGGAAATTGCCTCCATCAAAAAACCCACTGAAATGGAACAGTGTATCAATTATTCATAGTTTGGTTAATCCAATCTTCTCCATCATTAGGATTTGTTGCTTTTCTGTTTTATATAATTAAAAATTGAATGTATTTGGGTTTAGACGTAAAGGTTGGATAAAAAAGACCTCTTAATCACCTTAAACAAAGGGAAACTGGTTTAATTTTCTTTTCTTTCTTTTTCCTTCTTTATTGTTTTTGATGTTTTGAATGATTAGTCATTACTGCCATTCATTACTGTGCAATATCCCCTACCCAATGTTATGCAATATTTATCACTTATTTATTACAGTATTATCATGTTTATACGTGTCCTTTATCTTGTTTTATCTTTGTTAATGTCTAATGCACTGATTGGGTCAAGCACCCATAATTTTGTTGTAAATGGTAAATGGACCTGCACTTATATAGCGCTTTTCAAGTCGCTTTGCAACCACTCAAAGCACTTTACACTACAGACTGTACTCATTCACCCATTCACACACACATTCATACTGGTGGCAGAGGCTACCCTAAACGGTGTCACTTGCCACCATCGGGAATTAATTCTCACACCGATGAACGCAGCATCGGGAGCAATCTGGGGTTAGGGTTAGTCAGGGTCAGGGTCAGTATCTTGCTCAAGGATACTTAGACATGTAGGCTGCCATGGTCTGGGATCCACCAACCCTCCGATCACTGGATGAACGCTCTACCAACTAAGCCACAGCCGCCGCCCCGTTGTACACTGTGCAAAAACAACAAAGACATTTCTATTCTATTCCTTTCCTTTCCTTTCCTTTCCTTTCCTTTCCATTCCATTCCATTCCATTCCATTCCATTCCTTTCCATTCCTTTCCTTTCCTTTCCTTTCCTTTCCTTTCCTTTCCTTTCCATTCCATTCCATTCCATTCCATTCCATTCCATTCCATTCCTTTCCTTTCCTTTCCTTTCCTTTCCTTTCCTTTCCTTTCCTTTCCTTTCCTTTCCTTTCCTTTCCTTTCCTTTCCTTTCCATTCCATTCCATTCCATTCCATTCCATTCCATTCCATTCCATTCCATTCCATTCCATTCCATTCCATTCCATTCCTTTCCTTTCCTTTCCTTTCCTTTCCTTTCCATTAAAGCATCTCATCTCATGCACAGGGACTCATCCCCACTGATGTTTCCTGGGATCTTTGGGTGTTTCAGCTCTCGCAACATCATACCCCCTCGCCCAGGTGACCCAGCCGGGGTTGATCAAGTCCCGACTTGTGTCCCAGCAGCAGTCCACAGATCAGCCTTCTTAATCCAAAGCCACCTTGTGGCCTTCTCTGCGGCTTGGCTTGTGGATTTAATGGCCCTCTTCTTTGGCGCCCCTACAATGCCCAAGAGACTCAGGACTTTGCACAGAGAGCCCCCGGCAAAACCTCTACAGCCGACTTCTGTCGGCTCATAGAAGGTTCTCTTCCTCTCCCTGCACTCAACTCAACTCAACTTTATTTATTTGTAAAGCACTTTAAAACAACCACAGCCGCAAAACAAAGTGCTGTACATAAACAAACAGAACAAGAGACAATAAAATAAATAAATAAAACAGGAAATAAACACTAAAATAAATAGATTCATTGCTTTTTAAAAGACAATTTAAAAAACAATAAATAAAAGCAAACCATAAAACACTAAAAACAAGAGCAGAGTCTCATGCGTGGTTAAAAGCCAAGGAATAAAAATAGGTTTTAAGATGACTTTTAAAAATGGACAGTGAGGAGGCTTGTCTGATGTGCAAAGGTAGCTCATTCCATAGTTTGGGGGCTGCAACAGAGAAAGATCTGTCCCCTCTGAGCTTCTGTTTAGACCTCGGTACCTCCAGGAGCAGCAGATCAGCTGACCTGAGGCACCGAGCAGGAGCATAGGGGTGGAGGAGCTCAGAGAGGTCCATTTAAAGATTTAAAAACAAATAAAATAATCTTAAAATGGACTCTAAAATGCACAGGCAGCCAGTGGAGGGAGGCCAGGGTGGGAGTTATGTGCTCCGTCTTACGAACTCCAGTTATCCTTGAACTCCAGTGGATTACTGTTTCAAAGTGCTTGTGCGTAAGGAAAGGCTTCACCTTAGCCAGCTGCCTGATATGAAAAAAGCTTGACTTCACAGCAGCGCTAATCTGACGATCTACACTGTAAAAAAACAAACTTGTTTTTACAGTTCAAAAACTGCAGCTGTGGTTGCCAGAACTTTACCGTAAGAAATACGGTGCAACTTTTTTTTAAAATTACAGTTAAATGAAATTTGCATTGTTGATTTCACATTTACGATTGCCATTTTATTCCATATTTTACCATAAAAGTTTTTCCATCAAAAGAAATGCTGTTTTGCCATATAATTGATAAGAAAATACTTTATAAATGCTGCATGAATTAAAGATTTTACCATTAAATATTACAGTATATTTTGTTAGAGATATGGTGTTTAGTACATTTACAGTGAGATTATAAGAAAAGTATTTTTAAAATAAATAAATGCAAAAATGTGATGCTTGTGTGTATATATATATATATATATATATATATATTACAGTATATTGCCAGTGTATTTTACAGTGGAGTAATGTATTTTATAAAAAAGAAAATGTAAAAATTACTGTTTTGGCTGATATATACATTTACAGTATTTTGTTGTTACTGAAACTGAATTAACCCATTTATCATTTTATGGTCTTTTACTGTTAAGGTTTAGCAGTTTTTCACTGTAATTCTACAGACATTTTTTACAGTGTATTTTAAAATCAAATTTGACGCAGTCGGTCTTATAAAATCGGCCAGAGGGCCAAATTCAAAAGGAGGGGTCACACAAGAGCCACTAGGGCCAAACACCATCACTCCTGTCTTCTTCTCATTAAAATGTAAAAAGTTCAAGGCCATCCAGGCCTTGATGTCTTTGAGACATGACAGGAGAAAGCATCTTTTGCACTCCTCCACCAGTTCCTGGTACTTAGCATGTTTCCTCTCATTGGCTTTCTCAATACGCTCTTCCCAGGGCACCGTGAGTTCCAGTGTGATCAGGTGTCTTGAAGCCTCAGAGGTAATGATCATGTCTGGACTGAGAGTTGTTGTTGCAACGTGTTGGGGGAACCTCAGCAGCTTTCCCAGGTCGGAACTGGGAAACTGCCAGTCAGATGCTGTGTGGAGGAGGCCTCTTGTTAGATGTTGGCACGCTCTGAGTTCCTCTCCAGCTTTGATGAAGGGGAATGCCTTCCTTGGTGTATGATGGTGATAAAGGTGGCTGTGGCTCAGTTGTTAGAGCGTTCGCCCAGTAACCGGAAGGTTGGTGTTTCGATCCCCATGGATCCCCATGGCAGCTACATGTCAAAGTATCCTCGAGCAAGATACTGAACCCCAAATTGCTCCCAATGCTGTGTTCATCGGTGTGTGAATGAATGAATTCCCAATGGTGGCAGGTGGCACCAGTGTGCCCTGGTAGCCTCTGCCACCAGTATGAATGTGTGTGTGAATGGGTGAATGAGCAAAGTGTGTAGTGTAAAGTGCTTTGGATAAAAGCGCCATATAAGTGCACCCCATTTACCATTTACCCATGGAGTTTGCTGGTGCTGATTAGTGAAGTGACAATGAAGCCTAATGAACCATTTTCTTTATTTTCTGAGCCCACTAGATGACACTCTTTGTTCAACAAAGGTCTGAAAACACACTCAATTACCATTGTTAGAGCCTTTCTTTAAGCCAAGACCGCCATCTAGTGGGGTCAAAAAATAAAGCAAATGGTTCATGAGGCTTCATTGTCACTTCACTAGTGCTGATGGCTGAGGCTAAGCTCTCATGGTCATGGCGCCAATGATGGCGACCATCAGCCAGCGCCTTTGGGCAGCAGCTCAGCAGATGTTCTATTCTATAAAAAACAGTTGATCCTAGAAATTAGCATTAGTTGCTTGGCTAACTGTTCTGATTTAATTGGTGGATTTCATACTTTTAAATTTCATAATATGCTATCTGACCCCAACCCTACTAACCAGATCATTGTATCTATTCCATATAGTGCATACACAAACATACACTGCATTTGCAAGTGCTTCTCAAACATGTTCTGCCATGCCCCTTTAAAAGTCCTCCAAAAAAAAAATGCCCCAAACCAATAAATTAAGGTGCAAAATAAACTTGCAGCTACATTGAAAAACAGCATGTTTTCTTGAAGCAGGTATGACCAGTCAGTTCTTGTAAAATTATAGAATTTCAGCCTTGTTAATCATAATGTTTTTAAATCAGTATGGTCAAAATTCTCAGTGTATATATACTAATGTATTAGGTTAGAAAAAATATCATATTATTATTTATCACTAGAAAATATGAGTTGTCAAATTGGATAATGATGCTGTTTTTGCCAGTATAGATTTTTTTTTGAGTCATTTTGTTCAATTAGAGCAGCTGTATGACACAATTAACTGAAGGCAGGGATGGAAAAATAATCTCTTTTCATAGGAAACAGATAGTGGGTTTCCATGGCTACAGCCCAGTTGCAGAGCGAGGGTTTCTGCTTGCAGTTTTTAAAAATAAAGACACTTGAATTCAGTGATAAATAACCCATTATCTTCTTTCAAATTGGCTGCTCTTTGACTGTGTCTGGGATTATTTTCTAATCGTGCTATATTTCATTTCATGTTTTCATTTTCTCTCTTTCCCGTGTCGCTCGAGGCCGGTCATGACTTTCTCCTTGTGTTTCCAGATTGCAAGTTCTCTCACAGTCAGGGGCATTTGTCTCAGATACATCGAAGCAGAGACATAAGATCCAGGTTATTGTTGAAGGTCTTTGCTTAAGTGGTTTTCTGTAAGAGAAACCTGGTCCAAGCTCCAATGTAGTTATGTTTTCAAACAGAACACTTTACCAACTTCTTGGGTATTAAAGGCGGTGATTGTGACTTTGAGTAGAAGGTTAAAATATCCTCTAACAGCAACAACCAGTGAGGTGTGATGATCTTCACGAAGGTCAAACTTTTCCATGTTTTAATAAGTCAAAATATTATCCTTACATGTATCATGTCTTAGTCAAACATTTGCAAATGAAAGCCTGCAACATGGTCATATCAGACAATCGGGGTGGGATAAAAGAATATCATGATATTTGAGTATTTTTGCGATAACGATATTCTAGACGACAGTAAAAAATACAAAAAAATATATAGAAAATTATTTTTAAGTCTGTTTAAATAAAGAAAAATCATACAACAAAATAAAAATCAATCATAAATCTAAATGTAGTGTAAATTTCAAAGCTCAGCAGTTGGCAAATACAAAAAAAACATTTTTTCAATTTTTAGCAAATAATAAAAATGACCATCTAGGGGGTCCAGGGGCCCCCCGGGAGAAAATGTTGTACATTTTAGAGTACAATGTGATCAATCTCACACCTCACCTCACAAACCCACGCTGACACGGGGTGAACATGCAAACTCCCACACAGAAGAGCCAAGGCCAGAGTTTAACCCTCTTGCTGTGAGTCATTATAAATACAGAAGTTTTACCAAAAACAATATTATTTATTAGATAATATCCATACAAGACCAAGGTCAAGTGTCATCTCACCATAGTTTGTTGGAGCTGCAGGGCGTAATAGGAAAATAGAATAGAAAAGGTTATTATATAACATACATTACAAAAGTGCCAGACGTGCTATCATCCTTCCACTATATTGATTTTAGCTACAGTAAGGAGGATGTTCAGACAGACTGTGTGTAGGTAAAAGGAAACAAAAGACAAAGTCTGCAGTCTCAGTACAACACTAGCTTCTCTCCAAGTGGTAAAGGATGACAAAATATCTAACAGGTTTCTCTATAACTGTCCACTGAATCCTACATCCATAATTTAGTATGTTGACTGTGAAGGTGGCATCTGGCTGGCTGAATTGCAGCGAAGCATTATTTTTTGCCAAATGCTACACACAGCCAGGAAACATAGAAGAAAGTGAGGAGAGGGGGGTAACGAGAGATAAAACTAGAGGAGGATGGGTAAGGGGGAGCAGAAATACAGTAGTGTTCAGTATAATAGCAGTCCAATGTGACTAACCAGATTAATCCAGGTTTTTAGTATATTTTTTATTGCTACATGGCAAACAAGGTACCAGTAGGTGCAGTTGATTCTCAGAAAACCAACAAGACCCAGCATTGGTGATGTGCACGAATCTCTTAAGGCTGTGCAATTAAGATGAAAGGGGTGTGTTCAAAAATATAGCAGTGTGGCATTCAATCAGTGAGATCAGGTGGCCTCTATTTAAGGATGAAGCAGCACTTGTTGAACATGCATTTCTCTTTGAAAGCCTGAGGAAAATGGGTCGTACACGACATTGTTCAGAAGAACAGCGTACTTTGTTTAAAAAGTTGATTGGAGAGGGGAAAACTTATAAAGAGGTGCAAACAATTATAGGCTGTTCAGCTAAAATTATCTCCAATGCTTTAAAATGGAGAGAAAACCAGAGACACGTAGCAGAAAACAGAAGACAACCATCAAAATGGATGGAAGAATAATCAGAATGGTAAAGGCTCAGCCAATGATCAGCTCCAGATGATCAGAGACAGTCTGGAGTTACCTGGAAGTCACCTGGAAGCTAATCTATTTACAAGAATCCCCCACAAAGTCCCTCTGTTAAAAAAAAGGCATGTGCAGAAGAGGTTACAATCTGCCAAAGAACACATCAACTGGCCTAAAGAGGAATGGAGGAACATTTTTTGGACTGATGAGAGTAAAATTGTTCTTTTTGGGTCCGAGGGCCGCAGACAGTTTGTGAGACGAGCCCCAAACTCTGAATTCAAGCCCCAGAACACAGTGAAGACATGAAGCATCATGATATGGGCATGTTCCTCTACTATGGTGTTGGGTCTATTTATCTATTGATGGTCTATTTACCAGGGATCATGGATCAGTTTGATATGTCAAAATACTTAGATAGAGGTCATGTTGCCTTATGCTGAAGAGGACATGGCCTTGAAATGTGTGTTTCAACAAGCAATGACCCCAAACACACTAGTAAACCAGCAGAATCTGGTTCAAACCAACAACATTGATGTTATGGAGTGGCCCTTAATCCAATTGACGCCTAAAACTGCCTGTAAAACCTCTGGGCGATTTTAAAATAAGCCCCTAAAACCTGAAGTTTTTCTGGAAATTCAACAGAAGTGTCAACGCTTCTACTAAATAATAGATTTTTCAGCCTCTGTAGCAGATAGAAATGAAATTCAAAAAGTATTTGAGAGCTTATACAAATACTACAAAACGACATATCCGCTTTCCAGGCTTCAATGGGTTAATCCAGTTGAGAACTTGATGGGTGACATCAAAAATTCTGTTTCTGAAGCAAAACCAAGAAATGTAAATTAATTGATGAATTGAATGTTGTTAGAGAATCTTGGAGTGGAATAACAGCTGAAAGGAGCCACAAGTTGGTTGATCCATCCACACATGTGAAGCAGTTATAAAAAAAAACTGTGGTCATACAACTAAATATTAGTTTAGTGATTCGCAGGATTGCTAAATCCTAGAATCAAAAAAGTTTGTACAAAATAGTTTTGAGTTAAGTCAATGGCAGACACTGCTGTTTTTTTTTAACACATCCCTTTCAACTAATTGCCCAATTGCACAGCCTTAAGAGCTGCATATCATGAATGTTGGGTCTTGTTGGTTTTCTGAGAATCTACTGCACCTACTGGTACCTTGTTTGTCATGTAGCAATAAAAAATATACTAAAAACCTGGATTAATCCGGTTAGTCACATTGGACTGCTATTATTTTGAACACTACTGTATATTGGGCACCTGTAAAGACCAAAATGGCTGCATTTTGTTGTGTCTGGTGCAGCATCTGCAGCGATGATTTAAATGGAGAAGGACAAGGGTGATTAAATGTAACAGTGAAAAATGAGACGGCGAGGTAAAGGGAGAAATTGAACTAAGCAAGAAAATGATTAGAAGCTGATAATCAATAAGATTGAGTGCTATTGATGCTTCTACTGTGAGGAAGGAAGGAAGGAAGAGAGGGGACGAGATGGGAGGGATGGAGACATTTTCTGTGGTGGGGGATGTGGCACTGTGGCGCTGTGCAACTCTAATGTTGCCATCAATCTTTTATCATCATAAACACACTCTGGTTATAGTCATGACTGGAGGAGATGGGGATGGATGAGGGGACTAAGAAATAATCAGAAACAAATGGTAACCGAAGCAGATAAAGAAAAAAAACTGGAAGGTAGATTATGGTGTATTGAATGGGAAAAGTAAATGAAAATGTTCTTGATCACAATAACTGTGACGATGAATGAAACATGACAGAAGATGGAGATGGAGGTGGAAAAAAATAAGACGGAGCTGACTGAGACAAGATATGACTCATCCACAGGTCATTGTCAGGCTGGCAGCAACGTGCTTAGTGACAGCAACAGTTAGGGCGAGTATTTAAAGTAATTAAAAATGATATTGAAACCTGGAAGATATAGGCACCCAGACATACAGGCGGTCTTCAACACCTTGAGGTTTTTGTTGGTTACTCCAGTCGAGTAATTACAGGAACCAGTGAATTAGTCAAGGTCATGTCACTGCTCACAATTTATTTCATTTCTTCTGTTTTTTTTGTCAGCAGTTCTGGGGAATTTAATTCCTTTCTACAGTTAATACTGCACCATCCATATATTCATTTCTCCACGTGGTTATACCCATATACTATATAAGAAGTTGACATAGCCAATCAGTACGTTTACATGGTACTTGCAAAAAACTAATTATTGCCTTAATCGTAATCTTAAACTGAAGTGCTTGTAAACGTGTTAGTCTGACTGATGTCGGAGTTCTCCAACTCCGATTACGACATCCAGATACTTACTTTACTTAGGCCTTTGTGTTCCTTTCGGAACATAGGCCATTGATGAATCATTTCCAATCCCGTCTGTCTTGTGCCATCCTCTCCAGCTGTTTCCACGTCAGTCCCTTCTTTTTCACATCTAGCTCTATGCTCCTTCTCCAGGTGTTTTTGGGCCTCCCTCTGCACCATTTGCCTTGTGGGTTCCATGTTAGTGCCTGTTTGGTTATTGCCGTTTTGGTTTTTCTTAGTGTGTGACCTATCCAGCTCCACTTTCTCCTCATCAGTTGTATCTCTACTGGCTCTTGATTGGTGCGTTCCCACAGGTTGGTGTTACTGATACGGTTTGGCCAGAAGATCCTGAGGATGCGTCTAAGGCAGTGGTTGATGAAAGTTTGCAGTTATTGGTGATGGTATTGGTGGTCCACCAGGACATCCAGATAATGCGACTGGAATACGATTTTCGCCAGCATGTATGACAAGACAACACATGTGCACATGCTCCACCCCCCACGCTGGAGTATGACGGAACAAAAAAACATCCAAGAAAGCCGGTCACATCAGCCAGTCGCACATTAGCCAATGGCATTAGCTGGTTGCACATTAGCTGGTTGCATTAGCCAGTCGCACATTAGCCAGTTGCATTAGCTGGTTGCACATTAGCTGGTTGCATTAGCCAGTCGCACATTAGCCGATAGCATTAGCTAGTTGCACATTAGCTAGTTGCACATTAGCTGGTTGCATTAGCCAGTCGCACATTAGCCGATGGCATTAGCTAGTTGCACATTAGCTGGTTGCATTAGCCAGTCGCACATTAGCCGATGGCATTAGCTAGTTGCACATTAGCTGGTTGCATTAGCCAGTCGCACATTAACCGATGGCATTAGCTAGTTGCACATTAGCTGGTCACATCAACCAGTCGCACATTAGCCGATGGCATTAGCTGGTTGCACATTAGCTGGTTGCATTAGCCAGTCGCACATTAGCCGATGGCATTAGCTAGTTGCACATTAGCTGGTTGCATTAGCCAGTCGCACATTAGCCGATGGCATTAGCTAGTTGCACATTAGCTGGTTGCATTAGCCAGTCGCACATTAGCCGATGGCATTAGCTAGTTGCACATTAGCTGGTTGCATTAGCCAGTCGCACATTAGCCGATGGCATTAGCTGGTTGCACATTAGCTGGTTGCATTAGCCAGTCACGCATTAGCCAGTTGAACTAGCCGGTCTCCGGTCAGTAGCGACGGCACAAAGTGTCGAACTGAGGTCAACCTGAAAGGGCGCCGTATTAACCTGCTCAAACGACGCATATCGCCTCCCAGTGTTGAGGAGGACGACACGTTCCTGTCAGTTATTCGATTTTCTCAGTTGCATGTTAACTGGAAGAAGGACAGAAGTCCTATTAGACGCCAATATCAATTTTTAAGCATAACTCGATTAAACTGCATGTAAACGCGTGAGTGTGGTACTCTCTGGTTCATGGACTACAAAGCCTTGAGTTTAGAATTTTGGCAACTGGGTTTGCCTCTGGCACAAATGAGTGGGGAAAAATAGACAAATTAATTTCTCATTCATTTTCCCATAGACTCCTATACAATCTGGCTTCTTTTTCCGGTCAGTGGAGTCACCCCCTGCTGGCCATTAGAAAGAATGCTAGTTTAAGGCACTTCTACATTGGCTACACTTTTCAGGTCCGGAGGCTGCCGCCTGGCTTTACCTAGTCAGGGTCATGGTGACTTTCACTCACATTACTGTAGAGCAGTAGTTCTCAACCTTTTTGAGTCGCGACCCCCAATTTAACATGCATGTTGTCCGCGACCCCCGCTCACTGAACACAATCTCACATGCACAGTTTGGATCACCCAAAAAAGAAACAACAAATGACCAAAAAAAGGAAACAAAATGACCAAAAAGGACAGAAAATGACCAAAAAGGTTAACAAAATGACCAAAAAAGACACAAATTGACCACAAAATGATTAAAAAAAACACAAAAAATGACCAAAAAAAGACACAAAATGACAAAAAAACAAACACAAAATGACCAAAAAAAGACATTAACACATGAACACTTTAACACAGTGGAGACAGAGCTGACTTCCAAAATGATTTGGCGACCCCCAGAAGTCATCTCGCGACCCCAATTGGGGTCCCGACCCCAAGGTTGAGAATAGCTGCTGTAGACACACAATCCATCCCTTTCATTCTGAGTCAACATCTGACTTTATTGGCACGACTTTTGGTGGTAAGAAAAAAAAAAGTAAAATATTTCCCCACTGCGCCATCAGACTGACCACATTCAATGACTGAGAGGGCTGAAAAAGCTTTTCATGCAACAATGAACACGGCCTTTGTCTTGTTGGACAACAATGGAGCTCTATGGCACAGAAAAAATGATTGATGTCATCTTTTGGCATCCTAGACATACACTACTGGTCAAAAGTTTTAGAACACACCAACTTTTCCAGAATTTAATTAAAAATGATGCCGTTTAATGTCTCAGTGTACTCTGAAATGAATGCACATTTGCAACATTTAAAATTCTTTATTGAGCATGATAGTGTTTTGAAAGTAAAAAAAAGATTCAAAATCACATTTTATGTTGGACTAAAGGACTAAAAAAAAGACACAAAATGACCAAAAAAAGATACAAAATGACAAAAAAGACACCAAAAGACACAAAATGACCAAAAAATAGACACAAAATGACCAAAAAAAGACACAAAATGACTAACAAAGACATGAAAAGAATTCAAAAATGGACAAAATAGCCCAAGACTCCATAGAGTTAAGTTGTTAACCCATTTCTTGTTCCCTGAAAAAGGCCTACTTGTATAATTCTGAAATGTACATTATTTTTCAGTTTTGGTTAAGCTTACCTTTTTTTATTTACCTCTGGCAGTTCACCACTTACCTTTGTACCCTTTCAAGCTGTTCATTTGACTTGAACTGCTTGAATTTCAATAAAAAACTGGAAAAATTGGGGTGTTCTAAAACTTTTGACCGGGAGTGTATATGATAGTTGGATTAATTAAAAAAATATATAATGCATTAACACTACAAAAATAATAAAATCTTTGGTGGACATATCCTACAAATACTCTATATTTGTAGATGCATCACCACTCTCTGAAAGAAAAACAAAACTATGTTTGGAATACAAAACCATCTTTATACTTATTCATTGTGTTTGCATGGACTGCAGACCTGGAGCAGAACTGTCGGACTCCCCTGGGAAGGTTTTCAGCATCAATAATAATATCTCACTACTTGCTGTTTTGCAGCAGTGCACAGAAATTTGGGAGTGCCAGAAATGTCGGACCAACGAGTGCATGAAAGCTGCAAACACAGGGAAACATTTGTACTTTAGTAAGTCATTGTTCTGATCAGTCATCAGACATCCTCACCTATAGACTGAAGAGAGGAGGCGAGCAGACTGTGGGCGTCATAGACGAGATCACTCAGCAGGAGGTAGACAGAAAAGATTACAGTTTTCCGGCACCTGCTTATAACCATTGTTAGCCCTATAAAGCCAAATGTATCATATTTGATTCACACGTTTTTGAGACCTCTACATCATCAGGTATTAATGATGACTAATTTGAAAATGTGTCAATTTTTGCATTTCATACATTATGCCTTAAATATAGCAACATAAAGTATTTTTCTTATTTAGGTAAACTAAGTAAAGGTTTAACTGACATAATTAGGTTTATTTAGAGTAAAATTGAGAAATCTCTCCAACAATTCAAAGAAATACATCATTTATTTTTTTGGTGTGTATTTTTAGATGGCAATCTGCTGGTTCCACTGGTGGATCCATCATTGCTGCATGAAAAATTCACATCAGCAGATGTTTGATGTTGTATTATATGGAAAAAAAAATATTTTGTATGTTTAAGAAAAATGTTAAAATGAAAATCAAAGTTTTAATTGGTTAAAAATATTAGGTTTTATATGTGTTTGTTAGTTCAAGAAAAACAAACTGTGAGAAACAAATTGTACAAAAAGACCTGATGTATCAAATATGATACAAATTAGAATTCATACATGCAAAATCATATATATATATATATATATATATATATATATATATATTTTTTTTTTTTTAATTTGTCAGCAGGTTCAATAAACACTCCAGTTTAAAAAAAAAACCTGAATTTTCTGGCAATTGTTTCATGGTTCAGGCTTTATAGGGTTAGAGGAAAGGAGGCAGGCAAGAGGGTATTGGATTATAATTACTAGCTGTAAAAAAATGTGATTGCATCAAACTTCCTGGATTATGACAGGAAAATAGGTAAAAAGCAGAAAATTAAGAAAGCGAAGTTAGGTAATGTGTGGGGGAGGTGATTGACAGCTGAAAGTGGTGAGCTCCTGTTGTTAAAGTTGGACTGAAATCAATGCGAGGGAAATGTTACCATTCAGACGGCAGAGCTGTGTACAAAAACGGGCAGAATACAAAACACAGAAGCAAGTTCACATAGTGAAAGCTGCTCCAGAGGTGTGTACATGTAGACGGGCTGATGGGAAACATTTGAGCTGCAGCATGTGCAGCACTCCACTCACATCAATGCAACAGAGATTAACTGTGTTTTCTTGCCGAGCTACGAGGCGCATCGGTGTGCAGAAACTTGTTCCGTGATCAAATGAATCAAGATTTCATTGACAGCTGTGAGGACTCTAAAGGGCATTATGGATAACGGTGGGAAATACTGACAGCTGTTTCCATTAACAGCTGCCTAGTATTGTCAACAATTATCTGTATTAGTCCTTCACTTTCTCAAAAGTGAATAATGAATTGAATAAAGAAAAGCTCTCGGTTGCATTGGGAGCATTTGTTATTTAAAGCAAAGGGGCAGAGGCGAGCATCATGCTCAAATTAATTGTATCCCTTGGCATCAGTGACAAATATGAGGAATGCTAACAAGCTGCAGACTGTTAAAAATGAACGATTTGAATGTAACAGGTAGAAAAACCAAGTGTTAGAATACAGCTGTTGCAGCACCACAAGCTCTGTCAGCGCTTTTTAAATATTTGCCTGTGTGTTTGTGTACACCTGGCTGCTGTTTATCACTTTTTGCACCCAGATGGCATCCAGTGACAACAGTAAAGTCCTGAAAAAACCACCAGGACAGCCGGGACCGTGGCACCAGGTGGAGATGTGTGCTCTGTCATAGAAGGTGTGATATATATACAGCAATTATAAAAATGGAACATAAAAAGAAAGAAATATGTCAACTGGAGGAAAGCAAAAGTCTGTCCCACTTCTCTAGCATGGATTAGATAGGTCAAGGTTGGGGACTCTGGGGTTTGTGTTGCCGTAACAACCCTGTATCGCTTGCTGGCTGCCATGGCAATGCATCAAAAATAGAGTGGTGGAAAAAAACTTTTCATGCTGGCTGGGTGGGCTGGTAGGTTTATAGAAAGAAAGAGAGGCAGAATGTCTTGGTAATATAATTTGCTCCTCATATCAGGACATTTAAATTAGTATGTTTGACTGAGAACACACAGGGATATTTGCTAATTGGATGTTTTGCCCTTTTTCAGCACAAGAAGTCAAATAGCTTTGGTTTAACTTACTAAAACTGGAGTTTTGTGCTGGTAACAGAAGCAAAAGTCTTTAAAGGAGTGCTGCAACTAATACTTATAGCCTATTATTGATTATTCTACTGCTTATTTTCTGAATTAATCAACTAAGTGTATGTAGTATATTATCAAATGTGAGTAAGTGATGAAAAAGGCTATCATGATAAAGCTGAAGATGTTTTCTTTGATCAACACGCCCTTTTACCATCATGAGACAAAGATCCTCTCTTTTTTTGCATGTTAGTTTGAAACTGCACCTTCTGTATAGAGTTTGCATGTTCTCCTGTGTCAGCGTGGGTTTTCTCCAGGCTAAACTGGTGACTCTAAATCAGGGGTGGGCAATTAATTTCCCCAAGGGGCCACATGACCAATACCACGAAGGTTGCAGGGGCCGGACCAAAACTCTGGACTAAATTCTGCTCAATATTAATGTAATCGCTTTATGAAATACAGTAAATTATCTGGTTTTGAGCTGCTACTGATAGGAACACATGTTATGATGAGACTGTTAATGTGGAGTAAATCAAGTATAGCAGTAAAAAGTAGTAAATACTCCAATCACTATATCACTATTCCATTTATTTTAAACACAACTGTAAATGACCTTTAGCAAGGTTCCTATTTATGTTTTTGTATTATAGCTTGTTTTTTCATGTTTGTACATTTTCAAGGTGTTTTACAATGTTGTGATGCTTTTATTTTGAAAAGGTGTCGTCCATTGTGAAACGGGTGCTTTCATTTTGAAAGAGAGTGACAGGAAATAACCAGTAGAACGGTTAAATGAAAAAACGAACGGTAAATAATAACGAGTGCGTCGTAATTCATATAAAGTTGATATAAAGTATCAAAAGGCTTCTATAGTGGCTGACTGACAGGACACAAGGTTTGTTAGAGTTTATTTTATTCTGTCATATATATTAGTGGCTATATTTGTTGTCTTAACTATAGTAAAAGTGCTTGTTAGCTCTAGTGCTAATGCTAATGTTTGCTATTTTTTTCAAAATAAAAGCACTGCGGTTATATTGATTTCTAATTTCTTGGTAACCTCACGCGGGCCGGACAAGGACAGCCAACGGGCCGGATGTGGTCCGCGGGCCGCCCAATGCCCAGGTCTGGTCTAAATTGTCCGTTTGTGTGAATGAGAGCGTGAATAGTTGCCTGTTTTACGTGTCTGACCTGTGATAGCTGCCTGAGTTTTGCATAAGTGGTTAAAGACAATGGATGGATAATCTAAACATGACGCTCAACTAACTAGTTGCTCATAATTTTTTTTTTCCATTCACTAATCGCTCCTCTAATAAAGATGGCCGCACTGTATATAAAGAGCCTGATAGCTCCCCAAAAGTGAAGCCAAAATATCTTGATCGCCCCCTGGTGGCTGGCTTCAGTATTGGCCAATGCTAGCAGATGGGACAGTACCTCAAAGTATACGTCACATCATTTTTTCAAAAAGGTTTTTTTTGTCATTTTGGGTTACTAGTGCAGTGCCCGTAGGAAGTATATATATATTCATATAGTGGGAGATTAAGTAGATTTTTCAATTATGGCAAGCAGTGGTGGAAAAAGTATTAAGATCCTTTACTTAAGTAAAAGTTTTAATACCACACTGTGAAATGACTCCACTACAAGTAAAAGTCCTGCATTCAAGACTTAAGTAAAAATACAAAAGTATCAGTATCAAAATGTACTTAAAGTATCAAAAGTAAAAGTACTCGTCATGCAGAATGGACCCACTCAGATTGTTTTATATATTCTAAATATATTGTTTTGTTATTTGTTTTGCAGTGTTTTGATTTTGTAAAGATAGGGCTCATTTAATTACTTCCTGTTGTAAGATTCAATTTAAAAAAAACTTTAAATTGATCATTTTTTCATGTTAAATCTCAACCTGAAAAGTGACTAAAGCTGGCAGCTAAATGTAGTGGAGTAAAAAGTTCAATATCTGCCTCAAAATGTAGTGTACTGCTAGTTTGTGTAGTTGATGAACTCCAGATATGTATAATGCTATGTCGCCCCCATGGTTTGTGTTTTTTCTTTTTTTTTCCACAAGTAGAACAAGAAAGTTCCGTAAAATGGAAATACCCAAGTAAAATACAAGTAACTCAAAATTGTACTTAAGTAGAGTACTTGAGTAAATGTACTTAGTTACTTTCCACCACTGCATGCAAAGGTATATTATTAAGTAGGCCGGGAAATGATTGGATCTGCTCACAGCAACAATCCAGTTAAAGGAGTTCAAAAGTTTTACCAAAAATCTCCACATTGATTTTGCACATCTTATTCATTCACTGACCTTTTTGTTGAGCTGATGACATTTGGCAAACATATTCTCACATACAGCGTTCTTCCTCTGGGATGAAAACACACTTGTAAATGTTTTTTCCTCGACCAATTTTCCATGTTCAGCGGCAAAAAACACTCAACATCAAAACAGGCCAGCACCAGGTCTTAACCCTCTATGGTAGGCATTATGATGCCAGTTAGGAAAAAAAAAGTTTGGAGTGTTTTTTTTGTCTTAAAATAGGAGAATAGAATAGAATAGAATGAAGAAATTTTATAATTCTTTTTTTTTATTTTTATTTTTTTTTAAGTTTTTGGGGTTTATTGCCCAACATTGTACCATAGTGGTGCACAAGAGAAATTTTTTTAATTAATTTTAACATAATTTATTTAATGAACATATGTAAAAGTATCAGTAGCTTCAACGGGGTACAATACGTAATATTTTAAATTTAAAAACATTATAAATTGCACTTTTTTAACCGGTTTCTTGTCTGAATGTTGCCTGTAGGAAACATTGAACCATTGAACCAACGACCCATTGAAATGAATGTCTTGAACAGTCTAAGTGTATTAACGTTTACTCACCTATCAGTAGGAATAGATTTTTTTCCAGATTGAAAAGTGCCAGGAAATTACGTTTTGGAGGTCATGTGACAAATTAAAGCATTGCTATTGGTTCCCTAAACTCTTCCCTCTTTTTTAAAGTATTGCATCACTCAAAAAAACCCATTGTAGAAATCTGACAGGCCAAAAATGGGTATGTTGCCTGAGGGCAACACCGTACCATAGAGCAGCTGTTCTCAACCTTGAGGTCGGGACCCCAATTGGGGTCGCGAGATGATTTCTGGGGGTCGGCAAATCATTTTGGAAGTCAGCTCTGTCTCCACAGTGTTCAAGTGTTCATGTGTTTTCGTCTTTTTTTGGTCATTTTGTGGTCAATGTGTGTCTTTTTTGGTCATTTTGTTTCCTTTTTGGTCAATTTGTGTCTTTTTTTGGTCCTTTTGTGTCTTTTTTGCTCAATTTGTTTCCTTTTTGGTCAATTTGTGTCTTTTTTTGGTCATTTTGTGTCTTTTTTGGTCATTTTGTGTCTTTTTTTGGTCATTTTGTGTCTTCTGGTCATTTTGTGTCTTTTTTGGTCATTTGTTTACTCTTTTTGGTCATTTTGTTTCTTTTTTGGGTGATCTGAACTGTGCGTGTGTGTGAGTGGGGGTCGCGGACAACATGCATGTTAAATTGGGGGTCGCGACTCAAAAAGGTTGAGAACTACTGCCATAGAGGGTTAATAAACAGTTCTTAATAAGTCAGACACGAGGTGAACTTCAATCAAGCTCAATGAATACTTCGCTACGTTGAAATATTGCAGTGACGCATACAGTTTTGCAACCTGACGGCAGTTTGTAGCAGGCTTAGTAAACATCTCCCACAGATACAGGATCATCTGGTACAGCAGCAACAAACACAGCAGCTCCCACATCTAGTTTGTAGTGGAGGTCTGTTTCTCTGCTTAGTATTCTGCCCCGACTCCTTCAATCTGTATCCTGTCAGTCCACTTCAACATTTCCAATTCAGCATAGTGACATGTTGAAATTTCTCCAGTGCCGACAGACACACAAACAAAAAGTTGGTCCCACGTTTGCCCTTGAGATGGACACAGTCAAAGACGAACTGAAAATCAGAGTAAAGAAGAATGAGGAATGTGTGAAAAGTGGGCTGTGACGAGACGAGACACAATGTTGGCTTCACATTAACGAGACGAGATGAGATTTTAAACTACAATGACAAAATATATGACTGGACCAACAGACTTTTTGATTGATTGATTGATTGATTGTCTTTATTTCGAACATGCAAGCAAGTAAAAAAACAACAAAAAAACAAGTTTAAATATTAATAGATGAATAAATAAAAAACAAAACAAAAAAGCAAAAAAAAACTTTCTGCAAGCTCGAAAGGGAGTAGGAAGAAGTAAAAAAACGTATCGAGTCCTACCCCTTAACAGGTCTCTATATCTATATACATATATATATATATGAATAATCAATATAGTCACATACAAATATTATAAACAATTATATATATATATATATATATATATATATATATACTATAAACAATTTATATTACATTGTAAATACCTATACATGTATATTGTAAATTACTATATAAATATAAATATTATAAACATAAATACAATTACTATGTGTATTACAAAACTACTTCAATTTAACCGAGTTGCACATGCATTTTGAAATGTTTTATTATAACTCTTTACATGCATGATGTAAGCATGAGCTTTTAATAAACTTCTTCTTTCACAGATTGAAACTAAAACTAAAATGTATAAAAAGTTAAAATAAGATAAATTAAAAAACTAAAATCCCCCAGAGGGATAAATGAGACTCCAGAGGTGACGAATGGTTTTCGATCGTCACGTAATTGCTTAGCGACAGTTTCCACCGTGATCACATAAGCAACAGATTAAACACGGGAGACACAACTGTGGCCCCCGTCGCTAACTGTGCACAACATCAGCAGCTGATCAAAACAAAGCATTATGGCTAATTATCATAAACATAGTGATCTTGAATTAACCAGCAACTGTGCACAGTGTCCGTTGCTTGTTGTAAACAGAGATCGCTAAGTGAACACCTCCTGCAGAAGCAGCACGCTAACTGTTAGCCTGTTAGCAATTTGCAGACTGGGCTCTATGGGGTTAACATCCCCTCCGGCTCTGCAGCTGGGAGAGACTGCTGCAGGAGGACTGTGCCGCTTCGATTCGTTCTTACTCTTCTTAACGAGCCACCGGCTCCTCCTTCTCCTCCTTCTCCTCTTTCTCCTCTTTCTCCTCCTCTTCTTCTTTTCCTTTTACTGCCCCCACAGGTCACAAATAGAAGTTTAGATTGCTCACAAATCTCACTCGACTGATTTTTAACGCAACGAGAAATATCGTCAAGTTTAATCTTGCGAGATCTCGTGGCATGAGATCTCGTCACACCCCTAGTGAAAAGAACAGATGCAATTAAAATACCATCATAGAGAGAGCTGCTGGAGACAAATAAAAACAGAAAGAAAGCAGTTTAAAGTGAGCTGGGTGAGACTGAGGGGAGAGAAGAGGAAATCTGAATGAAAAAGTGAGGCAGAGGATCAAAGCCGGAAAGGAGAGAAGGATTAAAAATGTCAATATGGTCAATGAGGTGAACGGCAGTTAATGACATTCTGTCTTTTATCTCTCTCTGTGTCTACAGGAAGCCAGACTTCAGACCGGGGATCCTGGAACAACACACAAACACAGACATACACACACACACACACACACACTCAGATACATTTGATCATGACATAAAAAGCTTCTTAACTGAACTGGAAGCAGTGTTTTGTGCCTTAGGCGTCCAGGTGACACAGAAACACACACATCAAAAGCAGTTGAAACAGAAAGACAGCAGTTTGTGTGTGCAGGTGAGTTAAGCAGGTGTTTATTTGGCATCAGATGAACATGGGCAGAGCAGACAGCTGGCATAAAGTGGGCACTGCAGGGGTCTTACCCTCGGATTACAGTTTAGCAGATTAGAGCTAAGCAGCAGTCACCTCAAGCTCACCAGCCTCATGAAACTTACGCCGCCAGCCAATATGGCGTGCACAAACACACACACACCGGCACAGCTGTAGAACACAATTAAATTAGTGCAGCTGGCAGACGGTGTGCAACCCCAGCTTAACACCATACACACATTAAATCACTGGCACAAAGACGCGCTCGCACAAACACACTGGGATGCAGGACAGACGCTCGCCCCCACCCTCCCTCCCATCGTCCTCGCAAAGCCAGCTGGAGAGAAGATGAGATTTGGGGCTGATTGGTTTTGTCTTTTTTTCCACCGCAGCCTCTGCACATCACTCCATCCACCACTTTCTCCTTTCCTTGGCGCAGCTACATCCCCCGGCGAACCATCGTCATAAAAATCTTTTTTTCCGTCGGAAGAAAATCGGACAATCGGCTTGTGATGCTTTGATTACTTCCAAAGTTATTTTCTCCTTTTTTGTTGTTTTTGATTTGGTTTTTGATTTCTATGACCACAAAGTGGATCAGTGAAAGGACTTCTTGATTGGTTGTTGGACTTTTTTTTATTTCTTAATACTATATCAGCCAGGCTTGGCTAACAAACTGACATCTCCAAGGTGATGTTGGCAGATGGTTTACTCATGAAATCTGCTGCTGCTCTCATTTTTTCCATTAAGTTTTTATCATTCATCGCCAAGAATTGAAAGTTTTTATCCCAACTTTTATAAACTTTGTTTGAGAAAAGCGTGCAGAGACTGGCATCAGAGAGGAGCTTTAAACTCAACACGACTGTTATTCACCAAGTAGCTCTCAGAGGCTCAGTGAAACAGGCAGAGACACACAATGGAGTGAAAGGGGTGAAAGAGTAGAAGAGAGACCTTGAGACGGAGAGGTTGAACCTTGAGAGAAAACCAAATAGAGAAGATAAAAAAATACAGAAGAGAGAAAAAAACGGCACATAACTGAGGAACCAAGCAGCGAAGGAGAAAAGAGAGGGAGAAAAGAGGTATTTTTCTGGTCTAGGATGGCTAGAGACGTGATGGAACACCCTTCAGGCCAGACCTCCTCCCTTCTACCGCTCCTCCTCCCTCTCCACCTCCTCCCATCTTCCCTCCCTCTCTCCGCTGCTCTCAACTAGTCTGCCAGGTTTCTTTGGCTACGTCGCTTCAGTGCAACGAGAGAGAAAGAGAAAAGGAGAGAAAGCAGAGCGTTGGAGCCCAGCTCAACATTCACACAGATGGCAGAGGAAACGAAAGGGACCTGCTGCATCCCTCAACACCATGCACTGGATTTCACTGAAGATGGACAATGCACTTAATCCCCCCCAAAAAAGAGGGAGGGAACAGAGAGAGGTAAAGACAGTAGAAGCCAGAGAAGTTAGAAAGTAAAGAGAGAGAGATTGAAAAGGATAGAAAGGTTGGAAAAAGCAGAGACTGTGATCGAAGCTGAAGGAGAGATCAGCGCTCATTGAAAGCAACGGCAGCAGTCAGGCTACAGCTGTATGTAATTCAGCCGCTACTCCTGTGTGTGTGTGTGTGTGTGTGTGTGTGTGTGTGTGTGTTGAGTGTTTGTGTGTGTGTGTGTGAGACGGAGAGAGAGGGAGAGAATCCAGCGGGAGACGAGGGAAAGCGTAGGAGAATCGCTGAGCGCACAGCTTGACTGTGAGACAAATTGACTCTGACACATTGTCCTCCGTCAGTGTGTGTGTGTGTGTGTGTGTGTGTGTGTGTGTGTGTGTGTGTTTTACTAGGCTGATACAGTGAGTGATCCTGTGGTCCAAAGTGTTAGTCAGGGGGTCGTGCCAATCACGCTGACCAGGCCTTGGTGGTCGTTGGGTGGAGGTGGTGGTGGGCTGGGGACGGTGGCAGGCCTCGGGGTGGGGGCATGGCCGTGGGGGGGCCGCATCCCGTCCTCCACCCTGCACCGGGACAGGCGGTGGGGCTGGGGGTCCTGGGGCGGAGGTCCATTCAGGGGAGCTCCCAGACTGTCCGAGCTCAGACCCTGGCTGGGCGGAGGGACGGCGGCGGCGGCGGGAGGCGGAGGTAGTGCGGGCGGAGGAGGCGGGGCGGAGAAAGCAGGCAGGGTGAGATGTTCCCGCAGGGTCTGGGTCCTCCTCGGCTCGCTGGTCCTGGTCTTCCTCACCTCGCTCTTCTTCTCCGTGTCGCTCCGTGGGGGCGTCGGCTTCAACTACCTGGAGCCGCCTGGGTGGGAGGAGTCGAGGCGGGTGAAGCTCGTCCCGAGCTACGCCGGCGCACACAGGCTGTCGCCGTCTGACGCGTCACAGCAGAAGACCTGCTCCTGCCCACGCTGCGTCGGAGACCCCGGGGTTTCTGATTGGTTCGATGAGAACTACGACCCGGATATCTCCCCGGTTTGGACCAGAGACAACATCCAGCTGCCCTCTGATGTCTACTACTGGTGGGTGGTAAGTAACAATATCATTTAACTTTACATGTTTACAATTATTATTAACCCATTGAAGCCTGGAAAGCGGATACGTCATTTTGTAGTATTTGTATAAGCTCTCAAATACTTTTTGAATGTCATTTCTATCTGCTACAGAGGCTGAAAAATCTGTTATTTAGTAGAAGAGTTGACACTTCTGTTGAATTTCCAGAAAAACTTCAGGTTTTAGGGGCTGATTTTAAAATCGCCCAGAGGTTTTACAGGCGTTTCAGGCCTCAATGGGTTAATTGAGGTGACAAGTACTGTGAATTTTAAATGTGTCTTGTATCGGGAGGTTATTAATTTACCGTTAAAAAACATTATTCCATTTCTTTAAAAACAAGTAAATGCAACAAGTGCCACCAGATGCGCATATTATAAGAGTAGGTTTTGTCGTTTCTGATGGCATACTTTTATGTTTGTAGAGATGTTTGTTTAGCTTTCAGCCATTTCATCTCAGTGGCACTGACCGTTTGGATGAAGGGCTGTTCAATGTATATTGCTGTATGCTGCTGTGTCTTATTTGAAACTACCACTGGATATGGCTGTCACCATAAAGGGTGTTTCCCCTTCAGCCCAATACCTGGAATGAGGCGGGTCTCACTCGCCTAAATGCCTCTAATTTGAATATGAGCCGTCTTTTGACGGGACTTTTTTCGTCCCTGTGGAAGAGCAGGGCCATTTTTCTCCCCTGAAAAAAGCCTGGTTACTGATCGGATAGAAGACTAAGCAGGATGTGATATAGTACTCAACGCCACAACAACACGCCGACGAAGCAGTGTTGCCAACTTAGCAACTTTGTTGCGATATTTAGCCGGCCCCGCGGCTCGTTAAGAACGAGTCGAAGTGGCAAAGTCCTCCTGCAGCAGTCTCTCCCAGCTGCAGCTGGAGCCAGAGGGGATGTTAACCCCTTAGTCTGAAAATTGCTAATAGGCTAATAGTTAGCTCTGTAGTGTGTATGTGCTGCTGCTGCAGGAGGTGTTCACTTAGTGATCTGTGTTTGTTTACAACAAGCACCAGACACTCTGTGCTCAGTTAGTGATGCCGGTTAATTCACAATCACTATGTTTATGATCAGTGGAGACGCTGTGCATAATTAGCCATGCTGCTTTGTTTATGATCAGCTCCTGACGTTGCGTACAGTTAGCGACGGCGGCCACAGTTGCGTCTCCCGTGTTTAATCTGTCTATGTGATCAGGCATTCTTATCGCCCAATAAACGGCTCCGGAGGATCGTAAACCACGCCTCCTCTACGGAGAAATGAACGGCTGGTTTCCAGACCACATCTCATTTGAGATTAGTCTGGTGTTAGCCAGGCTACGTGAGATATACATTTACAAATAAACCGACATAGAGGGAGTAATAATAATCTCTCTGCATCTTCCTCATCCTCCCCTGTCATTGAGCCAACCAATCCCATCTTACAAGTACTACAAGCTCCTCATGTATCTCTGCCAGTCACATGTCATGGTGGAACATGACATGGTTGGTCACTGGGCTTAAACCACTACTGAGTCTTCAGAGAGGGATGGGAAGCACTTACTTCAAGAAAACGTGCATTAACAGCCTTTCTCAGTGTGTGTGTGTTTGTGTTTGTGTTTGTGTGTGTGTGTGTGTGTGTGTGTGTGTGTGTACTCATTTGGCTCAGTTTCCTTCAGTGGCCAGTCCAGAGTCCTATTTCAGAGCTGTAGCCCCCGTTGAACTCTAAAATGGCAGAAAACTGCAAACACAGGCCAACAGCTGCCAAGTCATTAGGTCACACTGCAACAGGGAGGTGATGAACTGGGGGAGAGAAAGGAGGAATAAATGAAGGGAAGAAAAGATGGCGAGAGGGAGGGATCACATACAGAACAAAGCATAGAAAGATGTCAACATGGGGGAAAAGAGGGAAATGGGACTAAGGAATGAAACAGATTTGCAAATAAAGTAGATATAAAGGGAGAAAGGAGGACAGAGCAAGAAAAAAGAAGCATGTGGAAGAGAATGATTTAAGGAACCAGAGAACAAACAGAAGAAAGACTCCAGGCAGACTAAACATACCGATCTCTGCAGGCCTATTAGAGCAGTGTTTCTGTGTTTGACCTTGTGTTTTCCTATCAGGAACATCATGTCCAATTGCATGCGGTCATCTGGCACTTACATGCAGCCTTGATGCTAGTGTATTGTACACAACTCTCTAGTACCACTTTGGTTGGAAAAACAAACCTCCTGTGTTTCCTCTTGGATTTTTTGCAACAGTGAGAGTGTGGTGGGTAGGGATGGGTACCTTTCACATTTGAACCGATATGGTATCGATACCCGGTACCTGGGAATCGGTACCGGTACTCAACAGTACCAATTTTCGGTACTTTTGCGTTTGTTTATGTGATAATAACTGTTAATTTGTTTAATAATAAAATCAAATTTTTTCAATTCAACATATTTATTTCTCAAAATATAAACTTTAAAAAATTTATCAAAACAATATAAAATCCAGGATGAGCAGTGCTTTATTGTTTTATTGTAACATGAAGGTTGCAGTGTTATCAAAGAATGCAGAGGAGCGCTCTCAGGTGGCAAGTGCACGGAAGAGAAAAAAAAAAAAAAAAGGTGGCAAGTGCACGTGTGATTTGTTGTGATGACGTCGTAGCTGTGCTGCGCAGCACCGGTCAGACAGTATTGTGGGCGTGGCATGGTTGGAATAAACAAAGTTGAGTCGGGCTGCTCTGTGCACATATCGAGGATGACGCAGGAGTCCGAGGGATTTAATTTCAGCAAGGCAGTTTGGAGTAAAGTGGCAGGTAATATTCCTGAGTTGAAGAGCGGAGTATTAGCGGAGGACCGGAGATGCAACAGCTAGCTGCTAGCTGCTAATGACTGGTCTACAGAAGAATGGAGAGAGGAAACGGAGTAAGGAAGGTCCAATCTGGAGGCAGACGAAGGCCAAGCCCGGGTAGAGACATTGGAGAGATAGCAGCTGGCGGCTAGCAGGCCTAGAGCCGGGCTTTTGGTCTCTATGCCGGGGTGGAAGAGGGCAGCAGCTGGTGGCCGCGGTGAGCAGACAGGACCAGACGAGTAGGTAAATAAAAAAAATAAAAAATAGTGCGATCGTCAGCACGCTTGTTAATCAAAGACGTTAAATGAAAACAGGTTGAAATCAATGATCAGTTTAAAGTTAACGCCGTTAAGGTACCGAAACATGGTACCGTTTGATTTGACATGAATCGGTACTCGGTAGTACCGACGGAATTCGGTCGGTACCTATAAAAGTACCGAATTCAGTACCCATCCCTAGTGGTGGGGTTATTTTATTCACCACTTTGTGTCTTTTATGCATCAATTTATGGTAGAAATCTCTTTTATTTGTGTAAAGTGAAACAAAATTCATGTGATTGGTGACACTTACAATAAGTATTGTCCTGTATTTACTAGATGCACCCAAGAACACATCAAGGCAAATCATATCACTAACAGGCACACACACACTTTGTTCACCACACTTTGGCAGTTGGTTTCCACCAACGCTGCCTGAAAAAATGCTGCACTTGCACTGTGGTTTTCATGAGCTGGCCAGTTATTGCCAGCCTGTCATTGTTCCAGCTTCTCATCCACACAGTGGGGAGAGAGCAGACGGCCATTCATTTGACTACAGTGGAGCAGACAGCTCCACAGAGTTCGACATAGTTCAAGGCAAAATTGTGTAATTGTGACTTCAATATATTAATAAAATTCTAAAGAAGCGATTGCAATCATTTTGGATTGCAGGAACACAGGGGCTGTCTTGGAAAGGTTTTGGATAAATAGACAACTTTGCCAGAAATGGAAACTAGGGATGGACGTTTGGAAGGAACCAGCCAACTCCATTATCTATAACATTAACAATCAATTATTCGTTTTAATCGCTATGTTTTTACACATACTCCAGTATGTATAAAAACATGCATACATGGGCAAAATAAAAGATATATATATATATATATACGGTACTATGCAAAAGCCTGTTTTGATAACCAACGCTTTTGTTTTGAAAGGACAAAAAGACTAACTCTAAACTACCTCTAGTGAGATTAAACTGTAAAGATAACATCAAGGAGTTCAATGTTTTATGTTTTAGCCCCCGAAGAGGCATGAGGTTAATTTTCACAGTAATCTTGCATATTTAATCGAGTCCCGGCCCTAATCAATATACATGTTTTTATGGGAATTTCTTGTATATAGTTGTATTATATTTGAATTTCATCTTTATATGTTCATATTTGCAACCTATGTTTACATTTATAGGTCCAAAACAGTTCATTGAGCATATTTGTGGTTTTTATTGTAATAAATCGTATAATTTTATTTCAGATTTCATGATGTTTCTGTATTTTGGGGCTCAATATGTTAATAAAGTAGGTTAAAGTGAAAATAAAAAGTCAGATCATGGTGAAGTTGTGCTGAAAAAAAGGATTTTGTATGTGGTATATAAAGGGCAAATAGGCTCAGACCCCAGAGGAATAAGTAGTATAGATAGTAGAATTAAGTAGTAATAGTTTCATGGTGCGTTCGCCTTCATGTTGCTTGGGTTTTTTTATGTTTACTTCCAACTTTCCAACCAATAAGAAACATATTGCAAGCATATTTCCAGCTCTCCCCCTACGTACACATTCCTAAAAGGAATAAGCATGCTGTAACTTATTTTTATTTAAGAATCAGGCCTTTATTTTACTATTAGACTCGTGTATTTTTTGAACAGCATATTGTACAAGTGAAGGGGAGCTGGAGCTCTGACTGTTGGGAATAGGAGGACATAATAAGACATTGTTTCCTGGCAAAGAGTTCAGGAGGAAGACATCATCATAAGTGCTCCCCAGTCAATTTCTTGCTTTTCTCTCTTCTAAGGGGAAATTATTTCGTCCAAAGTGGTTCAATATGGAAATTTCATGTAGCCAAACACAAAAAAACGTAAAATAGCCTCTCTGCTTTGTCTGTCTCTCTTTTTTTTTTGCATCACTTGACTTCTAATCCTGAGTCCAATCACCCAAGTTAAGGAATGAAAAGAAACATTTGTTAGCATGATTGGAGTATATGCTCTTCAATCAAAACTAATGTGTTTTTGTGCACTCCTGCCTCAGGGGTGGAAAGAATCAAGCATTAAATGAAAAAGCAACATTTTGGAGAATGATTTGTTATTCAGGACTTAAGTGATGTTTTTGTTTGGTGAAACATTTTCACATTTAAGACTATAAACACTCAAAACTGCCAATTTTCGTTGATTTAGTGAACCAGTGAGTCTTACCCGCTACTTTGATTGAATTGAAAAAAACTCTAGGTGATTTTTGATGAATAAATTTGCAGCTTTTTATGATATTGAGAGGTGAAAATAAATGCTTGAATGGAAGCTGCCTTCCGAAGACGGCTCTCTATAACCGAGTTGTGTGTAATATTCTTCTGTAGGAGCTATTTCCTTTATGCTCCCTATACATCAGAAGACTTTGGAAGAGTTTTTAGTCTCACACTGAGACTCTAGACAGACTGTCAATCTTTCAGGGTCACTATTTACAAGACTACAACTAGATTCTTGTTGCATTTTTTTTCCTACCATGCAATTTTTCCCATCATGCTCTTAGTAAAATCTTACAAAATGGAGGAGAAGCAGCTTTTGGCTCCAGCTGCTCTAGTGTGTGCAGTGGTTTGTGTTGGAAAACAAAAAAAAACAACAACAAAAATAAAAGAAGACGCCACAAAATGCCCCTCAGAAAGCTGAAAAAGGGTTTCTGTTTTTCTGACATGAAATGAAAAGTTGACTATTTTACAGTAAAATATAGATATAGATAGATAGATATAAGGAAGATAGATAGATAGATAGATAGATAGATAGATAGATAGATAGATAGATAGATAGATAGATAGATATAAGGAAGATAGATAGATAGATAGATAGATAGATAGATAGATAGATAGAAGGAAGAATAAAGGAAAGGAAAATTTAGAAATGCATTCATGATATACATTTATGTCCTATTTAATTATAATTTGTTTAATTGAATAATTATATTTACCAGCTCTATCAACTTTCTTTTAGTTAATCATACATTAATCATTAACCATCCATTATTTATTTATGTATACATTTATTTATACATTTTAACTGGGTCTCCTTACTGTTCTCTTTACCAAGAACCATCTAAATATATGACATCACTATATTTTTATTGAGGATTGAGCTTACTATCATTATTGTGATGTTCCTTTTTCCTGTGGAAGTGGTTTTACTGGTCTTACTGGAACCAGGGACCTTTCCCTGCTCATCTATTGGTTGGTGATTGTGTGACGTCACTGCGACTTGAGATAATATCAAACACGTTGATATGATCCAAACCAAGACTAGGAACAGACTGATATGAAACAGCGCAGATTACTACCTTGAACGTAACCATGGAGATGACGGAGCGCCGTGACTCCAGTAAAACTCCTAGATTTACTAAAGACTTTCAGTTTCTAGTCTGGGACTGGGGAAATCTTTTGGTGTAAGCTCAGCATTAGTTGGATTATTGTATTATCATTATTTATTTTTAATTACCAGACCAAATAGGTATTGGGCATTGATTAAGGCAGCTATTCTCAACCTTCGCGAGATGATTTCTGGGGGTCGCCAAATCATTTGGAAGTCAACTGTGTCGTCTCCACTGTGTTAAAGTGTTCATGTGTTAATGTGTTTTAGTCTTTTTGGTCATTTAGTGACTTTTTGGGTCATTGTGGGTTGTTTTTTTTAGTCATTTAGGGTCTTTTTTGGTAATTTTGTGTCTTTTTTTTGGTAATTTTGTGTCTTTTTTGGTAATTTTGTGTCTTTTTTTTTGGTAATTTTGTGTCTTTTTTTGGTAATTTTGTGTATTTTTTGGTCATTTTGTGTATTTTCTGGTCATTTTGTGTCTTTTTTTTCATATTGTGTCTTTTTTGGTCATTTTGTCTTTTTTGATAGTTTTGTGGTCAATTTGTGTCTTTTTTTGGTCATTTTATGGTTTTTTTTTGTCATTTTGTGTCGTTTTTTGGTCATTTTGTTTCTTTTTAGGGCTGTTTTGTGTCTATTTTTGGTCATATTCTGTCCGTTTTTGCTTAATTTTATGTAATTTTCATTGGTCATTTTGGTCAGAGAGATGTTTAAGTTGTTGTCTGCTTCATTATTTGTCCAAAAATTAACCAAAATGTGGATCCTGTCTGGACAATAGACTTCTTTTTGCCCGAGTTTTAAAAGTGAAGGAACTATCGTACAAATAGCCACTATTAGCTTGTTTCAATTAGTGTTAAGTTTAATGGGATTCCACTATTAAAACTTACTGAGCCTAAACTAAATGCTTAACAGGAATATGTTAATCAGTAAAATCAAGCAGTTACTCTCGCATAATGAGCTGTTAGAGAACTTCAAACTGTTTTCAGGGATCCAAGAGATATACGACACTTTCCAAATGTCCAATCTTGCCTCATCTAATAACAGCAGAGGTAGAAAAGGTATTCAGATCTCTTACTTCAGTAAAAGTACCATTACCACACTGTGAAATTACTCCACTACAAGTAAAAGTCCTGCATTCAAAACTTACTGAAGTAAAAGCACAAAGTATCAGCATCAAAATGTACTTAAAGTATCCAAAGTGAAAAGTACTAATTATGTTAAAAGGACCCACTCAGATTGCTTTATATATTCCAAATATATAATAGGATTATTATTATTGATGCATTTATGTATGCAAGGTAGGATTAATTTTAACTACTTAATATACTGTTAGGAGGTTTAATAAAAAAATAAAAAAAGTCTAATAACTTGAAATTGATCATGTTTTTATGTTAAATCTAACTAACTAACTAACTTTTTATGTTAAAAGCAACTAAAGCTATCAGCTCAAGTGTAAGTATAAAGTTACATAAAATGGAAATACTCAAGTAAAGTACAATTACCTCAAAATTGTACAGTACTTGAGTAAATGTATCCTGATCCTGGCTGAATTTGGCTGCTACTTAGTTTCATAAAAGCAGCGGCGCATAATTCACCATGGAAATATGTTCTGTGATGTTTTATTTTTTATTTTAACAGTGCAATAACGGATAATAGCGGACTTTCGGTCCCTGTAAACACAATAAACAAATGTCTAACTTTCTGAATGGCATAGCTATATATACTTTGCACATAGTACATCATCATCTGACGCATAGAAATTAATTAACAATAACTTTAGCGACTGAGACGGCATTAATTAACTTAACCGGCAATGTATCATAATAGCTAAATATTTTGCCATTTGTTTATGTTTATGTTTATGTTTTTGCTTGACTTTGCACACACGTTTTGTAAGTTATGTGACAACATTCAGTGTAAACTGAAAATACTTATTTAAATGCAAACTGTGCCGCCGGCGTCGCTGTTTCTACTAGCAAAACGTTTTAAGAGACATGAGACTTCCTATATTTCCTCTGAAGCCTCATGTGAAGTGACGTCCGTTTCTAATGACAGCGGCAGCGGATCACGGATTATTTTTTTATTAGCCTATTATTTGCGTCTGTATGTAGACTATCCTGGTGATAAATTCATTATTTAATATCCCAGAACATGATGGTTTTATTTGGTTAGGTGATTAAAGGGAAAATGTAAATGATGTGACTCATATCACACCTCCACTGAACCATCAGCCTCACGTGGGACTGAATGGGAAACAATGTAAAGTATTTCTTGCTGACAGACAGACAGACTCTCTACTGTTGTTTTTCTCTTTAATAGTATCCATAATAAATCTGAATGGGGGAAATAACAGATCATGAAAGGAAAAATAGCTTCTCGAATGATTTTTCTTCACATTATTATATATGTAGAAATATGTTTGTGGTCTTTTTGTTCTTCAGACCCACAATAAAACATTTTTTTAAACCCATGGCGAATCTGAAGATAAGTAAAATATAAAACTTGTGAGTGAGCTCATTTAGTGTCTTTTTTGGTAATTTTGTGTATTTTTTGTGTCTTTTTTTTTGGGTCATTTTGTGTCTTTTTTTAGTCATTTAGTGTCTTTTTTGGTCATTTTGTGTATTTTTTTAGTCATTTAGTGTCTTTTTTGGTAATTTAGTGTCTTTTTTGGTAATTTTGTGTCTTTTTCTGTCATTTTGTGTCTTTTTCTGTCATTTTGTGTATTTTTTTGGTCATTTTGTGTCTTTTTCTGTCATTTTGTGTCTTTTTTTGGTCGTTTTGTCTTTTTTGATAGTTTTGTGGTCAATTTGTGTCTTTTTTTGGTCATTTTGTCTTTTTTGATAGTTTTGTGTTCAATTTGTGTCTTTTTTGATAGTTTTGTGGTCAATTTGTGTCTTTTTTTTGGTCATTTTGTTTCCTTTTTTGGTCATTTTATGGGTTTTTTTTTGTCATTTTGTGTCTTTTTTGGTAATTTTGTGTATTTGTGTATGGCGAATCTGAAGATAAATAAAATATAAAACTTGTGAGTGACACACTATAAAATATCCACAACAAATATTAACTGTAGAAATAAATCAAATCGTATCATTCTTACACTGTATCGATTCGTATCGGTTTGTAATAAAAGTATATAGTTTTTGAATCGTATCGTAACCTGTGTATCTATATGCAAATCGAATCGTTTATCACAGAGAGATGTGCAACCATATGATGCATTAATCTCCAATTAGTATACTTATGTTATAATGAGAGTAAGGTTGAACTGAGGAACAGCTGGTGCAATGGCTCCCAGAAGTATCAATGTTCTGCCAATTTGAAATATTAGTTTATAGCAAGTGAAAAAGAAAGAGGTATTTACTTGAAAGTACATGCCAGGAAGCTTTTACTTTAGGAGTCAGAGGACAGCTGAGAGGAAGGAAGCAAGACGGCATTTGGTTTAGACTGCCAAAATAACATCTGCCAAAAAATTAGAAGCCCCTGAACAACAGCAGCACAGCGAGCCAAGCTGGCTCTGGCACCATGCAGGGAGTCAGAGGCAGGAGAAGGCAAAGGATGAAGGGATCAAGGAGGGTGGAAGAACAGAGAGGGAGAGTGAAAAATGCAGAGAGGTAACGGCATGAGAAGCAAAGTCAGAGAGAGTAAGGGGGAGTAAAATAAAGATTTAGGCCCCGTTTACACCAGGACGCTCGCGGGTGAAAACGACAAAATATTTTATCGGAAGTGCCTTTCGTTTAGACGGTGACGGCGTTTTTGGGGCTTAAAAACGCAAAAATCTGAAACCACCCTCCAAAGTGTAAAAGTGTAATCCTCTCCTCCGTAGCGTGTCGTCTACACTGACAAGACACAAAACTCTGATCTGATCTGCTCACGTCACGTATGTGTTTACGTCACATACATGCTCCAGGACAGGAAATAAAGAAACGTGGGATTATTTCCATGGTGGGACCTTCAAGCTGCTCTGGCAGCTCTAATAAACTTACAGGAGTCTTTCCACCAAATGTCCAGGATATGTACAGATAGTATTAGTGAACAGAGAAGGATCTGGAATTACCTCCATCACATTCTGGATGCAGCGATTGGTGGGAGGAGCCAGACGGCTGTGAACGAGACCTGGGAGATCTAGTGATGGAGGAGAACTTTGTGGAAGGAGGAGTAATGGACAAAAAAAGACACAAATTGACAAAAAAAGACCCAAATTGACCACAAAAAGACACAAATTGACCAAAAAGACACAAATGGACAAAAAAGACACAAATGGACAACAAAAGATGCAAAATAGCCAAAAAAAGACACAAAATAACGGAAAAAGACACAAAATGACAAAAAAAAATACACAGAATGGCCAAAGACAAAAATTGACCACAAAAAGACGCAAAATAAGCAAAAAAAGAGACACAAAATGAGCAAAAAAGACACTAAATGACCGAAAAGGATGCAAGATAACCAAAGAAAGACACAAATTGACCACAAAAAGATGCAAAATGGCCAAAAACCAGCCAGAGGGCTTTGGAGGAGACCTGGGAGATCTAGTGATGGTGGAGAACTTTGTGGAAGGAGTAGCTGATGAAAATGTGTGGCGTGAAAACTTCTGCATGCCCAAAGATGCTCTTATGGCTTTAAGTGATGCCGCCTGGCTGCATACAATCCAATTTCACACACTTTTGCGTCACCGTATGCAGCAGATTTCCTCCCGAAAACGCTCGTCTAAACGAGGAATAAAAAGTGAAGACGAGACGCCACTTTTGCGTCTTCTGTTCAGACCGTCCTCGTGTTAAAGGAGCCTTAGTGGTCTCTGATCAGCACTGATGAGCTGCACGGTGCACAGGCATCCCGGAGAGTCAAAGAGATGAAGAAAGACAAGAAGAGGAGAAACAAAGAGGGAGCAAGGGAAATTAAAGAGAAGGAATTAGACATGAGGGTAAGGAGACTGCTGGATTGGATGCATGAATGAAAATGTAAGCGAATGAGGTCTGTGTTGGGAGAAGCGAATTAAGGCCGATGGTGGGTGAAAAGGAAGTGGTGACAAAGGAGTGGGAAAATGAAGATTGGTGTGTGGGAGAGAGGGAGGAAGACTGAAAGGAGGAGAGCGTTATGAAGAGGAACAGCCTTGTAGTGGCAGCCAAAATCCTTTTGTGCACTTTTCTGTGTGCATTATTGTTTTAGGGGATTTTTTATGTGCGTGCAGGTGCTGGCTTTGTCTTTACACGCATGGATGCACGCTCGCCTGTGTCGTTTGGCAAACGTGCCAAGATTTGTTCTTCTTTTTAATCGGACAACTTCTCTTTGTCAGCGATTATGTGTCATCATTCTCTTTTGAAGTAATAATAATAATAAATAATAATACATTTTATTTGTAATGCACTTTACATTACAGGAAATCTCAAAGTGCTACAGGTTAAAAGCATAACATTCTAATTATAAAAAGGATAAAAAAGGAAAAAAACAGCTAAAAACAGAAAACATACATACATAATCTAAAAACCATCTAGATGGGAGGAACCAAGGTTTTGCTAAAAAGGAATGTTTTTAGTCCCACAACGAGGCAGTTCAGAACCAGGATCCAAAAAAAATCAAATACACATTTAAATGAACAGACAAAGCAGAATTTTACTTGCAACTGTGAACATGTGACTTCACAATAATCGTTGCTTTTTTAGAACACAAGTACTACAGTGTCAATATGCAGTGACTAGAGCAGGGGTGGGCAATTAATTTTCCCAAGGGGCCACATGACCAATGTTACGAAGGTTGCAGGGGCCGGACCAAAACTCTGAACTAAATTCTGCTCCATATTAATGTAATCGCTTTATAAAATACAGTAAATTATCTGGTTTTGAGCTGCTACTGATAGGAACACATGTTATGATGAGACTGTTAATGTGGAGTAAATCAAGTATAGCAGTAAAAAGTAGTAAATACTCCAATCACTATATCACTAGTCATTTTAAACACAACTGTAAATGACCTTTAGCAAGGTTCCTATTTATGTTTTTGTATTATAGCTTGTTTTTTCATGTTTGTACATTTTCAAGGTGTTTTACAATGTTGTGGTGCTTTTACTTTGAAAAGGTGTCGTCCAGTGTAAAACGGGTGCTTTCATTTTGAAAGGTAGTGACAGGAAATAACCGGTAGAACGGTTAAATGAAAAAACGAACGGTATATAATAACGAGTGCGTAGTAATTCATATAAAGTTGATATAAAGTATGAAAAAGGCTTCTATAGTGGCTGACTGACAGGACACACTGTCATATATATTAGTGGCTATATTTGTTGTCTTAACTATAGTAAAAGTGCTTGTTAGCTCTAGTGCTAATGATAATGTTTGCTATTTTTTTCAAAATAAAAGCACTGCGGTTATATTGATTTCTAATTTCTGGCTAACCTCACGGGTCTGGACTAGAGTCTACCTTAGAAAGCATCGATGTTAAAGGAGAACAATTTTTCATCTCTTACAAAACAACAGGTACCAATATAAAACCTGAAATAGGTTTTGCTGCTATAATACTTTGTCTTGTTCATGCTGGCCATTAAAAGATCCTTCCTAATGCACTTCCACTGGAAGTAATGGGGGCCTGAATCCATAGCAGATGGTGCCAGCCTGATAAATGTCAATGAGTGAGTTCATAAGTGAGTTAGTAGCTCATTTCATGTGGTGCTTTACATCTAAACATAAGTAGAGTCAGGTTTCCAATGCTGCTGCAACACTGACCATTACTAACTCCCAGAGGTGGAATGTAACTAAGTACATTTACTTAAGTACTCTACTTAAGTGCAATATTGAGGTACTTACACTTTACTTGAGTATTTCCATTTTATGTAACTTAATACAGTGCAAAAAGGTGTTTAAAAACAAGATAAAACACTAAATCTGATGGAATTTATCTTGCTGCATGGACAGATAATTTCACTTGGCAGGATTTCTTAAATTAAGATCATTAATTTCTTATTTTAAGCGTACAACATGCTTATTTCTAGATTTAACTCTTAAAATGAGATAAACTAAAGTTCGACACTTTGTGCCGTTGCTACTGATCGGCTAATGCGACCGGCTAATGTGACTGGCTAACGCAGCCGGCTAATGTGACCGGCTACTGCGGCCTGCTAATGTGACCTGCTAATGCGACCGGCTAATGTGACCGACTACTGTGACTAGCTAATGTGACCGGCTACTGCAACCAGCTAATGTGACCGACTACTGCGGCCTGCTAATGTGACCGACTACTGCGGCCTGCTAATGTGACCGACTACTGCGGCCTGCTAATGTGACCGACTACTGCGGCCTGCTAATGTGACCGGCTAATGTGACCGGCTACTGCGGCCTGCTGATGTGACTGGCTACTGCAACCAGCTAATGTGACCGTCTACTGCGACCAGCTAATGTGACCGGCTTTCTTAGATGTTTTTGTTCCGGGGTCATACGCCAGTACGGGGTTTAGAGCATGTGGTGCATGTGCACATGCATTTTCTTGTCATACATGCCGGCCAATTCCAATCACATTATCTGGGTGTATTAATCAGAGTTGGAGAACTCTGACATCAGTCGGACTAACACGTTTACATGTACTTCAGTTGTGCAGTTATAGTCGGATTAAGGCAATAACTTATGTGTCCTAAACATACTGACTGTTTATTTGCTCCAAAGCATCCGATGGCCTTAATTCCCTTTTTGTTTTTGCAAAATTTCCAAAGTGTGCCTAAAATCTGCTTTACAATTGAATGAAGACACTGCTATATACACAGACACCCATTCATGCTCACATTCAATCCAATTGAGAATAAACATTTGACCTAAAGTGTGTGCATGTGTGTGTGGGTGAAAGCTGGAGAACCAAAAGAGAACTCAAACTGACACGGGGAGAACATGTAAACAAATATGCAACCCACCTCCTGTCCAAGTCAAGACTTTGTTCTGACAAATTCTAGTCTAGCACTTAAAAAGGTTTTAGTTTCTTCTGGTATCCTAGTCACAATTTGAACTGGGGTTTATTTACTGCCTTTTTTTATCTATTTACTTTGATATCCACTTTAATTAAGTGCCCTGGCTTATTAACATTGTAATGGATTCTCTTCAAGCTGAAACACTTTTATGGTATTTAATGAATTAAAGCCATTATCAAGGCAGCCGATGAGCAAATCCTTTTTCTGGCACTAAAAGTGTCACATTTGCGGTGTTGATGTCCATTAACAGTCGGACACTAACAGGACAAAATCACCAGTAATCAAAATCAACAGTATCATCCCCCCATTTACACTCCATTTACATCCTCTGTCCTCCTTCCCGCTTTACATTCAACACATAACTTTTTTACCCCCCCTCTATTTATTCTGGTTGTTTTTTTTTGACACAGTCAGACAGGAGAGGCGTGTTGTCATCTCTGCTGTCACTTTTGTTTATCCCTCCGAGCAGAACTCTAGATACTGTGGACGTCTCTCTGTTGTTGGTGACGGACAGTGTAAAATAAAACGTGATGGGAAGAAACCAACATGGTCTCACAGAAATCCGTGAAATAGCCACGGATTTCGTTTAACTCAAAATCCGTGGAATAGCCACAGAATCGCTCAAATTTCCGTGAAACTGACACGGATTTCGCTACAATGCAAGTTAATGACAGTCATATTTTTCTGGCGAGATCTTCACCACAAAGTGATTATGTACATTCACTGAGTGAATATTTAGGAAAAAAAAACATATATTTCTCGCTAGAAATGTGATCAAAATCCATTTTTATGCAGAAACAAAGTCAAAATATAAATTTTTTCACTGAAAATGAGAGAACTGTCCGCCATGTTTTTTGTTCTGACCGCCGGAACCTTGAAAGTCACGTGACTTGGAACAAACCAATAGCCACGGGATATGACTGTCTTTAACTTGCATTGTAGCGAAATCCGTGTCAGTTTCACGGAAATTTGAGCGATTCCGTGGCTATTCCACGGATTTTGAGTTAAGCGAAATCCGTGGCTATTTCACGGATTTCTGTGAGACCAGGTTCGAAGAAATGCAAAGAAAGTTTAGCTGGCTGTGTCTTATGGTAATAAATGGTTAATGTGCAGACAAACTGACACAAGTTGTCGTGGTGGGAATGAGAAGTTTACAACATGTTTTGACTCTGCCACACAGTTTCTTTCAGACACTTTTCATCCCTTCCTCCACTGCCATCAGTTTATTTTATTCAGCTTGTTCTTGACATGTTTACAGCAATGCCTCTGCTCCTCTGACCAAAGCTCAGCCAGTCTGACTGCATCCTGTCAGTCTGACACATGGCCTACCTCAACACACTCACACAGACACACACACAGGCACAAGCACCTGCTTATTTGCACATGAATGCTGGCAAGTGCATGCATATCCACGTACATGGGCGACAGAAAGTAACTAAATATAAAAGCTGCTGTCACGTCCAATCCGTCTGCAGAGGATAAACTGCACACCCTAACCACACTTCCTCTCTCTTTCTCTCTCTCTCTAGATGTTACAGCCCCAGTTTAAACCCCACAGCATCCAGCAGGTGTTGCTGAGGTTGTTCCAGGTATTTTATATTATTAATTCATTTTTCCATTACCCTGGTGCTTTAAAATCAGCCAAGTCATTACTTCACACTCCTGGGCAAAGCTAAGGGGAACAGATTGTCTTTATTAGAGTTTAGTCAGTGACGTAGGTCATTCCTTTTTAATGCAATTTTTTTTTTCTGCATTCTGACTCGCAGTGCTTTCACAAGACTGTATGTTTCAATATCTCTGTCTCGCTCCTTGAGGGCAGAAGGGCCTCATGCATTTTTCATGGTGGGTCTAATGAAGAATTCACCCCATTATTGAGAGCAGGATGTATTTTTACAATCAGGTCTGAGCTGCAGGTTATGTTATGTCTCTTGGTGTTCTAGCACTAGTGTACCAATTCATTTTCTTCGGAGCTTGAATTCAGTCAGCTTGATTCAATCATGTCTGTCGCAGGTGATTCCCGGAAGGTCGCCGTACGGCTCGTGGGATCCAGGGCGCTGCCTGCGCTGCGCCGTGGTCGGGAACTCTGGAAACCTCCGCGGGGCCGGATACGGGGCGACCATCGATGAACACAACTACATCATGAGGTGAGAGTTATAGTTGCAATAGATAGAGGGGCAAAGAGATGGAGACCAGAGAGCGAATGCAAGGCTGAAAGATGTGGATGTGTTGGGTTGAAGCCCAAATGCCCAAATTTACTCCTGTATGGAGGAAATACATGAGGAGGGAAAGGAAAGGACTTCAATGTAAAAGAGGATGAAACAGTTCTTTAATCCACAGTTTTGTCACAGCTAATGTGACTGGCTAACGCAGCCGGCTAAACCAGCCGGCTAATGTGACCGGCTACTGCGGCCTGCTAATGTGACCTGCTAATGTGACCTGCTAATGCGACCGGCTAATGTGACCGGCTACTGCGACTAGCTAATGTGACCGGCTACTGCGACCTGCTAATGCGACCGGCTAATGTGACCGACTACTGCGGCCTGCTAATGTGACCGGCTACTGCGGCCTGCTAATGCGACCGGCTAATGTGACAGACTACTGCGGCCTGCTAATGTGACCGGCTACTGCGGCCTGTTAATGTGACCGGCTAATGTGACCGACTACTGCGGCCTGCTAATGTGACCAGCTAATGTGACCGACTACTGTGGCCTGCTAATGTGACCGGCTACTGCGGCCTGCTAATGTGACCGGCTAATGTGACCAGCTACTGTGGCCTGCTAATGTGACCGGCTATTGCGGCCTGCTAATGTGACCGGCTACTGCGGCCTGCTAATGTGACCTGCTAATGTGACCGGCTAATGTGACTGACAGTTTTGTCAAATCGTACAAAGTTCTTCTAGTCAGTAAACTGTACTATGGTAAGAAATCTATGTGCCGTGAATTTTCCACACCACAGTTATGATAAAGAAGCTCAACTGTGTCATCGAGCCATGATTTTAGACACGCCCCAAAAATCTTGAACACAGAAATGGAGAAGAACAGTTTAATGGTCTAACTCCAAAATTCAGTCATAGTTTTAAGTCTTTTGTAGAAGTTTCATGGCACAAAAAAGCTCTATCTCTTAAAGTGACAGTAACCTGCCTTACTGCTCAAAGCAAAGCGACCAAAATTCTATCTTTTTTATAAAATATATATATATTTTTTTACATCAAATGGTTTTTAGCTAACTTTATTAACTTTATTTAAATTTCTTATGTATTTCAATAAACATCAACTTTCAAACAAGTACGGACTGTTCTTTTTTTTTATCAACTTAGACTTACGTGAAAGCAGGCTGAATCTAGAAGTTGCAGAGGAGAACAGCTGGAGACAGGAAAGGAAAAAGTATTTGTGAGGCCACATCACATAGTGTGTGGCTTTAATGCTACATTATGCAACATGGCGAAGTGTTTATAAAGAAGCAGATAGCAGATGTGTGTTTCTGCTGCTATATTTAATCTCACTGTTTAATGCCGCCTTTTATTCAGCTCTGATTGGTGGACAGAGAGGTCACTGACTGTTGTGAGGTCACCACAGAGAGCTTTATGTCCTGAGAAGCTGAAACGTATGGACTGTGCCCCTCGTGCACACACGCCTGCAGAGAGGCACATAAATCCGTTTGTCTGAATCTATTCCCGCGGCCTCTTTGGTGCAGCAGTGATGGATCACAGGGCCTGATTGTTGTCAGTTGGCATGAACACACAGCTATATGTTGTTTCCTGCAGCCAGAGTGTGTTGTGGCCACGTGCTTGTGGGATAAAAAGCCTCAGGAATGACTAGTATTTTTTGTTTCTGTGTGCTAAAAGCATTAGCATCCATTAGTGTTGCACCCTCAGTAGACCTGTGTGGGCAGCATCCGACTCCAACTTCCGTCTCCGGTTACACTTTTTCATTGCTGTGGTGTGATTCTCCCTAGTTTTTATAATCAGTTTGGCCCACAATAGTCCCACTCTGCACCACCACCTATGTGTCTAACTTTTCCCTCCCTCTATCGCCCTCTAAAACATCTGTTTTGTTCACTGACATATGGGCTGGCTGGCCTTTTTTTCAGGTGCACCTTCCTGTTTACATAAACAGCTCACTCCTCCAGACAGTGAGTCACATCTACTGTAAATACAGCAAAAGCCTCGAGCACACAGACAGAGATGAGTGGTTCAGCTCCTGTCTGACTGAAGGCTGCATTGGACAAAATATACTTATTATGTTATATAATAAAAGGTGGAAAGTCAGACTTGTTTTTATATTAACGATGACTCGAACAGACTACAGTGTCTGTGACCTGGATCCCCTCTGTCTTTCAGCTCATTGTTTTGGATTTACAGCCTGTAACTTTACTGCTGTGTGTGTCCTTCATTGCTCTTATGAGCATTGTTTCCAGCAGGCAGTTTTTTTAGCACAAAGGCTCTAATAGCCCACTGTACATCACCATGAACTTTCATAAATAAAAGTTGTAGTTTGTAGAGCAGACCTGGGCATTGCGCGGCCCGCGGGCCACATCCGGCCCGTTGGCTGTCCTGGTCCGGCCCGCATGAGGTTACCCAGAAATTAGAAATCAATACAACCGCAGTGCTTTTATTTATATCTATTTTAGAGGCACAGGCTGATAGTGAAGCGAGTCATTTTGCAGGTTTTGTAACATTCAATAAGAGATGTCTCCACTGATTAACACAGCTGTTTTCAACCTTGGGGTCAGGACCCCAATTGGGGTCGCGAGATGATTTCTGGGGGTCGCCTGGGGTTTTTTTGGTCATTTTGTGTTTTCTTAAGTCATTTTGTGTCTTTTTTTGGTCATTCTGTGTCTTTTTTTGATGATTTTGTGGTTA